>NC_029774.3:79867483-79867999 GCF_000817695.3 Arachis duranensis | reverse complement strand
CATTCAATCCCGGAATCCTACTCGGAATACCACAGACAAGATTTAGACTTTCCGGATTCTCATGAATGCTGCCATCAATCCAGCTTATGCCACGAAGATTCTGTTAGGGAATCTAAGAGATATTCATTCAATCTGATGTAGAACGGAGGTGGTTGTCAGGCACACGTTCATGGGTTGAGGAAGGTGATGAGTGTCACGGTTCATCACCTTCTCCACAGTTAAGCGCGAATAAACATCTTAGATAAGAACAAGCGTGTTTGAATGGAAAACAAAGAAATTGTATTAAATCATCAAGACGCTGCAGAGCTCCTCACCCTCAACAATGGAGTTTAGAGACTCATGCCGTCACAAAGTATGTAATTCAGATCTGAAAATGTCATGAGGTACAAGAAATGTCTGTAAAAGTTGTTTAAATAGTAAACTAGTAACCTAGGTTTACAGAAAATGAATAAACTAAGATAATTGGTGCAGAAATCCACTCCTGGGGCCCACTTGGTGTGTGCTGGGGCTGAGACT
>NC_029774.3:79864404-79865339 GCF_000817695.3 Arachis duranensis | reverse complement strand
TGTCTTATGGTCAAAGATAGCAGCTCCAATGATTCTTTGTCTTTCTGTCTGCCATAGATTAGCATAGAATTCCTGAACCATGTTCTTCCCCACTTTCGTTTCAGGATTGGCCAGAATTTCCCAATTCCTGTTTCGAATTTGCTCTTGGATCTCCAGATATTCATCTTCTTTCAGATCAAATCTGACTTCCGGGATCACTGATCTGTGACTCATTATCTTGTAGTAATGGTCTGAATGTTCTTTAGTTAAGAACTTCCCTTGATTCCAAAGTGGCTTTGGAGCGCTTTCTTTCTTCCCTCTTGGGGCGGTTTGCTTTCCTTTAGGAGCCATGATCTTAAGTGAGCGTGTTTTTGTGATCACGGATAAGCACACCAAACTTAGAGTTTTGCTTGTCCTCAAGCAAAGGAGAAGAAAGAAGAGGGATAGAAGGAGAGCAATTGTGGAATGGTGATGGTGAGGGGACGCCGAACACAATATATAGGGAGGGGGGTTGGGATATTTTCGAAAAAAAAATAAGAAAGAGATAAAATAGAAGATATGATTTTAAAAAATATGATTAGAAAAAGATATAATTTTGAAAAGAAAAAGATATGAATTATAATTTAAAAGATAGATTTGAAATTTAATTTTGAAAAAAAAAGATTCTAAAAGATAATTGATGTGTTGAAAGCAAATTTGAAAAGATGATGGATTGAATTGGAAAGCCATTTGTTCTTTTGGGTTAAGATAAAGCTAAAACATTTGCAATCATTGGATTTTAGAAATTAGGATAAAAACTTTTGGAATTGAAAGTGATAATTTAAAATATGTTTATGCAAGAAATCATGAATTGAAACATGAAAATTTCGAAAAATTGCAAAGAAAAACGAAATTGTACCTCCTCCCACCATCCTGGCGTTAAACGCCCACATGGTGCATGGTTTGGGTGTTTAACG
>NC_029774.3:79863548-79864085 GCF_000817695.3 Arachis duranensis | reverse complement strand
CTTTTTCATGCCAGTGAGCTTCCAAATTTCTCTGTAACTCTTGGGACTTCAGTAAATTGCTATTTCACCTTTGAAGATACTTAGACCTAAACCTGTAAAGAAAGAAAATTTATTTACTTAGTAATTAATTTTGTACATGGCTGGGTTGCCTCCCAGCAAGCGCTTCTTTAATGTCATTAGCTGGACTATCACTGATCTTTAATTAAGTCTCAGTCTTGAGCATTCTTGCTCGAGATTACCTTCAAGATAGTGTTTAACTCTTTGTCCATTAACAATGAACGTTTTGTTAGAGTCACTATCCTGAAGTTCTATGTATCCATATGGTGATACGCTTGTGATTACATATGGACCTCTCCACCGGGATTTTAATTTCCCAGGGAATAATTTGAGCCTTGAATTAAATAGCAAAACTTTCTGCCCTGGCTCAAAGACTCTGGATGGCAATTTCTTATCATGCCATCTTTTCGCTTTCTCTTTGTATATTTTTGCATTCTCGAAAGCATTAAGTCTAAATTCCTCTAGCTCATTTAACTGGAG
>NC_029774.3:79859743-79861510 GCF_000817695.3 Arachis duranensis | reverse complement strand
TTCAGCCGCCTTTGTGGTTGAACCACTGGCTTGGCGTCATCCTCCAGTAAGATCTTGTGCATGCATCTGGCTGGGCTAATGCCCTTGAGATCACTGATGGACCACCCAAGAGCTGTCTTGTGTGTCCTTAGCACTTGAATTAGTGCTTTCTTTTCCTGTGGCTCTAAGGTAGAGCTTATGATTACAGGAAAGGAATCACCTTCTCCCAGGAATGCATATTTTAGGGATGGTGGTAATGGTTTGAGCTCGGGGTTAGGAGGTTTCTCCTCTTCCTGAGGGATTTTCAGAGGTTCTATTATTTTCTCTGATTCCTCCAAATCAGGCTGAACATCTTTAAAGATGTCCTCTAGCTCTGATTCGAGACTCTCAGCCATATTGACTTCTTCCACTAGGGAGTCAATAATATCAACTCTCATGCAGTATTTTGATGTGTCTGGATGCTGCATAGCTTTGATAGCATTCAGTTTAAACTCATCCTCATTGACTATCAGGGTCACCTCCCCTTTTTGGACATCAATCAGGGTTCGTCTACTTGCTAGGAAAGGTCTTCCTAGAATGAGAGTTGCACACTTGTGCTCCTCCATTTCCAACACTACAAAGTCAGTGGGAAAGGCAAATTGCCCAACCTTGACAATCATGTCTTCAATCACGCCTGATGGGTATTTAATGGAGCCATCAGCAAGTTGAAGACATATCCTGGTTGGTTTGATTTCTTCAGCCAAACCAAGCTTTCTGATAGTAGATGCAGGTATTAGGTTGATACTTGCCCCAAGATCGCATAAAGCTTGCTTGGTATAAATACCTTCTAATGTGCATGGTATCATAAAGCTCCCAGGATCCTTAAGCTTCTCAGGTAAGCTTTTCAGAATGACTGCACTGCATTCTTCAGTGAGGTAAACTTTTTCAGTCTCCCTCCAATCCTTCTTATGACTTAAGATCTCTTTCATGAACTTAGCATAAGAGGGTATTTGCTCAAGTGCTTCTGCAAATAGAATCTTTATTTCAAGAGTCCTGAGATAGTATGCAAAGCGGGCAAATTGCTTATCCTGTTCCGCTTGGCGGAGTTTTTGAGGATAAGGCATTTTGGCTTTGTATTCCTCAACCTTAGTTGCTGCCGGTTTATTACCTACAGAAGTGGGTTGGGCAGCCTTTTTAGAAGGGTTGTTATCAGCACTTGTATGTGACTGATCACCCACTGGCGTTTGAATACCAGGGGTGGAAGCTGGGGTGGCGTTAAACGCCACCTCCTTGCTTGTCACTGGCGTTTGAACGCCAGAACCATGTTCCTTTTGGGCGTTCAACGCCAGATCCATGCTTGTTTCTGGCATTGAACGCCAGGAATGAGCATGGTTTGGGCGTTCAGCGCCAGCTTTATCCCTTTCTGGGCTCTGCTTGTCCTCAGAGGGATTTTTAGTAGCCAATTGTTCATTTCCTGTCTTCTTGCTACTTTGAAGTGAGGTATTTAATGTTTTTTCATTTCTTGGCTTCCTGCTGCTTTGAAGTGAGGTATTTAATGTTTTCCCACTTCTTAATTGAACTGCTTGGCATTCATCTGCTATTTGTTTTGACAGTTGCTTTTCTGTCTGTTTTAATTGCATTTCCATGTTCCTGTTAGCCATTCTTGTTTCCTGTAACATTTCCTTGAATTCGGCTAGCTGCTGAGTTAGAAAGGCTAATTGCTGATTAAATTCATTAGCCTGATCCACCGGACTGAGTTCTGCAGTTACTGTTTTGGCTTCTTCTTTCATGGAAGATTCACTGGTTAGA
>NC_029774.3:79858088-79859327 GCF_000817695.3 Arachis duranensis | reverse complement strand
AGAAACTCTGTAGGTTCTTCATGTGGAAGACCAGAATACTGGCAGTTTTGCTGCACCATGATAATGAGCTGAGGATTCAGCTCAAAGCTACTAACTCCAATGGAGGGTATACAGATACTACTCCCATATGAAGCAGTAGTGGGGTTAGCATATGACCCCAGAGTCCTCTTGGACTGTTCATTCCTACTTGCTTCCATAATGGAATACAAGTTGAGAATTTATATGTTGAGAATTATTTATTTTATAAAAATTAAAATTTTTATAAAATAAAACGAAATAAATAAATGAAAGTGAAAATAATTTGAAACTGAAAATTGAATTTTTAAAATAAAATTTCGAAAAAATATGGTTCAAAACTAGTTAGAAAAATAATAATTTTTTTTTTAATTTTGAATTTTATGATGAAAGAGAAAAACAAACAAAAGGCACAAGACTTAAAATTTTTAGATTTAATGTTCCTTATTTTCGAAAATTTTGGAAGGAAAACACCAAGGAACACCAAACTTAAAAATTTTAAGATCGAACACCAAGGAACACCAAACTTAAAGATTTTAAGATCAAGACACAAGAAAAATTCAAGAACACCTTGAAGATTCACAAGAACACCAAGAACAAAAGAAAGAACACCAAACTTAAAATTTTTAGAAAATCAAGATAAATTTTCGAAAATTATAAAAAGATTAACAATAAAACACCAAACTTAGAGTTTGGCACAAGATTAAATCAAGAAAAATTATTTTTGAAAAAGATTTTCAAAAGTATTGGTGCTCCCTTATCAAGAATATAAACCAATGTTTTAGCCAATTGGGAATAAATATGACACTTGATGTAGATGTGCAATTGACACCAAACTTGGAACAAGACACTAAAACTCACGAAAATTAGCAATTAATTAAAAGAAAAAATAATAAATTTTGAAAAGAAATTTTTGAAAAGAAACTATCCTATCAAGAATTAAAGACTCTAAAAAAAATAAGAATAAAAATAAAAATAAATTATTCCTAATCTAAGAAATAAAATAAGCCTTCAATTGTCCAAACTCAATAATCCCCGGCAACGGCGCCAAAAACTTGGTGGACGAAATTGTGATCCTTAATTAATGGCTCCTTGGCATGTGCCAAGGAGAACTAATTTAACTAACTGATTACTTGCACAATTCCGTTCAACTGACCAGCAAGTGTACTGGGTCGTCCAAGTAATACCTTACGTGAGTAAGGGTCGAATCCACAGAGATTATTG
>NC_029774.3:79857088-79857390 GCF_000817695.3 Arachis duranensis | reverse complement strand
CATTCAATCCCGGAATCCTACTCGGAATACCACAGACAAGATTTAGACTTTCCGGATTCTCATGAATGCTGCCATCAATCCGGCTTATGCCACGAAGATTCTGTTAGGGAATCTAAGAGATATTCATTCAATATGATGTAGAACGGAGGTGGTTGTCAGGCACACGTTCATGGGTTGAGGAAGGTGATGAGTGTCACGGTTCATCACCTTCTCCACAGTTAAGCGCGAATAAACATCTTAGATAAGAACAAGCGTGTTTGAATGGAAAACAAAGGAATTGTATTAAATCATCGAGACGCTGT
>NC_029774.3:79855180-79857006 GCF_000817695.3 Arachis duranensis | reverse complement strand
GCGCAAAGTATGGACTATTATATATTGCTGGAAAGCCCTGGATGTCTACTTTCTAACGCCGTTGAGAGCGCGCCAATTGGACTCCTGTAGCTCCAGAAAATCCATTTCGAGTGCAGGGAGGTCAGGATCCAACAGCATCAGCAGTCCTTTTTCAGCCTAAGTCAAATTTTTGCTCAGCTCCCTCAATTTCAGCCATAAAATACCTGAAATCACAGAAAAACACACAAACTCATAGTAAAGTCCAGAAATATGATTTTTGCCTAAAAACTAATATTATTCTACTAAAAACTAACTGAAACATGCTAAAATCTACATGAAATTACCACCAAAAAGCGTACAAAATATCCGCTCATCAATAGTGTTCTTGCATGCATTATGTGTTTGATCCAAAATTTTCATGTTTTGGGTCATATTTGTATTTCTCTCTCTCATCATTAAAAATTCAAAAATATAAAAAATATCTTTTTCTTAATTTTCTCATAATTTTCGAAAATTGAGTTGACTTAGTCAAAAAAATTTTAAAATCAAATTTTCAATTTTTAAAAATCTTATCTTTTCAAAACTTTTTCAAAAAATCAAATATTTTTCATTTTTCTTACTATTTTTCGAAAATTTTAATTTAATTTTTCAAAATCTTTTTCTTATTTTATTTCAAATTTTTGAAACTTAACTAACAAGTAATGTGATTGATTCAAAAATTTGAAGTTTGTTACTTTATTGTTAAGAAAGGTTTAATCTTTAAATTCTAGAATCATATCTTTTAGTTTCTTGTTAGTCAAGTAATTAATTTTAATTTTAAAAATTAAATCTTTTCCAACCATATCTTTTTAATCATATCTTTTTATCATATATTTTTCAAAATTTTATCTTTTTCAAAAATCTGATTTCAAAATATCTTCTTATCTTCTTATCTTTTCAAATTTGATTTTCAAATCTTTTTCAACTAACTAATTGACTTTTTGTTTGTTTCTTATCTTTTCCAAAACCACCTAACTACTTTTCCCTCTCTAATTTTCGAAAATTTCTCCTTCCTTTTCAAAATTCTTTTTAATTAATTAATTGTTTTGAATTTTAATTTTAATTTTATTTCACCTTTAATTTTCGAAAATCATTAACTCCTTTTCAAAAATTATTTTCGAAAACTTCTGTCTCTCATCTTATTCTATTTATTTATTCATTTACTAACACCTCTCTTCACCTCTCTTCATCTTAAATCACTGCATCTATCCTCACCCTTGTGTTTGGATTATTCATTCTTCTTCACTCTTATTCCCTTTCTTCTTTTGCTAACAATAAGGAATCTCTTTACTGTGACATAGAGGATTCCTCTTCCTTTTATGTTCTCTTCTTTCTCATATGAGCAGGAACAAGGAAAAAGGCATTCTTGTTGAAGCTGATCCAGAACCTAAAAGGACTCTGAAGAGAAAACTAAGAGAAGCTAAATTACAACAATCCAGAGACAACCTTGCTGAAATTTTCGAACAAGAAAAGGAGATGGCCGCCGAACCCAACAACAATAATGCAAGAAGGATGCTTGGTGATTATACCACACCTACTTCCAAGTTTGATGGAAGAATCATCTTAATTCCTGTCATTGGAGCAAACAATTTTGAGCTGAAATCTCAATTAGTTGCTCTGATGCAACAGAACTGCAAGTTTCATGGACTTCCATTAGAAGATCCCTACCAGTTCTTAACTGAGTTCTTACAGATCTGTGAGACTGTTAAGACTAATGGAGTAGATCATGAAGTCTACAGGCTCATGCTTTTCCCTTTTGCTATAAGAGACAGAGCTAGAACATGGTTGGACTCTCAACCTAAAGATAC
>NC_029774.3:79841871-79855101 GCF_000817695.3 Arachis duranensis | reverse complement strand
GAATCCCTCTATGAAGCTTGGGAAAGATACAAGAAGTTGACCAAAAAGTGTCCTTCTGACATATTTTTAGAATGGACCATGATAGATATATTCTATTATGGTCTATCTGAGTTCTCTAAGATGTCACTAGACCATTCTGCAGGTGGATCCATTCACCTAAAGAAAATGCCTGCAGAGGCTCAAGAACTTATTGACATGGTTGCAAATAACCAGTTCATGTACACTTCTGAGAGGACTTTTGTGAATAATAGGATGCCTCAAAGGAAGGGAGTTCTTGAAATTGATGCTCTTAATGCCATATTGGCTCAGAACAAAATGTTGACTCAGCAAGTCAACATGATTTCTCAAAGTCTGAATGGATGGCAAAATGCATCCAACAGTACTAAAGAGGCATCTTCTGAAGAAGAAGCTTATGATCCTGAAAACCCTGCAATGGTAGAAGTAAATTACATGGGTGAACCTTATGGAAACACCTATAATTCATCATGGAGAAATCATCCAAATTTCTCATGGAAGGATCAACAAAAGCCTTAACAAGGCTTTAATAATGGTGGAAGAAATAGGCTCAGCAATATCAAGCCTTATCCATCATCTTCTCAGCAATAGACAGAGAATTTTGAGCAGAGTACCTCTAACTTAGCAAATTTAGTCTCTGATCTGTCTAAGGCCACTTTAAGTTTCATGAGTGAAACAAGGTCCTCTATTAGAAATTTGGAGGCATAAGTGGGCCAACTGAGTAAGAAAATTACTGAAACTCCTCCTAGTACTCTCCCAAGCAATACTGAAGAGAATCCAAAAAGAGAGTGCAAGGCCATTGATATAATCAACATGGCCAAACCTAGAGAGGAAGGAGAGGACGTGAATCCCAATGAGGAAGACCTCATGGGACGTCTCTCAAGCAAGAAGGAGTCCCCAATTAAGGACCCAAGGGAATCTGAGGCTCATATAGAGACCATAGAGATCCCATTAAACCTCCTTCTACCATTTATGAGCTCTGAAGACTATTCTTCCTCTGAAGAGGATGAAGATGTAACTGGAGAGCAAGTTGCTCAATATCTAGGAGCTATCATGAAGCTGAATGCCAAGTTATTTGGTAATGAGACTTGGAAAGGTGAACCTCCCTTGTTCATTGGTGAACTAGATACATGGATTCAGCAAACTTTACCTCAAAAGAAACAAGATCCTAGTAAATTCTTAATACCATGTACCATAGGCACCATGACCATTGAAAAGGCTCTGTGTGACTTAGGGTCAGGCATAAATCTTATGCCACTCTCTGTAATGGAGAAGCTGGGGATTATTGAGGTACAGCTTGCCATATTTTTATTGCAAATGGCAGACAAGTCAGTAAGACAAGCTTATGGATTGGTAGAGGACGTGTTGGTAAAGGTTGAAGGCCTTCATATCTCAGCTGATTTCATAATCTTAGACACTAGGAAGGAGGAGGATGAATGCATCATCCTTGGAAGACCCTTCCTAGCCATAGCAGGAGCTGTGATAGATGTTAACAGAGGAGAATTATTCCTTCAATTGAATGGGGACTACCTTGTATTTAAGACCCAAGGGTGTTCTTCTGTAAACATGGAGAGGAAGCATGAAAAGCTTCTCTCAGTACAGAGTAAAACAAAGCCCCCACCATCAAACTCTAAGTTTGGTGTTGGGAGGCCACAGCCAAACACTAAGTTTGGTGTTGAATCCCCACATCCAAACTCTAAGTTTGGTGTTGGGGGTCTACAACATTGACCTGATCACCTGTGTGGCTCCATGAGAGCCCACTGTTAAGCTATTGACATTAAAGAAGCGCTTATTGGGAGGCAACCCAATTTTTATTTATCTAATTTTATTTTATTTTATTTTTATTATTCTTTTATGTTTTATTAGGTTCATGATCATGTGGAGTCATGAAAAAAATATTAAAATTAAAAACAGAATCAAAAACAGCAGAAGAAAAATCACACCCTGGAGGAAGGACTTACTGGCATTCAAACGCCAGTAAGGAGCATCTGGTTGGCGTTCAACGCCAGAATAGAGCATGGATCTGGCGTTGAACGCCAGAAACAAGCAATATCCTGGTGTTTAAATGCCAGGAATATACCCTGAGGAGAGCTGGCGCTGAACGCCAGAAACAAGCATGGAACTGGCATTCAACGCCAGAAACATGCTGCAGATGGGCGTTGAACGCCCAAAATAAGCATCACTTCGGCGTTTAAACACCAGAATTGTATGCAAAGGTGTTTTACATGCCTAATTGGTGTAGGGATGTAAATCCTTAACACCTCGGGATCTGTGGACCCCACAGGATCCCCACCTACCTCAACTCACCTTCTCTCTTCTTCACCAATCACCTCAATCTCTCTTCCCCATTACCTCTTCACCACTCACATCCATCATCTCTTCCCCACCCAAACCCACCCTACATAGCCGAATACACACCTCTCTCCCTCTCTTCCATATCTTCTTCTTCTTCTTCTATTATTTCTTCTTTTGCTTGAGGGCGAGTAACATTCTAAGTTTAGTTGGTAAAAGCATAGCTTTTTGCTTTTCCATAACCATTGACGGCACCTAAGGCCAGAGAAACTTCAAAAAAAAAGAAGAAGAAAAAAGGAAGACAATTGCTTCCACCTATGAGTCATGGGAGATAGAGAGATTCATCTCAAGGGTCCACAGCTCAGTAATAGAGCATTTGACTGCACAGAGCATGAGGAATTCCCTCATCAAGAAATCCCTGAGATACCTCAGGGGATACATTTTCCTCCACATAATTATTGGGAGCAACTAAGGATAGGAGCACCAAAATCACTAGGGATCATGCAACAAAGGCAAGGAAGAGACATAGAGGAGCTCAAAGCACCACTGGTCCTTCAAGAAGGTGCCACCATCACTAAGGTGGACTCATTCCTTGTTTTTATTTTTTCTGTTTTTTTTTTATTTTATGCTATATGTTTATATTTTGTGTCTCTACCTCATGATCATTAGTATTGAGTAACTATGTCTTAAGGCTATGAATAATTCCATAAATCCTTCACCTTTCTTAAATGAAAAATGTTTCTAATTCAAAAGAACAAGAAGTACATGAATTTCGAAATTATCCTTGAATTTAGTTTAATTATATTGATGTGGTGACAATACTTTTTATTTTCTGAATGAATGCTTGAACAGTGCATATTTTTGATATTGAATTTTATGAATGTTAAAATTGTTGGCTCTTGAAAGAATGATGAACAAAGAGAAATGCTATTGATAATCTGAAAAATCATGAAATTGATTCTTGAAGTAAGAAAAAGCAGTGAAAAAGCAGTGAAAAAGCAAAAGCTTGCGAGAAAAAAAATGGCGAAAAAAATTAGAAAGAAAAAGAAAAAGCAAGCAGAAAAAGCCAATAACCCTTAAAACCAAAAGGCAAGGGTAAAAAGGATCCAAGGCTTTGAGCATCAATGGATAGGAGGACCCAAGGAAATAAAATCCAGGCCTAAGCGGCTAAATCAAGTTGTCCCTAACCATGTGCTTGTGGCATGCAGGTCCAAGTGAAAAGCTTGAGACTGAGTGGTTAAAGTTGTGATCCAAAGCAAAAAGAGTGTGCTTAAGAACTCTGGAAACCTCTAACTGGGGACTTTAGCAAAGCTGAGTCACAATCTGAAAAGGTTCACCCAGTTATGTGTCTGTGGCATTTATGTATCTGGTGGTAATACTGGAAAATAAAGTGCTTAGGGCCACGACCAAGACTCATAAAAGTAGCTGTGTTCAAGAATCAACATACTTAACTAGGAGAATCAATAACACTATCTGAAATTCTAAGTTCCTATAGATGCCAATCATTCTAAACTTCAAAGGAAAAAGTGAGATGCCAAAACTGTTCAGAGACAAAAAGCTACAGGTCCCGCTCATCTAATTAGGACTAATATTCATTGATATTCTGGAATTTATAGTATATTCTCTTCTTTTTATCCTAATTGATTTTCAGTTGCTTGGGGACAAGCAATAATTTAAGTTTGGTGTTGTGATGAGCGGATAATTTATACGCTTTTTGGCATTGTTTTTAGATAGTTTTTAGTATAATCTAGCTACTTTAAGGGATGTTATCATTAGTTTTTATGCTAAATTCATATTTCTGGACTTTACTATGAGATTGTGTGTTTTTCTATGATTTTAGGTAATTTCTGGCTGAAATTGAGGGACCTGAGCAAAACTCTGATAAAAGGCTGACAAAGGACTGCTGATGCTGTTGGATTCTGACCTCCCTGCACTCGAAATAGATTTTCTGGAGCTACAGAAATTTAAATGGCGTGCTCTCAACGGAGTTGAAAAGTAGACATCCAAAGCTTTCCAGCAATATATAATAGTTCATACTTTATTCATGATTAGACGACGTAAACTGGCGCTCAATGCCAGTTCCATGCTGCATTCTGGAGTCAAACGCCAGAAACACGTCACGAACCAGAGTTGAACACCAAACACACGTTACAACTTGGCGTTCAACTCCAAAAGAAGTCTCTGCACGTGTAAAGCTCAAGTTCAGCCCAAGCACACACCAAGTGGGCCCCGAAAGTGGATTTCTGCATCAATTACTTACTTCTGTAAACCCTAGTAGCTAGTCTAGTATAAATAGAACATTTTACTATTATATTCAGTGTCTTTGACCATTCGGTCTTTTGACCATAGGTCCTTCTCCCTATTTCTGAATTCATATCACATTTTGGGGGCTGGCCATTCGGCCGTGCCTGGACCTTCACTTATGTATTTTCAACGGTGGAGTTTCTACACACCATAGATTAAGGGTGTGGAGCTCTGCTGTACCTCGAGTTTTAATGCAATTACTACTATCTTTTTTTTCAATTTCAATCTTATTTCTATTCTAAGATACTACTCGTACTTCAACCTAATGGATGTGATGATCCGTAACACTCATCATCATCCGTCCCTATGAACGCGTGCCTGACAACAACTTCCCTTCTACAAGCGAAAGCTAGAGTGTGTATCTCTTGGATTCCTGATGAACGACGCATGGTTGCCCTCGCCTGACAACCGAGCCTTCCATTTCGTGAGATCAGAGTCTTCGTGGTATAAGTTAGAATTGATGGCGGTATTCATGAGAATCCAGAAAGTCTAAACCTTGTCTGTGGTATTCTGAGTAGGATTCCAGGATTGAATGACTGTGACGAGCTTCAAACTCGCGATTGTTGGTCATGATGACAAACACAAAAGAATCAAGGGATTCTATTCCAACATAATCGAGAACCGACAGATGATTAGCCGTGCCGTGACAGAGCATTTGGACCTTTTTCATTGAGAGGATGGGATGTAGCCATTGACAACGGTGATGCCCTACATACAGCTTGCCATGGAAAGGAGTAAGAAAGATTGGATGAAGGCAGTAGGAAAGCAGAGATTCAGAAGGAGCACATCATCTTCATACGCCTATCTGAAATTCCCATCGATGATCTACATAAGTATTTTTATCTTTATTTTCTGTTTATTTACTATTATTATTCGAAAACTCTATCACCATTTATTATCTGCCTGACTGAGATTTACAAGATGACCATAGCTTGCTTCATACCAACAATCTCTGTGGGATCGACCCTTACTCACGTAAGGTTTATTACTTGGACGACCCAGTACACTTGCTGGTTAGTTGAGCGAAGTTGTGAAATTATGTTTAGGCCATGGTATTGAGCACCATGTTTTTGGGGCCATTACCTGGGAATCAATTTTGAACAACAATTTAAGTATGAATCACAATTTAGTCCACCACGTATATAACGTAATCTTTATTTTTCCTGATCAACCTTTCTCAACGTAAACCTTTCCGTACAGCGTAAACCTTTTTCGCGTTCTTCTTCTTCTTCCTATTCTCCTTCTTCTTCTTTAACCTAATTGAATTCGTTCTTCTCCTCTACTCGCGTTTTTCTTTTCTGCATTATGGATCTGGATTGACTTCAACGTAAATAGCTTCGTCATTCATCTTCTTCTTTGTTTTCTTCTTCGATCTGCACTTCTGAATTGAAACAATGAATGAATCAATTTCAAATAAGTTGAATGCATCGATTTGGATCATTCTTCCGAAACACATCAATTTGATAAGGTTTGGATTATTGAATTTTGAATCGAATTCAATGGAATGTAATTGCTAATTTTATTTAAAGTGAGTTGAATGGACTGAGGTGATCTATATCTGAATTGAATTGAATTTAATTGATAATATGTAAATGTGAATAACTGTGAGTGTGAGTAACTGTGAGTAAATGTGAGTAACTTTTTGGTTCAGTAAGTACTAAAGAGTTGATTCACCGTATGCATGTGTTCAGTTCGGTATGCAGAAAGGAGTCTAAAAATAATTAGACGAATATATTCACTGTAAACACTATATAATTCTTTCACCGTAATTAAGATTTTGGTTCACCGTGCAGACCAGCTGTGTTGTGGATGAAAAATTTGTCCCAAAGGTAGGAATGATTTTCAAGACACAAGAAGAAGTTGGAAAGTTCTACAAACATTATTTCCAACTTGCCGGTTTTTCTACGAAAATAAGGAACACGACTCGGGATGGAGACAAGATTACGAATCAACTAATTGTATGCACTAGAGAGGGGAGGTGGAAATCAAAGATATCTCCAACTTTGAAGACAAACCCTTCAATTGGGTTAAATTGTCCGGCTAGAATTTACTTACACATAATGAATAGTCACTTTTTTTGTGAAATTCTATATTGATATATGCAGTTTTTGGATTTATCTAGTATATTAAATTCTAATTTGAATATTTAGAATTTGTTTTGAGAAACTGGAATCAGGTGTAGTGCCAGTTACATTTTTCGTGTTCAGGGTTTAGGGTTCAAGGTTTAGGGTTCAGGATTTTGAGTTCAGGATTCAGGGTTAAGGGTTCAGAGTTTAGGGTTTAGAGATTTATGATTTTAGGGGTTTAGGGTTTATGGGTTCCGGATTCAGTGTTCAGGGTTTTGGGTTTAATGGTTCAGTGTGTTTCAAAATTTTGTTTCGCTCAGTGTATTAATTTCGGTTCACTGATTTTAGGGTTGAGGGTTTAGGGTTTAGGTTTAGGGGTTTAAGGTTTAGGTGTTCAGGGTTCAGAGTTTAGGGTTTTAGGGGTTATGGTTTTAGTGTTTTAGGGGTTTAAGGGTTCAGGGTTCAGTGTTTAGGGTTTAGGGTTTAGGATTTATGGTTTATGGATTGAGTGTTCAGGGTTTAGGGTTTAAGGTTTAGGGTTTAAGGTTTATGGGTTGAGTGTTCAGGGTTCAGGGTTTTAGGGTCTAGGGTTTAAGGTTTAGGGTTTATGGTTTTAGGGGTTTAGGGTTTATGGGTTGAGTGTTCAAGGTTCTGGTTTTAGTGTTTAGGGTTTAGGGTTCAGGGTTTAGGGGTTCAGTGTTTTTTCGACTTTCGGTTCGCCAAGTGTATTAATTTTAGTTCACTGTGTTCTTTTGGAGTTCATAATGTGTTGGTAAATACAGTGATTGCAATCACTCAGAACCTGGAATAAAACAGCAGCCAGACTGTTCCAATAGATATATAAATTAACATTTCAAATGAGTAAATCATGTTGAATCAAATATAAATATTAACATTAACATTTAGATTAATATTCACATATATACATTTGAAGTAAGCATTTTTTTAAACAAGTTAAACAAAATATTGTTAATTACAAACAGCCAATCCTAGTATATGCTATTTACTATCTAAATCCCTAGATGTGAATTTACAATAAGGGCTAGAGAGGGCAGCATATGGCTTTGGAAGTCTTATTGCTTGAGATTCCCAAATCACGTGGTCTCTAATTTTGTTCATTTCATGCAACAGAATGTGCGGACCATATTGGTATCTGAAGCTATCAATCTCTCTCTACATTTTAATTGAAAAGAATTAGTTACATAAGAAATGAACCCAACTGAAATCAGAAAAGAAAGAAGTTTATAAATTTAGAAAGTACTAACTTGTGTCCAAGCTTTATATTTTTATCTCTTTTTGCTTTTGATCTTTTGTGGATGAATTATTTCAAGCCATTTCATGACGTATATCCCACAATCATAGCTAAGAAAGAATTGAGTATAATACGATTAATAATGCACAAAATAAAACATATTAAAAATATCACTATAGAAGAGAACAATTCTTACTCTATACGTTGACCATTTAGTAGGATATGCTTTGCTTCTACTCCCAGCCCATCCTCCATTAATGGTTTCCCCCAGCATAAACCCTCATCTGAGAAATTATTAATTCCTGAAAGGTATGCAAAAATTAAAAAAATAAATAAAAAATACTCAACCAAACGCATTTCATTTACTGAATAATTTGAATAATTTACAAGAAAATAACTTACAACAAATTTGTTCAGTTTCTTCCTCGAATCAGGTATATTTTCTGGCAGCTTATTGATAGGATCAAGTACATAGAATTTCTTTATGTTCACATCGGCAATCCACAACCACCAATGCCCTCCATTGCAAATTGGCACAAATAGCTAAAGTTTCGAAAAATAATAAACTATTTCAGTCAAAACAATAGCAAACAAGAGAATTATCAAAGAATTTTTAGAAATTAAAACTTACAAATGGATGCGATGCAAGTTTTCTTTTGTCAAGAAACTGGCATTAGTGGGCATACTGTTCAATATCGAACCGATAGGCCTTGTTTGTATTTTTATCAATGTAGGACTGGCCATATGTTCCCAACATAAAATTCTGCAAAAAGAATATTAGTTAAATCAAATTTGCACTGAACCCAACACATTTCTTGCACCAAACCGAAAATAATTCATGTGCTGAATAATACTTGAAAAACATTCAATTTTCATGAGAAAAGTTTTCTTTATGCAAAAGAACTCAACAAAACACATAACAATCAGGTGAATCAATATTAACATTCTTACTCTACCGAACAGCAATCAGCAGTGAATAAGAAATTTAGCTTACCACAATATCCAGCGGCACAATGTATATTAGTTCTTGATACTACCGAGTTTTTATTTCGTTGAGAATCATGCTGTATATACAAACAACCTACAGCATGAAAATTTATGAGATATACTATATAAGATTGTTTAGAAAAATCATTAACGTTAACATAATTGGCAAAGGATTTACCGTGGCATGCACTTGTTCTTTGGGCATTAGAGACATGAAATATTCTCTAAATCCCTCATAAAGTGCCTCGTGTTTCAAGACAAATATTGTATCATATTCATTGCTATCATCTTTTGTCTGTTTCACATATGTCATCCAATGATAACACTTTTCAATCAACTCATTTGTGATTTTTGTCTTTTTCACTGGGGTTTTGTAAACTTCAGAAGCTGGTAAGGTTGGTTCTGAAGTTGTTGCTTTAGCAAACTTTAATGCTGTTGTCACTCTAGCATCTACCACCGCCTCTTCCAGAATTTCAAGCTATGAAACACTTAGTTGAGAGGGCTGACTTGGTTAAGATGCTGGTGGACTTATCCCAGGGTTAAAGGAAGGCTTTTCATCTTCCCTTTCCCTAAGTTGAGTAGCACTACAAGATGATAGATATTTAACAAAGATATTAAACAAAAAATTATATTTAATCATTGTAGTGAATCGAAATTTAAACAAATAGTGAACCTAAATCCAAACTTATAGTGAACTGAAATGATATTAAAGAAAAGCAAGTAACTGACAAATGAATTTTTGCCGGTATAGAAATTATCAAGTAATCAATCGTAGTATAGTCTAGACCGACGCAAAATCCATCATCAAACAAATCTACAATCTATAACCGAGAGTATTAGTCCCGAGTCGTTCTTCCCTAGGAATGCTACAAGGATGCATGTATTGGTTAAGTGATCTTTTTGTGGCTTGAAGAATGTGGCATAAAAGCGTGAATAAAAGAAAACAACAATCAATCAATATTAAAAGCCTTGGCCAAGGTTGAACATTGGAAGTCCCATCACTATAGCTTCATTCAATTGTGATAACAAAGGAGTGTTGCTTTACTTAGTTAACCCCTAATTATAGAAGAAAGTCAAGTAAAAGTAACTAACTTGAGTCACAAGTTCTAGTCTTACCCTAGGGAAGTCTAGCTTTAGTGCACTCTAAGTCAATTAGCAATCCTCAATTCTTAATCAACAATTGACATCCATTATTCAAATGTCTCCAATGACTCAACCACTAGGCCAAGTGAGGGAATACTACTCCATATCTAAAGTTGGCATTTTCTCAAACACTTGGAGGGCAAGAATGAAAGACATAGTAAAATTGAGAAGAGATTTAGAAGTAAAGCAATTCAATCACAAGAGATTAACAACAATCAACAATGAGCAACAATGAAAAGGAAATCTTCAATGAATCAATAGAATCCAAAACAACAAAGTTAAACCTAAGATCTATGACATTTGAACAATTACAAACACTAATGAGATTAGAGAAGAGGATCTACAACATGAGCAAAGTAAATTGAGTGTTGTAATAGATCTCACCAAAGAATGGTTGAGAATTGAGAAGATGAAGATGAATCCTAGAGAGAAGTTGGAGTTTCTCTCTCTACAAATGTAACTAACTAAAAATATCTACCTAATGATCTAAAAATTAGTCTATGGAAGTGAATGTGTGTCAATGTGTGAATGAATGAATGAATGAATGTCAATCCCCTTCAATCCTTGGCTCTTATATGCATTTTGGCGCCAAAGTTGGTTGCTGAAACCTTCCAAAATCGCCAGGCACGTGTTGTAATAAAAGAATCACGTGCGGGCTTCGACGCGTGCGCGCACGGTACGCGTGCGTGTCCCTGGCCAATTCTGCGATGTGCGCGCGAGCGCCTTGTGCGCGTACGCGTGCTTGGCCGAGATCAACTCTTTGGCTTTTTGTGCTTCTCTCCACTTGCATGCTTCCTTCCTTGCTTCCTTTGATCCATGCCTAGCCTATTTCAATCCTGGAACTACTAACAAACACATCAAGGCATCTTATGGAATCAAAGAGAAATTGGAATTCATCAAAATAAGGTTTAAAAGCATGTTTTTACACTTAAGCACAAATATGGGAGAGATAACAAAACTATGCTAATCCATAGGCTAAATGTGGCAAAAGGTTATCAAAATACTCTGAATTTAGTACAAAACAAACCGTCAAATTGGGGTTTGTCAGTAACATACCTATCAAATGATGACAAGATTGGAGTTTCTTGTTCTGATTTCCATATCACCGGAGGTTCTTTGGATTGTTGATGTTCTTCTTCATCAGAAATTTCATAGATAACGTCATATTTGAAAAAACTCTTCAATAATAGAACTCGTAAGTGACACTGTAACATCCTACTTTTTAGGTTCTGGAGGGCAGCTATAAGAAACAGAAGAGACTCCAAAGACAGCAACATATTGAATTAATTTCTGGTTTTAACTGAACCATAATTAAACTAGGTATGAACATTATAGTGAACCTAAATTATATTAAACAAAAGTGATATTAAAGAATTCTATGCTTACACATTAACAGGTGCTTCTTGTTCTGATTGTTGTGCCACTGGAGGTTCTTTGGATTGTTGCTCTTGTTCTTTGGCAAGGCTATTGCATTAAATAGAAAACAGTTCAATAACAACCCAGAATTATTATCCTATACCATTAAAATTAATAAAAAGAATTTTTATGTGAAACTTACTCTTTGTTAGAAACTTTGATGAGCGGATAATTTATACGCTTTTTGGCATTGTTTTTAGGTAGTTTTTAGTAAGTTCAAGCTACTTTTAAGGATGTTTTCAATAGTTTTTATGATAAATTCACATTTCTGGACTTTACTATGAGTTTGAGTATTTTTCTGTGATTTCAAGTAATTTCTGGCTGAAATTGAGGGACTTGAGCAAAACTCTGAAAAAGGCTGACAAAAGGACTGCTGATGCTGTTGGAATCTGACCTCCCTGTACTCGAAATAGATTTTCTGGAGCTAGAGAACTCCAAATGGCACGCTCTCAATGGCGTTAGAAAGTAGACATCCAGAGCTTTCCAACAATATATAATAGTCCAAACTTTATTCGGGAATTGACGACGTAAAGTGGCGCTCAACGCCAAGTACATGTGCTGTCTCGAGTTAAACGCCAAAAACACGTCACAACCCGGAGTTGAACGCCAGAAACATGCTATAACTCGGTGTTCAACTCCAAAGGAAGCCTCAGCTCGTGGATAGATCAAGCTCAGCCCAAACATACACCAAGTGGGCCCCGGAAGTGGATTTATGCATCAATGACTTACTCATGTAAACCATAGTAGCTAGTCTAGTATAAATAGGATAATTTACTATTGTATTAGACATCTTTGGTCTCAGTTTTATTTTTATTCTTCATCTTAGGAGGCTATTGATCACGTTTTGGGGGCTGGCCATTCGGCCATGCCTGAACCTTTCACTTATATATTTTCAACGGTGGAGTTTCTACACACCATAGATTAAGGGTGTGGAGCTCTGCTGTACCTCAAGTTTTAATACAATTACTACTGTTTCTATTCAATTCTCTTTATTCTTATTCCAAGATATACGTTGCACAACAACTTGATGAATGTGATGATCCGTGACACTCATCATCATTCTCACCTATGAACGCGCGTGACTGACAACCACTTCCGTTCTACCTTAGTCCGGGCGCATATCTCTTAGATTCCCCAACAGAATCTTCGTGGTATAAGCTAGATAGATGGCGGCATTCATGGGAATCCAGAAAGTCTAACCTTGTCTGTGGTATTCCGAGTAGGATTCCGGAAATCTGGAAAGTTTAACCTTGTCTGTGGTATTCCGAGTAGGATTTCGGTATTGAATGACTATGACGAGGTTCAAACTCCTGAAGGCTGGGCATTAGTGACAGACGCAAAAGAATCAAGGGATTCTATTCCAACCTGATTGACAACCGACAGATGATTAGCCGTGCTGTGACAGAGCATAAGACCATTTTCACTGAGAGGATGGGATGTAGCCATTGACAACGGTGATGCCCTACATACAGCTTGCCATGGAAAGGAGTAAGAAGGATTGAAGGAAGAAGTAGGAAAGTAGAAAAAGAAAGGGCACAGTATCTCCATACGCTTATCTGAAATTCCCACCATTAATTTACATAAGTATTTCTATCCTACGTTATTAATCTTTATTTCCTGTTTATTATTTATTATTATTCGAAAATCCATAATCAATTATAATCCGCCTGACTGAGATTTACAAGATGACCATAGCTTGCTTCATACCAACAATCTCTGTGGGATCGACCCTTACTCACGTAAGGTTTATT
This sequence comes from Arachis duranensis, assembly GCF_000817695.3. NCBI lineage: Eukaryota > Viridiplantae > Streptophyta > Magnoliopsida > Fabales > Fabaceae > Arachis > Arachis duranensis. The sequence continues at coordinate 79,841,875 of NC_029774.3, read as the reverse complement.
ACTT
>NC_029774.3:79839580-79841861 GCF_000817695.3 Arachis duranensis | reverse complement strand
AGTACACTTGCTGGTTAAGTTGAACGGAGTTGTGACCACACATAGTTGTAAACCATGGTATTGGCATCATGTTTTTGGCGCCATTGCCAGGGAAAGAAAAAGCAATGAATTTTACAAAATGCAATAACATATGGATCACAATTTCGTCCACCAAGTTTTTGGCGCCGTTGCCGGGGATTGTTCGAGTATGGACAACTGACGGTTCATCTTGTTCCTCAGATTAGGTAATTTTCTTTTCAAAAAAAAAACCTTTTTCAAAATTTTTCTTTTCTTTTTCGTTTTTTTTCCAAAAAATATTTTCGAAAAAAAATTTATTAATAAAAATACAAAAAAATCATAAAATCATAAAAACCAAAAATATTTTGTGTTCTTGTTTGAGTCTTGAGTCAATTTTTAAGTTTGGTGTCAATTGCATGTTTTTAAAATTTATGCATTATTTTTTCGAAAATCTCATGCATTCATAGTGTTCTTCATGATCTTCAAGTTGTTCTTGACAAGTCTTCTTGTTTGATCTTGATGTTTTCTTGTTTTGTGTTGTTTGTTGTTTTTCATATGCATTTTTCGTTTGTTAGAGTCCATGCATTAAAGATTTCTAAGTTTGGTGTCTTGCATGTTTTCTTTGCATTAAAAATTTTTCAAAATTATGTTCTTGATGTTCATCATGATCTTCAAAGTGTTCTTGGTGTTCATCTTGACATTCATAGTGTTCTTGCATGCATCATGTGTTTTGATCCAAAATTTTCATGTTTTGGGTCATTTTCATGTTTTTCTCTCTCATCATTGAAAAAATTCAAAAAATAAAAAAAATATCTTCTCCTTTTTTCTCTCAAAATTTCGAAAATTTGAAGTTGACTTAGTCAAAAATTTTCAAAATTAGTTGTTTCTTACAAGTCAAGTCAAATTTTCAAAAAAATTAAAAATCTTATCTTTTCAAAATCTTTTTCAAAAATCATATCTTTCCCAATTTTTTCTTTTTTTCGAAAATTTCAAAAATCTTTTTCAAAATATTTTCAAAATCTTTTTCTTATCTTTATATCATATTTTTGAAATTACACTAACAATTAATGTGATTGATTCAAAAATTTGAAGTTTGTTACTTTCTTATTAAGAAAGGTTCAATCCTTAAGTTCTAGAATCTTATCTTGTAGTTTATTGTTAGTGAAGTAAGTAATTTTAAATTTAAAAATTAAAATCTTTTTTTTTTATCTTTTCTATCTTATATTCTTACTTTATCATTTTATCATATCTTTTTCAAAAATTTTATCTTTTACAAAATTTGATTTCAAAATATCTTATCTAACTCATCTTCTTATCTTTTCAAATTTGATTTTAATATCTTTTTCAACTAACTCTTTGACTTTGTGTTTGTTTCTTATCTTTTTCAAAACCACCTAACCAATTTTCCCTCTCTATTTTTCGAAAATATCTCATCTCTTTTTCAAAAAAACTCTTTTTGTTTTAAATTTTAATTTTAATCTTATCTTATCTTTAATTTTCGAAAATACTAACCTCTTTTTCAAAATTATTTTCGAAATTCTCCCTCTCTTTTCTTATTCTATTTAATTATTTATTTTCTAACACTTCTCTTCACCTCTCTTCATCTAAAAATCCGAACCCATTCTTCTTCACTCTTCTCCCCTTTCTTCTTCTACTAACATAAAGGAATCTCTATACTGTGACATAGAGGATTCCTCTTCTTTTCTTGTTTTCTTCTCTTTCATATGAGCAGGAACAAGAAAAAAGACACTCTTGTTGAAATTGATCCCGAACCTGAAAGGACTCTGAAGAGGAAACTAAGAGAAGCTAAATTACAACAATCTAAAGGTAATCTTTCAGAAACATTAGAACAAGAGAAGGAGATGGCAGCCGAACCCAACAACAACAATGCAAGGAGAATGCTTGGTGACTTCACAAAGCCAACGTCCAAATTTGATGGAAGAAGCATCTCCATTCCTGCCATTGGAGCCAATAATTTTGAGCTTAAGCCTCAACTAGTTGCTTTAATGTAACAGAACTGCAAGTTTTATGGACTTCCATCTGAAGATCCTTACCAGTTTTTAACTGAGTTCTTGCAGATTTGTGAGACTGTTAAGACGAATGGAGTTGATCCTGAAGTCTACAGGCCCATGCTTTTCCCTTTTGCTGTAAGAGACAGAGCTAGAATATGGTTAGATTCACAACCTAAGAATAGCCTGGACTCCTGGGATAAGCTGGTCACGGCCTTCTTGGATAAATTCTTTCCTCCTCAAAAGCTGAGCAAGCTGAGAGTGGATGTTCAAAC
>NC_029774.3:79836953-79838725 GCF_000817695.3 Arachis duranensis | reverse complement strand
AGGATGAAGATGTGACTGGAGAGCAAGTTGCTCAATATTTAGGAGCTATCATGAAGCTGAATGCCAAGTTGTTTGGTAATGAGACTTGGGAAAGTGAACCTCCCTTGCTCATTAATGAACTAGATACCTGGATTCAGCAAACTCTTCCTCAAAAGAAACAAGATCCTGGCAAGTTCTTAATCCCTTGTACCATAGGCACCATGACCTTTGAAAAGGCTCTATGTGATCTGGGGTCAGGGATAAATCTTATGCCACTCTCTGTAATGGAGAAGCTGGGGATCATTGAGGTACAACCTACCTTGTTCTCATTACAATTGGCAGACAAGTCATTGAGACAAGCTTATAGAATAGTAGAGGACGTGTTAGTAAAGGTTGAAGGCCTTTACATCCCTGCTGATTTCATAATCTTAGATACTAGGAAGGAAGAGGATGAATGCATCATCCTTGGAAGTCCTTTCCTAGCTACAGCAGGAGCTGTGATAGATGTCAACAGAGGTGAATTAGTCCTTCAATTGAATGGGAACTACCTTGTGTTTAAGGCACATGGCCATCCCTCTGTGACAAAAGAGAGTGAGCACAAAGAGCTTCTCTCAGTTCAGAGTCAAGAAGAGCCCCCACAGTCAAACTTTAAGTTTGGTGTTGGGAGGTTGACAAACCCCAAATTGACAGTTTGTTTTGCATTGAATTTAGAGTATTTTGATAACCTTTTGTCACATTTAGCCTATGAATTAGCATGGTTTTCTTATCTCTCCCATATTTGTGCTTAAGTGTAAAAACATGCTTTTTAAGCCTTATTTTGATGAATTCTAGTTCCTCTTTGATTCCATAAGATGCCTTGATGTGTTTGCTAGTGATTCCAGGATTGAAATAGGCTAGGCATGGATCAAAGGAAGCAAGGAAGGAAGCATGCAAGTTGGGAGAAGCACAAAAAGCCAAAGAATTGATCTCGGCCAAGCACGCGTACGCGCACAAGGCGCTCGTGCGCCATCGCAGAATTAGCCAGGGACGCGCACGCGTACCGTGCGCGCACGCGTCGTTGTCCGCACGTGATTCTTTTATTGCAACACGTGCCTGGCGATTTTGGAAGGTTTTCAGCAACCAACTTTGGCGCCAAAATGCACATAAGAGCCAAGGATTGAAGGGGATTGATACACATTCACTTCCATAGACTCATTTTGGAAGTTTTAGAGATTTGTTTTAGTTAGTTACAATTTGTAGAGAGAGAAACTCCAACTTCTCTCTAGGATTCATCTTCATTTTTTCAATTCTCAACCATTCCTTGGTGAGATCTATTACAACACTCAATTTACTTTGTTCATGTTGTAGATCATCTTCTCTAATCTCCATTAGTGTTTGTAATTGTTCAATTCTCATAAGTCTTAGATTCAACTTTGTTGTTATTGGATTCTATTGATTCATTGAAGATTTTTTACTTGACTTTCCTCTATAATTAGGGGTTGACTAAGTGAAGCAACACTCCTTTGTTATCACAATTGAAGGAAATTATAGTGATGGAACTTCCAATGTTCAACCTTGGCCAAGGTTTTTACTATTGATTGATTGTTGTTCCCTTTTATTAACACTTCTAGGCCACATTCTTTAGACCACTTAACCAATAGCATGCATCCTTGTAGCATTCCTAGGGAAGAACGACTCGGGACTAATACTCTCGATTATAGATTGTAGATTTGTTTGATGATGGATTTTGCGCCGGTTTAGACTATACTACGATTGATTACTTGATAATTTCTATACCGACAAAAATTCATTTG
>NC_029774.3:79835168-79836789 GCF_000817695.3 Arachis duranensis | reverse complement strand
TAATGACATTAAAAGAGCGCTTGTTGGGAGGCAACCCAATTTTTATTTATCTAATTTTATTTTTATTTTATTGTTATTTTGGGTTTTATTAGGTGCATGATCATGTGGAGTCACGAAAAAATTATAAAAATTAAAAACAGAATCAAAAACAGCAGAAGAAAAATCACACCCTGGAGGGAGGACAGACTGGCGTTCAACGCCAGTAAGAAGCATCTGGCTGGCGTTCAACGCCAGAACAGAGCATGAATCTGGCGCTGAACGCCAGAAACAAGCAACATTCTGGTGTTTGAACGCCAGGAATGTGCCTTGAGAAAAGCTGGCGCTGAACGCCAGTAACAAGCATGGAACTGGCGTTCAACACCAGAAACATGCTATACATGGGCGTTGAACGCCCAGAACATACTACACATGGGCGTTGAACGCCCAGAACGTGCATCACCTCGGCGTTTAAATGCTAGAATGGTATACAAAGGCATTTTGTATGTCTATTTGGTGCAGGGATGTGATTCCTTGACACCTCAAGATCTGTGGACCCCATAGGATCACCTCAGGATCTGTGGACCCCACAGGATCCCCACCTAACATATTCCCACCTTACCTCCTAATCCTATAACACTCTTCCCCATATCACACTTTCCAATAACTTCAATCTCTCTTCCCAATTACCCCCTTCACCACTCACATCCATCCACTCTTCCCCATAAACCCCACCTACCTTCAAAATTCAAAAACACTTTCCCACCCAATAACACCCTAAATGACTGAAACTACACCTACTACCCTCCCTATATATACCCTTCCTTTCTACTTCATTTTCACACAACACAACCCCCTCTTCTATACCTTGGCCGAAACCTACACTCCCCCTTCTCCTCCATATTTTCTTCTTCTTTCTTCTTCTCTTCTTTCTTCTCTTGCTCGAGGGCGAGCAATATTTTAAGTTTGGTGTGGTAAAAGCATAAACTTTTTGTTTTTCCATTACCATCAATGACACCTAAGGCCGGAGAATCCTCTAGAAAAGGAAAAGGGAAGACAAAAGCTTCCACCTCTGAGTCATGGGAGATGGAAAGATTCATCTCCAAAAGCCATCAAGACCACTTCTATGATGTTGTGGCAAAGAAGAAGGTGAACCCTGAGGTCCCTTTCAAACTCAATAAAAAGGAGTATCCGGAGATCCGACATGAAATCCGAAGAAGAGGTTGGGAAGTCCTAACCAACCCCATGCAATAAGTCGGAATCTTAATGGTTCAAGAGTTCTATGCCAATGCATGGATCACTAGGAACCATGATCAAAGTATGAACCCGAGTCCAAAGAATTATCTCACAATGGTTTGGGGAAATACTTAGATTTTAGTCCGGAGAATGTGAGGTTGGCGTTCCACTTGCCCATGATGCAAGGAGATGTATACCCCTATACTAGAAGGGTCAACTTTAATCAAAGGTTGGACCAAGTCCTAATGCACATATGTGTGGAAGGAGCTCAATGGAAAAGAGACTCCAAAGGCAAGCCAGTTCAATTAAGAAGACTGAACCTCAAGCCTGTGGCTAGAGGATGGTTGGAGTTCATTCAACGCTCCATCATTCCCACTAGCAACCGATCTGAAGTTACTGTGGATCGGGT
>NC_029774.3:79801244-79834680 GCF_000817695.3 Arachis duranensis | reverse complement strand
TGAATAATTCCATTAATCCTTCACCTCTCTTAAATGAAAAATGTTTTTAATCAAAAGAACAAGAAGTACATGAATTTCGAACTTATCCTTGAATTTAGTTCAATTATATTGATGTGGTGACAATACTTTCTGTTTTCTGAATGAATGCTTGAACAGTGCATATTTTTTATCTTGTTTTTTATGAATGTTAAAACTGTTGGCTCTTGAAAGAATGATGAACAAAGAGAAATGTTATTGACAATCTGAAAAATCATGAAAATTGATTCTTGAAGCAAGAAAAAGCAGTGAAAAGTAAAAAGCTTGCGAAAAAAAATGACGAAAAAATAGAAAGAAAAAGAAAAAGCAAGCAGAAAAAGCCAATAGCCCTTAAAACCAATAGGCAAGGGTAAAAAGGATCCAAGGCTTTGAGCATCAATGGATAGGAGGGCCCAAGGAAATAAAATCCAGGCCTAAGCGGCTAAATCAAGCTGTCCCTAACCATGTGCTTGTGTCAAGCAGGTCCAAGTGAAAAGCTTGAGACTGAGTGGTTAAAGTCATGATCCAAAGCAAAAAAGAGTGTGCTTAAGAGCTCTGAACACCTATAACTGGGGATTCTAGCAAAGCTGAGTCACAATCTGAAAAGGTTCACCCAGTCATGTGTTTTGAGAAAGGTTTAATGTCTGAATCATATCTTTTCTTGTTAGCCAAGTCATTAATTTTAAATTGTTTTTCAAATCATATTTTCTCAATCACATCTTTTTAAAACCATAACTTTTCAATCATATCTTTTTAATCACATCTTTTTAAAAATAAGTTTTCAATCATATCTTTTTTATTTCTAATTTCAAAATCTTTTTCAAAAAAAACACTTTATCTCTTTCCCAATCATGTTTTTCGAAAATCATTCTTCAATTTTTCAAAATGTTTTTAAAATCTTTTTAAATTTATTTTCGAAAATTTCTTCCCCTCTGATGAGCGGATAATTTATACGCTTTTTGGCATTGTTTTTAGGTAGTTTTTAGTAAGTTCAAGCTACTTTTAGGGATGTTTTCATTAGTTTTTATGATAAATTTACATTTCTGGATTTTACTATGAGTTTGTGTGTTTTTTTGTGATTTCAGGCAATTTCTGGCTAAAATTGAGGGACTTGAGCAAAACTCTGAAAAAGGCTGACAAAAGGACTGCTGATGCTGTTGGAATCTGACCTCCCTGCACTCGAAATGGATTTTCTGGAGCTACAGAACTTCAAATGGCGCGGTCTCAACGGCGTTGGAAAGTAGACATCCAGAGCTTTCCAGAAATATATAATAGTCCATACTTTATTCGGGAATTGACGGCGTAAAGTGGCGCTCAACGCCAAGTACATGCTGCTGTCTAGAGTTAAACGCCAGAAACACGTCACAACCCGGAGTTGAACGCCAGAAACACGCTATAACTCGGTGTTCAACTCCAAAGGAAGCCTCAGCTCGTGGATAGATCAAGCTCAGCCCAAACATACACCAAGTGGGCCCCGGAAGTGGATTTATGCATCAATGACTTACTCATGTAAACCCTAGTAGCTAGTCTAGTATAAATAGGATAATTTACTATTGTATTAGACATCTTTGGTCTCAGTTTTGTTTTTATTCTTCATCTTAGGAGGCTATTGATCACGTTTTGGGGGGCTGGCCATTCGGCCATGCCTGAACCTTTCACTTATGTATTTTCAACGGTGGAGTTTCTACACACCATAGATTAAGGGTGTGGAGCTCTGCTGTACCTCAAAGTTTAATACAATTACTACTGTTTCTATTCAATTCTCTTTATTCTTATTCCAAGATATACGTTGCACAACAACTTGATGAATGGGATGATCCGTAACACTCATCATCATTCTCACCTATGAACGCGCGTGACTAACAACCACTTCCGTTCTACTTTAGGCCGGGCGCATATCTCTTAGATTCCCCAACAGAATCTTCGTGGTATAAGCTAGATAGATGGTGGCACTCATGGGAATCCAGAAAGTCTAACCTTGTCTGTGGTATTCCGAGTAGGATTCTGGGAATCTGGAAAGTCTAACCTTGTCTGTGGTATTTTGAGTAGGATTCCGGTATTGAATGACTGTGACGAGCTTCAAACTCCTGAAGGCTGGGCGTTAGTGACAGACGCAAAAGAATTAAGGGATTCTATTCCAACTTGATTGAGAACCGACAGATGATTAGCCGTGCTGTGACAGAGCATATGACCATTTTCACTGAGAGGATGGGATGTAGCCATTGACAACAGTGATGCCCTACATACAGCTTGCCATGGAAAGGAGTAAGAAGGATTGAAGGAAGAAGTAGAAAAGTAGAAAAGAAAGGGCACAGTATCTCCATACACTTATCTGAAATTCCCACCATTAATTTACATAAGTATTTCTATCCTATGTTATTAATCTTTATTTCCTGTTTATTATTTATTATTATTCGAAAATCCATAATCAATTATAATCCGCCTGACTGAGATTTACAAGATGACCATAGCTTGCTTCATACCAACAATCTCTGTGGGATCGACCCTTACTCACGTAAGGTATTACTTGGATGACCCAGTACACTTGCTGGTTAAGTTGAATGGAGTTGTGTCCACACATAGCATAGAGCCACAATAATGATTCCATACAATAACAAAGAGACCAACTTTGATGATCACAATTTCGTCCACCAATCTTCATAGATATAGTCATCTTTGATTAATTCTTCAATTACAAAACTTGTAAGAGACACTGTAATGCCCTGCTTTTCGGATTCTAGAGGGCAACTGTAATAAACAGAAGAGAGTCCAAAGACAATAACACATTAAATTCATTTCTGGTTTTCAACTGAACCATAATTAAACCATGTATAAGCAGTAAACATTGAACAATATTCATGTGGTGAATAAATATTTATTAACTTAATCATTATTAGAAGTTTGTTGTGTTTCATTTTGTGGAGGGACATAAATGAAGTCATCTCTGATAAACTCTTCCTAAACAGAACTTGGAAGAGACAATGCAAGAGGATGTCTAAGGAATGTATACAAGGATAAAGTTAATGTTGAATAATTAGAATTTGTTTTGAAAAATAGGAATTTGCAAATTGAAAAACTCACACTTCCAAAGGCTGAGAAGGTGTTTGTTGTCGAAACTCAACAATTTGTAGCTCAGAATCAGGTGTAGCTCTAGTGACATTTAAACACATTTTCCTTGTGATTAATTAAACAAAAATTATTACCTAAATCTAAAAAAGTAACATAAATATTTTTAACTTACACTGGTAGAGTTTTAAAAGTCTTTCTTGAAGACTTTCTTTTTTCTAAAGTATTTTACAGTGCTTTCCAGGGTTGTTTTCCTAAAAAAAAAGATAACAAATTAAAATTAGAAACCAAGATTAATAGCAGAAGTATAGAAACACATTAAATTCATTTATGGCAACCACCGAACCAAAAGTATAATATGCAGTGAACCAATTTACCTGGTATTGCTTGCAGCATTTATAGAAGGTGTAGTGCTTTCTTGAGTCTGTAAGATTTGCTCACTATCTAGATTTACAGTCGGCACTCTAAGGAAGATAAATAAATATTAGTAATTGAATCTAGAGGAATTAGAAAAAGTTATAGCAAAAGTAAGCAAAGAAAGAAAAAGAATTCGCAAATAATAAACTAAATCTTACGTCTGAGAGAATTCATTTTGTGCTTTTGGAGAGTCAAACTGATCCGGAGCAATGTTTACTAACTGAGCTCCATCATTTCTTTTCTTTGATCTTTTTTCTCTTATCATTTCCAATGCTTGTTTTCTTCTTTCCGCAGCATTGTCTTTTGCTTCTTCAGTTCTGAAATTTCACAAAATAAGTATCAAGGAATTTAGAGCCTAAGTATCAATAAAAGAAAATATGAATTGAGAAACTTACTCCTTGTGAGGTTAGGATGGTGTTTTTGCCTCCCTTTCCGGTTTTTTTTTTCTTTTTATTATGGGTGTTTCCTCGATTTCATTTTCTCTGACAAATAGATAAACACATTGAATTTATACCAGACACAAGACACTAACAATGGAGTCAACCAAACTGACAAACACCACCGAACTGAAATAAATCATTATGCAACACTTACTCGCTTTCAGATTGGCTTGTGCTCTCTAAATCTATCGGCACAAACTTTGTTTTTTCGTTTGTTTTTTAACCACCTTCGGTGGTTGTTTTCTTTTTTTGTTACAGTTTTTTTTATTTCTTCTTCTCTGCAATACATAAGAACAAGCACATAAGAACATATTTAAGCAAATACAAGTTAAATAAAATCAATATGAAAATTAAACTTACTGGCTTTTGGATTCAGATTCGGAATATCTTTCCTGTTTCGAAGAAGAATCCATCTCGACATTTTTCTTTTTTATTTTCTTTTCTTTTTCTTTCTTGTCCAAGTTACTTGTTTTTATTTTTTCTTTCTATTTTTTTCTTTTCTGTAGAGAAGTCCCTACAACAGAAATAAGGACTCAATTATTTAATAATAAAAAAAACACATTAACAATCCGATAAACCAAATGAAGCAATTCCACCGATCCAAAAATTGTTCATATGGTGAATAGTACATGACAACTATTTAATCACTGATAAAAATATTTCTTAATGCAGAAACTTTCAAATGAACAAACTAAAAATTGCAAGTAGGACAAATAAATTAATTATAACATAAAACAGAAGTTTATTTAGTTAGTAGAGTATTTTAAAAGCATTTGAAAGCAAAATTTTGGGAGAATTTTAGTAGAGTATTTACCAATGGTTCTGTTGGTTCGGATGAAATTCGTTCAAGCATCATTTGCCTTGTCCAATGAGCCACCCACGGTGCAGGGGGAGCATCAGGTGCAAACGGGCGGGGGAACTTGGTTTCGTAGAAATATATCAACATTAATACAAAAACACAGCTATAAACAGACTGTTTCTTCCCCTTTCTCTTGTTTTCAACTCCTTTCATCAAGAAGTTGAGCACATGCTTTGTCCAATCCCATTCCCGAATGTGGTCCACATGAAAGATTGGTGGCTTATGGATTGGGGAGGCCACACTTACTGTTGTGGGGAGCAAGAAGCACTTTTTTATGAAGACAACAAAAGTCCTCTTGAATTTTTTCTGGTTCTCCTCCCTTTCTACATTCATATCTAGCACATTCCTTGTCAAAGTCGCCAAGAAAATATTTTTGACGCTGTCAAATATTTCCTTGTCTACTGGATTGAGGTTTTTGTAATCAACCTTTTCATAGCGAAAATCTCAGTTTAATTTTTTGGACATCAATGAACTGAAAATAAGCAGTAAGTGAAAAATGTATTACCTCAGTTAGTTATGCCGAGGGCAGTTGCTACTTTCTGAGGAGTTATGGATATTTTTCCCTAGAGAGTTTTCAGGCATCCTTTCTCTTCATCAAACCGATCAAGCAATTCTTTCAACAGTGTATTAGAGACATTCATTTTTGGGACATTTGCTAGGGCACCAAATACCATTTCTTCCACAATATCTTTCTTTTCTTGACTCATTTTCCTGTACACTGTTGATATTGCCTTTGTTTGGCATTTGCAATAGTAAATTTTTTTGCAAGTTTTGAAACAGAATGTGAGGATATATTTATAATAATAAATAGATATTATTCGAATAAAAGCGGATAAATATATTTAATCTACTTACGTTATAATGTGCCTTCTCCTTCATTGTTTCCATTTTCTTGTTGTGTTTTGCTGTAATGAAAAGTTTTGGTCAATACTTCATTGATTACATCAACAAGCACAAGCATGTATATCTTAATCAAGTCAATTAAAATGCCACAACCCACCGAACTAAAAATCGTTCATGCACAGAACCAAAATCACAAAGCGTACCGAACCGAAAAACGTTCATGTGGTTAATAAATGATGATCAACTTTCAATCAACAAGAATAGTATTCCTTCATGCAAAAGAAATACTGAAGATAGTAATAATCATTTTCAAAGCTCTAGTTAAACTATCCACACAAATAAGAACAAGCACATATATCTTAATCAAATCAACATCTTCCAAAAGAAAATTTTTTCAAATTTCATCAATTATGTGTTCTTTCAAAATGACATTTGTAGATTGGTTTCTTTAAAAACTCTTATTGAAACTTGATATCTTCCTTTAAGTATCAAGGTCAACTACCATTCGTGCTGAAATCTATCTAACATAATGAGACAATTTTAAAGTAGTTTGGCTTATCAAAGTGAAAGAGTTGTCTCTAATGTCAATTGTCCTAAACAAAACTTATTAAATACATCAACAAGCATAAGCATGTATATCTTAATCAAGTTAATTAAAATGCCAGAACCTACCGAACCGAAACTCATTCATGCACAGAACCAAAATAAAAAAGGCCAACGAACTGAAAAACGTTCATGTGGCTAATAATGATGTTCAACTTTTAATCAACAAGAATAGTATTCTTCCATGCATAAGAAATACTGAAGATAGTAACAAAGCTCTAGTTAAATATCCACACCATTAAGAACAAGCATGTATATCTTAAAGCCTTAGTTACACTGAATTGAATGAAAATAATAACAAATCATTCCAATGCCTAGTTATACTGTAAAAATTATTCACAATAGTTCAATCTACTAAATGAAGCAAATCAAACCAGTAAAACTAAAATGAAGTATTTCTTCATGCAAAAGAAGTACTAAACTAAATGTAAAAATAATAAATTTCATTCCAAACTCTAGTTATACTGTAGAAATGCATGCACAATAGTTTGATCTACTAAACAAAGAAAATAAATTCAGTAAACCTAAAATACAACTACTAGAAACGCGACATTGCAAGATTTCAGATGAATAGTAGTTTTTTTCATACATTTTGTAGTATGTGATGTTTTCATTCTTTTTTGGTTCTTCCTTGCCAAATCTTCTCCCGATTCTGCTGGAGTAGTGGTTTTCGCAAAGAACGTGACTGAAATTTGAGTGATTTTGAGAGAGATTTGAAAAGAAGGAGTGGTTTCATGTGTGTTGTAGAAGAAGGAACGTTTTTTCATAATGAAGCGCGAATAAAGAGTCGTTTCGTTTATATGAGGCGCGTGGAAGTCACTTTTATTTTTTTTTTTTGGACGGGTTGGGTAACTAAACCCAACAAATCCCAAGCCCAGAATAAGACACATAAATTCTAATACTAGCTCCCTACCTACCCGAATGAATTGCTTTTCCTCCCCTGTAACCATACTTCTATAAGGAAACACAATTAAGCACACTACTATGAAGAAACACAAATGACGCTAAAACAAGAGACCAAATAGACCAACCAAAACTATAGGTCCGCTTCGAGGAGTAAAAGCATGGGACTAGATGCACCACACTCCAGAGCGTAGACGAACTAGCGCGGGAAGTCGGGGGTGCTGCAACTTGGTTCTGAGCTTGAGTAGAAAACAGGATGCAACATTAGAACCGCTGTGTAATCCAACGCTGATGCGTCTTAGACATAGCGCCATTGATGATGGGAAGGTAAGCCCAACTTCTCATTCCTAATTATCTCAGCAATCTATTTGGGCGGGTTAGATGGGCAATGATTGGTTAGTTGATTTTGCAATTTCAGAGAAGCCAAGGTGTGAGCTAGCATGTTCCCTTCTCGAGGATTCCAAGAAAAGCCACAGTTTAGGAGTCTCTTCTGGATAGCTTTAATGTCTTGAATTATTGGTTCTACTTCCCAAAATGTGTTTTCTTCTTTGATTGCTTGAATTAGTTGAAAGCAGTCACATTCAATAGTTGCATTCTCAATTTTGAGATTTTCTATTAAAATGATTGCTTCTCTTATGGCAGTTGCTTCTGCAAGAATGCTAGAGTTCGTTTGTATTTTTGAAGTTATTCCTCCCATGAGGGTTCCATTGCAATCTCTGATAGCTACTGCTATACTTCCTGATTTTGTGTCATTGGAGAAGGCTACATCCGTATTCAATTTGAGCCAATTTTGAGGAGGGGGCTCTCCAGATTATAGGTACCGTCCTTCTCCTATTTGATTCTTTGGTGCTATTATTTTCCTTCTTATTTTCCTTTTCTGTTGCCTTGAAATATTCTAGTTCAAGATTTTTTGCATGGTTGATAGTAGATTTTGGATCTGGTTCTGTATCATGAAAAACTTTTCCATTTCTTGTTTTCCAAATTGCCCACATTGTGATACCAATCCGGCTCCACATTTGATTTGCTCCTATTCTGCCTCCTTGGTTGCACTTTCTACACATTTCTTGTAGCCACATCCCGACTGAGTTTACGCTTTCCTTTGTTGGTGTGCATTGAGCTTGCAAGCCAAACCATACCGCTCTTGTCCAATCACATAGAAGTAGAGCATGTTTGGTGGTTTCCTCCGCCTGCATACAAATAGGACATAGATTACTGTTAGTTATCTTTTTTTAATCAAATTGGTTTTTACTGGGAGGATATTATGGATTGTTCGCCATAGGAACATCTTAATCTTTTGGGGAGTTCTCATATTCCAAATTCCTAGCCAAAGATCCTCCAAAGGTGTACTTGTTGAGGGCATGTCTTTCGAGTATTTTTCCTCTTCTTCTTTTTTTGCTATATGATATCCAATTTTAACAGTGTAGTTGCCATCTTGTCGGTACGGCCAAATCAAATTGTCTTGTCTTGCTATTCTGCTGATTGGAGTTTTAATGATTTTTTCGGCTATGATTGCGGGAAAGAAATTTTTAATTTTTGCTTGGTCCCACTCTTTTGAACTTGAGATCAAATCCTCCACTCTTAAGTCTTCATTGTTTTCTTTGTCGAGCGGTTGATTCAATCCATATATCCAGTTATCCTTCCACACTTTGACTCTTTTGCCTTGGCCTATGTTCCATTTAGCTTTGCTCTTTAATAAATATCTACCCTGTAAAATGCTATTCCATATCGAAGACCCTCTTCGGTGACTTTGAGCTTCCCAAAACAAACAATTAGGAAAGTATAAGGCTTTTAAAAGTCTCACCCAGACAGCTTTTGGATTTTTAATAATTCTCCATGCTTGCTTTGCCAGTTGTGCTGTGTTTTGGTGATGAAAGTCCTTGAATCCTAATCCTCCCTCTTTTTTACTCGTGCAAAGCTTAGTCCAAGCCATCCAGTGTATTCCTTTTTCCTTCCCTTGACCTCTCCACCAGAATTTAGCCACTTTTGCACTTAATTTATTGTAGAATGATTTAGGAAACTTTAATATACTCATGGCGTACGTTGGTATCGCTTGAATAACAGCCTTGATGAGCACTTCCTTTCCCGCTTGATTTAATAAATTCTCTTTCCATCCTTCAATTTTTCCGTCCACCTTTTCTATTATCCAATCCAAGGACTTGCTTTTTGATCTTCCCCACTGAGCCGGTAACCCTAAGTACTTTCCCGATTTGTCCCAAGTTGGAATATCGAGGATCTCCTCTATGTTGACTCTGGTTTGGATTGGGATTTGATTACCAAAGGTAATTCCAGATTTCTCCAAGTTGATCACCTGACCAGAAGCTGAAGTGTACACATTGAGTATTTAGACTAGCTGATACACTTCCTCCTCTTTAGCTCCTGAAAAAATGATGCAGTCATTAGCAAATAGTAAATGTGTAATGATATGAGCATTCGGGGCTAGTTTGACCCCCGATATCATATTCATGTTAAGCGCTTTATCCATTAGGATAGTAAAAACTTCTCCAGCAATGATAAATAGATAAGGTGAAAGAGGATCTCCCTGTCTAAGACCTCTCTGCGGGATTATCTGTCTAGATAGAATTCCATTAATTTTGAACCTGTATGTCACACTTTTGATGCACTCCATGGTAAGCTTAACCCATTTTTGGTGGAATCCTAACGTCTTGAGCACTTCTTCAATAAAAGTCCATTCCATCCTATCATAAGCTTTGTTCATATCCAGCTTGATAGCTAAATCTTGTGAGGAGTCTTTTTTCTGTACTAGTGATCCTGTGGAAAGCTTCTTGAACGATGATGATGTTATCTTGAATCATTCTTCCATTAACAAACGCGCTCTTAATGGGAGAAACGACCTTGTCCATGATGCTTCTGAGCCTCGCCACCATAACTTAAGAGACGATTTTGTAGATATAGTTGCAACAACTTATGGGTCTCAAATGATTAAGCGTTTCCGCTTGCTTAATTTTTGGGATAAGAACAACTTATGTTTCATTTATCTCCTTGGGAATGTGGCCCTTTTCAAAGAAATCTTTAACCACTGCACACACATATTTTTGAATAGTACTCCAGTGCTTCTGGTAGAACTGGCCACTAAGTCCATCAGGTCCAGGTGCTCTTGTACCATCCATACCAAAGACTGCTTGCTTTATTTCCTCTTCTGTTACTTTCTTCAAGAGATCATTGTTCATAGACTCAGTCACTCTCTTGGGAATTTTGTTGATACAATCCTGCAGGTTGGTGCTTCCTTTTGATGTGAATAGGCTCATGTAATACTCTTCTATTAATCTCAAAATATCTTCTTGTTTATGAACCCAATTTCCTTCATTGTTTCGTAACCTATCAATTCGATTCCTGTCCCTCCTTTGTAAGGTAGAAGCATGAAAGAATGCCGTATTTCGATCACGTCAATTGAGCCATTTGATTCTAGTCCTTTGAGCCCAATATTTTTCTTCTTGACTCCATAGCTTTTTTATTTTTTCCTTTGCCTCCTTAATAAGAATTTGCTGATGTGGGTTGTGAGGAGAATTTTAAAGTGACTGAATCTTGGATTGCCACCATGCGATATCCTTATCAGCTCTTCTGAAGTTAGTCCTATTCCACTCCATAAGGACCTTGATGCAATTCTTTGTTTTTACTAACAAATTTTTCCAATCATCTCCATTGCTGTTTCCTTCATTCCATCCCTTCTTGATTACTTCCTTGCAATCTTCTCTGTCATCCCAATAGGATTCATATCTGAAGAGTCTTGGAATTTTTTGGTTCGGCCCCATGTCCAGAATAAGGGGGCAGTGATCCAATGAAATGGCCGGTAGAGCCGTGAGTCTGGCATGATTAAACATTTGTCTCCACTTCCAATTAACCATAGCCCTATCTATCCTTTCTCTTGTTACGACACCATCTCTTGGGTTGCTGAACCAAGTGAATTTGCTCCCTTTTAGCTCCAAATCCATGAGGTTCTTTTTGTTCACCAAGTCTCTGAATTCCTCTATTTGGATTGGCGGCTTCGGGTGTTTTCCAACTTTTTCATCTTCATTAAGAATGTCGTTGAAGTCCCCAATGAAACAACTTGGCTCATCTACCATGTCCTTTGACTCACCTAATACTTGCCAAGTTCTTCTTCTATGCTTGAAAATTGGATTACCGTAAACAAAACAACACTTCCAATCAGGATCATTTTTACTCTTTATATCTGCAAGAATGAAATTTTGACACCATAAGTAGACAGAAATATTAACTTTTTCATTCCATAACAAACATAGACCTCCGGACAAGTCCCGGGATTCTACACAAAAGACATTTTTAAACTGAAGCTTTCTTGCTATTTTTCTTAATTTTTCCTCCTTAGCTCTAGTTTCCATAAGGTATACTATGGCGGGCCTGTGCTTACTGCACAGGTTTTTCAGTTCGGAAGCTGTCGCGGCCGCCGCCACACCACGACAGTTCCAACTTAGAATAATCATGGCTGAGGTGGGGGCATAATTAGGCCCGCTTCCTCATCCGTAGTTGCTATTCCTTGCTCTGCCCTGGGTCTGCTGCTTCCTTCCTGAACAATATGGTTCTTGTTCCTTTTGCTGTTCCTTGATTCCTGATCTCCTTCCCCACTGAACTCTGTGATGTTCCTTCCTCCACTATCATCTCTCTTTCGTTTGATTTTCAGGTTATACTGCATCCCTATGCTCAAGACTTCTTCCCATATCTTCAAGTTGTTGTTGAGTTGATTGCTTGCCTTTGATTCTTCTTCTTCTTCATCTGAAGCCAATTCAACATAATAAATATGCCCTTTTTCATTCTTGTAAGATTGTTTCTCCTTGCATTTTCCAGCATCGATCCATTTCTCCACTTCTTCTCTCATGGTCCATTTTAGTCCAAGTTCAGTTTTCTTTTCTACATCTTCTGAATGTTGCCTCCATGATTCTTGTTGATTTTTGAGTATATCGGCTTGGTTAACGTTTCCTTGATGAAGAAACCGTGTGTTGTGGCCCACTGAGTTGGTTGGTTTTGCTTGTAGTCCACTTGGGGGCATTTTGGTTGAGCCCATTTCATTTGCCTCCTGGAGGTTGATAAATTCTTGTTGGGCTTGCTTCTTTATTGTATTCTCTTCTCTAGTTAGACCATCTTTGGGCTTGACCCAATTAGATGGCCCAATATTAGAATTAGCTCCTTTTATGTTTTCTTCCTCAGCACCACCCATTTTCTCCTTTTGTGTGACTTCTTTTGTCCTTTCTGCATTCTTTCCTTTTGCCTCTTTTAGGTTTTGCAGAGTTCGTTAGAGAACGTTGAGAAGGCACATTTCTCTAAGTTCTGAGCCACTTCCTTGTACCAGTGGGCTTACTTCCTTGTCTTCTTCCATCTTTTCGCTGCCAATCTTCTCCCCTTCTCGTAATCTTTCTTTTCCCGATGAGACCTTTATATCTGGGATGTCTAATATCTGCTGGTCCTTAGGTTCGTCTTCTGAGCTTTGACTATCTCCACCTTCCTTATCTCTCGTGTGGTGTTCACGCGCCTCCTCTTGTTCCTTGAGCTGCTGTTCCCATTTGTCTTCATCTTCTTCTACTTTTAGCGATCTCGCCCTTTCAGTTGCTAACTCGTTGTTGTATCTGGGTTTTGGAAGCACGTTATTTGTTTTTGGTTTGGGCCAACTTGGTTACATGGTTACATGAATGTGTAGCAAGCCCCTTTTTAAAATGGTCATCAAAAAATTTTTTACTCAAATTTAATTTGTCCTTCAAAGATTTTAAGTTAATCACATTGGTCATTCGGTCACTTTATTTGTTGACGGCGTCAAAATTTATTAATATTACACGTTAAATGATACTACAACACACACTTAAAAATTTTAATTGACTGCTAACATAATAAATTTATGAAATTAGATCAAATCAAAACCTAATTAAGGAAGACATTGAGGCATTAGAATTCCTCAATTTGGCGTTGATTTGATCTAATTTCATAAATTTATTATATTAGCTCCTAATTAGCACTATTAAATATGTGTTGTAGTGTCACATAACGTGTCACATCAACAAACTCTTATGCCATTAACAACGGAAATGACAAATTAAAGAGACTACTAACATGACTAATGTAAAATATTTAAAAGATAAATTTAATAAAAAAAATTTAAAGACTAATTTAGAGAACAAATAATCTTTCAAGAACTAATTTAATTATTTATTCAATAATTATGTATTTTTTTATTATTTTGACTCCCTGTTTATTTATACATATTATAATACAAATACATTTTTATAACTATCTCAAAATTTTGGTGTATTTAAACTTTATTTCCAATAAGTTCTCTTTTTAATTGAGATATAAAATTTAAGACTTTGTTATTAGTCATAGTTAATATGGTAAAAATACTTCAATCAACTTTTCTTTATATTAGGACACCTTTTCTTTTTTTTTTTTCAAATACATATATTCTTTGAAAGAGTTTCATATTAATTTATTCTATTTCTATATCTAATTCTAATCATCATTCAATTATATTATCAAATATTTTGAAATTTTAACAAATTAAATATATACATCTTATTAAATAATCTAATTTTTAATTATTAATATATAATAATTAAACTTTAAAAAATATAGAAAGACAGTAAAAAAGGTACAACCACTAGTACGTTATAATAAGAGCAAAAAATTCTTGTTAATTGATTCATATATTTGTCTTCATTATTATATATAGGATAAAGTAGTGAACGTAGTTTTCAGAATATATACATGGAAATGTATTTAAACATGGAATCAACACTTGTTACATTAGTACATTTTGTTAAAAGCCAATGCAAATATTTAGTGATGACTTCTTTCAATTTATTTAGCACCATCGGTTTGGTAAAGAATAAAGACGTGAACAAAAGAATATATATTAAATATATAAGAAGGAATTAATAAATAGGAAAAGGGCAAAAGAAATGTGGCGGAAGATGATTAATGATTAATGATTAATGATTGGAGTCAAATGAAAGGCAAGCAACCCACCATTTTTTAACTTCTAAGGTCCCCCTCCTACAAATGTGTCCACGTCTAAAATGTGGCTAAATTACATAAACTACAAAACAAATGTTAAATTAATTAATTATTAATTAATTTTTTAGAGGGAGAAAAGAAAAGTGGGCCAATGGGAGAACGCCATGTATAGAAAGAGAGTCAAAGGGAGAAAATTTTGGGGCCAACGGAAACAATAGGCAGTGTCAAGTCATAAAAATTTCGCCCTTTTTTCTGGTCAGAGACGAAAAAAGAGTAAAAAGGAACCCGTGAATTACGAGCCCCATAGATCTTGGTTATTCTAATTTTAGTGAAATCGTTTTCAAGACCCAAAAAACGGCGTCGTTTCTAGGCGCGGTTAAAATTCTGTTGGGTTTTAAGCGTCGGTGCCGGTAGGGTGGGTAAAATCGTAAATATAATAAACAAACGAAAAACATAAACGTTATGTTTTGTTTTGTTTAGTTTATGTTTGTGGATTTCACAAACACGAAAATAAGAGAGAGTGGGAGAAATTGGAATAGAATTGGCTTGGTATATAAGCCATTGAAGGCATAAACAAATAAAGATACATAGAGAGAAGAAGAGAGACAGAGAGAGGTCTATAATTTTCTCAAACTTCGGTGGTTGGTGGAGGCTTCTTTGGAGTTCAGGGGGCTTCCATATACAGCAAGAACAAGAACAACAACGGTAGAATCAGCAGACCAGAGCTACGGCCATGGCAGAATCCAGTGATTCCGTTTCACTCGACATGGAGAAGATCTACCTCGGTGGAAAGGTTCCATTCAATGCTTTACCATTTTTCCTATTTTCTTGATTTTCTTTGTTGGGGTTTAAAGGTTGAAGTTTTTTTTGGAGGAGGGGAGGGGGGAGATACAAGTTGATCAATTTCAAGTACTTGTCAATTGGGTGATTAATTAATGGGTTCCAATTTTATTTGTTTTGTGTTTGGTTTGCGCCATTGCTGAACGTAAAGGGAATATGTTTAGAAGTCGAAGGAAAGTTTCAGTCAATGGGATTCTCCTTTCTTTATTGTTTTAGCCGTAGGTTCTTATTTTGCATTGCGGAATATTTTAGTTGCGCAAGAAAGTTTCTTGACTTGTTTGTTTTTACTTGGAAAATTTTATGGGATTGGCTTATTTTCTTTTTCCTTTTTGTTTATCGTTCTTGATTTCTTTCTACACGGTCTTTCTTGGAACGTATTTGTTTCGCTGAGTCAATTGGAAATTTTGAACATAACAACTAGCGGATCTGCTCATTCCTTATTTCTCACATATTCTTTTGTACCTCCATCCTAAGTTTAAGTTGCAACGCTATTGCTTTTCTTTTCCATTGGGAAATTTTACGCTTTCTTGTTTTCCTTTTCCTTATTATTTGAGTTATTGGATGAGTTTTTACTTTATAGTCATCCTTATCCTTTTAAACAGCCTAAGACAGTATCCTGTTTTTAATTACCTTGACTTTGTTGTCTTTCTGAAGCACTCAATGGCTGGAATATGGAATGGCTTATTTATTTAATTCATCATATTGGTCAGTGATACTAATGTGGTATTGTTGCTTGTTAGTTTGGTTGTCCTATTAAGGGGCAATGTTAGGGAACAAACAGTTTGGAAAAAACGTTGATTTAGAATCTTTGCATAACTCAAAATAAGGGATATCCTTTGCTTAGGAGGTGGTTTCTTTTGTTCATTCCTCAGTTTTCTAACTTTGGTTCTGTTGCCTCTTTCTTCTTTTTGCCTGTATTTTGGTTACAAATCATATTGGTTTATCATTTCAGGAGCATCACATTCGAACTGGTTGTGGTTCTGTGTCTGTTATAGTCTATGGGGATCCTGAGAAACCAGCTCTGATCACTTATCCAGACCTAGCACTAAATTGTGAGTGCATATGTGTATTCTTTAATCCATTCTTTTTATTTTATTTAGAAGGCCGAATTAATTGTTCACTTATCTGTTTGTGCAGATATGTCATGTTTCCAAGGATTATTTTTCTGTCCAGAGGCAGCTTCTTTGCTGCTTCACAACTTCTGCATATATCATATCAGTCCTCCTGGACACGAGGTCTGTAAGAGATTGATTTCAATATACATTTTCTTTTCTATTTAGAAAGTGAACTTTATAATTCACATAGTTTCTCCTCTTGGAACTTCCACAAGAGTTGTTGCAGTTGGGAGCTGGTGCAATTTGTCCTGATGACCCTATACCTTCTATCGAAGACTTAGCAGATCAAATAGTCGAGATTCTCAACTATTTTGGGTAATTACATTATAATCACACTGTTGATAACTTAGTTTTCAGGGTGGTTAGGTTTCACTGTGTAGAATACCATTCATTATGTATTGTTGATTTATGAGTAAGATGCTGACATTATTTTGAGGGAGAATCCAATGATTTTCCTATATCTATTCATTGCCTGAATTGTTTCCATGTCCAGGCTTGGTGCAGTGATGTGTATGGGAGTCACGGCCGGGGCTTATATTCTTACTCTTTTTGCAGTATGTGCCCTCTTAACTTGGAAGGAAATAACAGAGAAAGAAACTGCCCTTATTTGCAGTTCTACTATTTTCCTTTGATTGATATATTCTTTCTTATGTTTATACAGATGAAATATAGAGAGCGTGTTCTTGGTTTGATACTTGTATCTCCTTTATGCAAAGCACCTTCTTGGACAGAATGGTTTTATAACAAGGTTCGCTTCGAAATGCCTTCAGTTTATGAGTCCTCTAATCTGATAACATTACCTAAAACCACTTTTAATTCTTCAGGTGATGTCCAATTTACTATATTTCTATGGGATGTGTGGCTTGTTGAAGGAGTGTTTACTTCAGCGATACTTCAGCAAGGTATTGTAATAGTCATGCTTTGTTCTCCATTGAGTTTGAGAATTGATATGCTGAGTTTTCTTGATCAACTTTAACAGGAAGTTAGGGGAAATGCTGAGATTCCAGAGTCAGAGATAGTTCAAGCCTGCAGAAAAGTCAGTTCTATACCAAGTATTTGACGCCTATTTTTTTCTTTCTTCACTTATCATTCCTTGGTTTATTCACCAAGCTCTGCATTGTTTCTTTTCCAGTTGCTCGATGAGAGAAAGAGAACAAATGTATTGCGGTTTCTTGAATCGATTAATGAGTAATATCGGCTACTCAATTTCGTTTGCCATTTTCCATTTTCAATGGTATTATGCTAACTTGAGAACTTGCAGGAGGCCGGACATTACAGAAGGATTGAAAAGATTAAAGTGCCGAACGCTTATTTTCGTCGGAGACAGTTCGCCATTCCATTCGGAGGCTCTGCACATGACATCAAAACTTGATAGGAGATTCAGTGCCTTGGTTGAGGTCCAAGCTTGTGGATCAATGGTTACGGAGGAGCAGCCACATGCAATGCTGATACCAATGGAGTACTTTTTCATGGGGTATGGGCTTTACAGGCCATGCCACTTCAGTGACAGCCCGAGGAGCCCGCTCAGCCCGTCTTGCATCTCGCCTGAGCTCCTTTCCCCAGAAAGCATGGGCTTAAAGCTAAAGCCAATAAAGACGCGTGTGTCAATGGAAGTTTGATCCACACTTTTGTAATCCAGGGCATTCTTTTTTGTTTCTTTATGATTTTTTTTATTGTTTTAAGAGAAGAGAGAAGAATAGAAGATATGTTGGCGGAAGGAGGGGGGTTGTTGTAGATATGAGGGATATAAGAAGAGAAGAATACGTGAAAATATAAATATATGTATTGTATGCAAAAGAAAACATAGGGAGGAAGTTGTCTTAATTCATTTTGTAGTATGTCTGAAATAAAAGGGACCAATTTGAGCTGTTGTATCTGTAAATTCCGGTTGGACTTTGACCTCAATTTATTTATTTTTATGGCCACAAGCAATTAAATAAATCCTTCCATTTATTTATATTTTTGTTTCATAGTATTGGAACTTGAAAGTAGGACATGTTTGCCATGATTGATCAGATTAATAGCCATCGGATTTATTGAATCATTGTGCTACATCTGACATCACACGGTCATTGTACTCACAAAGAGATGTTTCATACAGGCATTTGTGCTAAAATTCTTTGTAGTAAGAAAATTTGTTAAGTTGTTAAATGAGGAGACAATAGTCTTTGAGTTATTTATTCACTTAGAATGGAAATTATTAAAGGTAGCAAAAGTCTTTACTTTTAGACTTCATAAATTTCTTCACTTTAAATATCAATGTTTTTTTTTTCTTTGGGGTGAAAAAAGCTTCATTTGGTAAGAGAAATAAATTTATATCAATATAATCAATTAATCATACATGGACACACATTTCAAAGATTATGTAATTACTTAAAAATTTTATATGTATGAATTTATATTCTCTCCCAGTTTATAACATACAGATTACTCTTCTTCGGAAGTATGTTTGTGATAAAATAGATTCTTGATACGACAATATTTTTGGAAATGTCAAGCTAATGGTAGAGGGTTATCTAGGTGGGATATTATTTTTTTAAGTTAGTTTAGGATTGCCTCAATAATAGGGATAAATTATAGGTGCAGGTTCTTACCCATAAATACCTCAAGAATCGTTATAATCTTGACATCAACTGTTGCTACAATTCTTCGGCTATTTGAAAAGAATATAGTTAAAGTTCATGGCGCTCTTAAGGTGGAAATTTACAGCAATTCTTGTGGCATGATGAGTGCACTTCTCCTGAAAAATTTTGTGAATTTACTCCTTATGTGCATATATCTAAGATTGATTTTTTAGTTGCTGATATGTGGAGTGGTGGGTCTTGGGACCTAGATTGTTTGGCAACGCCAATTTCTGATGAGATTAAGATTTTGATTTAGAATTTCAGTTCTTCGAGACAAGCAGGGAATGAGCCGGCATGGATCTGGTGGCCAGCAGCGGCAAAAGTTTACAGTGCTAGAGAAGGGTACAGGTAGCTTGTGACAGCTTAATGTTTCAGAAAAGATCAATGACATTTGTTTAGTGATGCCTGGTAACATGGCTTTGTTTAGTGCTAGGATTTGGTGGGCATGAAAAGCATAGGTGCAACGACATTTTCAATGCTGATAGCAATTGGACAGATCATCAGGTTGTAGCAAAAGCTAAAATAGCTGCCAATGACTTTAGGCTCTATGCTAATCAACGATCTTCCTTGAGAATCTTTAAGAACAGGCTGTATTGAGAACCTCCAATTGAAAATTGCTGCGGAGTTAATTGGGATGCTACATGGTTGCTGTAGGGCCTTACAATAATAATAATAATGAAGAAAGACTTTGGGCCAAGCCCATAACCCCTTAACCCTTCCCACTCCAACAGCGCACACACACTCCTCATGTTATTTTCATCATTAATAAATTTTTATACAACCAAGTTGGGTTGGTCTAGTGGTTAGCTCACTAATCCTCTTAAATAAGTATTGGGAGTTTGAATTTCGTCTTGTGCATGCAGCAAACCAAAACTAAAAAAAAATTCTTATACACTTTTATTTTGAATATTTACACTATTCTTCTTCTACTCCAACTCTATTATATCCTATCAAATGTATTTTCTTATGTTAGTATTATTCCAAAATTTCATTAAAGTAGTCTAAACTTAAAGAAAAAAAAATCACCTTTAATTCAAGTATTACCAATTATTAAGATATTAAAGTGATTTTTTAACTTGATAATTACCTATATCTTTAGTTTTTGTCATGTTTATAATTATGGATATTAATAAATCCAAAAATTTAAGGTCAGGGTAGGATAGAATTTGAATTTTTTTGGTATATAAGTTCTATTATATCAATTGATGTTAAAGATTAACTTATTAGAATTATTATTGTTATGTTTGTGGTATTAGATACTTAAAGGAACCACACTCCTTATTTGTTGGAACCCGTGGAGTAAAAATTCTTCTCTTGAATTTTAGTATGTGAATAAACTTTGTATCTTTGGTTAAATTTTAGCATTTGTATTATTTTTTATAATTAAAAATAATTTTATAATTTATTATTTAAATATTTACTAATTTATTTGTTAATATGATGTTTATGTTAAATATTTTACAAAAAAAATTTCACTTGAGACATAATACTTTACGTTGAAATGAATGAAGTGGTTATTTGAGAAATTAAACTACAATGTAAATATTATCTTGCATATACATTTTGAATATAAATTTAGTATTGACTTTGGATAAAGTTATTACATGAATTATTACTATTGAATTGATGATGTATTTATTGATTTGTTTGACAACTTTTACCTTGATAATAATTTGTATGTTAAAATATTTTGGAAGGTTTTATGACAGAAAGTGCGGCTAGCGACAGTAAGCACTAAATTTGGTGCACTTTGTCAGTATATAACTGCATTTTCAAGATCATATGAGATGAAATGGTTTCTATCTGTTTCTTGTCCACAAAACTAGTGGAACATGACTATTTCAGAACTCACACGAAGGAAAACAACCTAAGTATAATTTTTGTCTGTTATTTTAATTTTTCTGGATTAGATAACCTTCCGTGTATATTGCTATAAATAAAGAAGTTTGAATGTTTGATATTTATAATTAATTATCATTGTGTTTGAGTATAATTTTGTCACTATTATTAAGGTGGATTATTTTAGTTAAGAGTTTACTAATTATACAACTGTCTCTTGTGGGACTATAGATGCTCTACTTACTCACTAAGTTGCAAAATTTACTCTATTGTTCTTTCATTTTTTTCATGTATGTACCTTGATCCTAATCTAATTTAATCAGTTCTGCTCTAATTTTATTTGTGTTGGTGAGTCCTTTACTGTTTAAGGGCTTGATGTTTTGTGTAAATAATTTTAAAGCTTTTTAGACATGTTAAACTGCTCCATGTGACACAGGTAGGATTCGACTTTAGTGACTTGAGTATGTTGTTTGTAAATATTCTGGTAGATGAAACTAATAGATTATGCTTTGATGTAAATATTAAAGTCAAATTTCATGTAAATATGCTGAGTATGTTTGACTTAAGAGCTTGATGTTTTGTGTAAATAGTTTTAAAGCTCTTTAGACATGTTAAACTGCTCCATATGACATAGGCAAGATCCGATTTTAATAACTTGAGTATGTTGCTTTTAAATATTTTAGTAGATGAATTAATAGACTATGCTTTGATGTAAATATTAAAGTCAAATTTCATGTAAATATGCCAAATATGTTTTAAATATGATGCTGAAAATGTGTGTTTTTAATATAATTGAAAATTCTATTGAGACTTGTTTGGGAAAATTTTTTCTAAGCGCCCATCACAATCAAATTGGATCATGAAAGTTGGGTTTGGCTGGGTTTAGATGTGTGATTTGGAATTGTAATATCAATTGGGTTTTCGGTTATTTGAGTAGTCGTTTTTAATGATCTATTTTTAAATGTGAATTTTTTGTAATTTAGAGGGATCTTATTTTAATTTGGAAGTACGCATCAAAAAAATTATGTGTGAAAATGACTGTCTTGACATCTTGCACTTTTTAATAATCTTGCTGCTGAGGATAAGACAGATGTTGGTGATCTTGTCCCCAAAATCCAGGAACTTTTTTCCAGACCTTGGATTGTCCATGTTGATTGGATAGCTCGTGAAGCTAATAAAGTGGGACTTGCTAGTTATGGGGTTCGAAATCATCCTGCTCATGCTATTTAGACTACTCCTAATGAGGATTTCCAACAAATCATTCTTTCTAATTTAAGTTAGGTGGTTCTGTTTTGTTTCTTTTGTTTAGTAAAAAAAAAAAAAATCTATTTTTGGACATTACTGTAAAATTTAACGGACTTAAATTTATTCATAAAACCTTCACAATTAATCAATGCCGTGCCTGTATATATAATAATAATACAGATACACTTTTTATAGGTGTATCTAAAGTCTAAACACACTTAAAAATATAAAAATAATTCAATTTTTTTTCTTTCAAAAAACACCTTTGGCCACCAAAAAGAAGAAATTTATAAAAGCCAGTCTCAACATCAATCAAGAGAGAAATTATATCAACACAGGGGAAAACTGCTTCTTTTAATTTTGGAGATAATTTTCACTTTTTTTTTGAGTTATTTTATGTATTTTCTAAGCATTTTTTAACCAAGAATTATCCTTTTTTCATGAAATAAGGTGCTTTGTTGTACTAAGAAAAAACAAAGTGCATGGTTTGATGTCGATTTGGTGATATTTCATCTTCTTTGGATTCATTTAAGCTTCTTTCAACCAAGAATTATTCTATTTTATGGTATAAGGTGCTTTTATAGACCAAGAAAAAATGAAATTCCAAAAAATAATGCATTGTTACACGTCAATGTTGGTGATACTTTTCATCGTTGAATTCTTTTATATGCTTGCTAAGCTTCTTTCAACAAAGAATCATTCTTTTTTTTTAAGAGGGGTTGTAACAAAAAAAATAACGTTTTTAAATTCATAACGTTTTAAAATTATCGGTTAACATAATTAATGGTATGATAATATTGAGACGATTTTGAAAATTTAAGAACTTAATAAGACCAAAATATTAGAGATAAAAATGATACATTATTCTTTGAAGATTTACCAAATTAAGTAAAATGATAGTGAATTTTAATAAAATGAATTGCATTACGAATTCAAGATTTTTACTTATACTTGTAAAATGGCTAGTAGATAAACTTTTGGGAAAGAAAAAAGAACATGATACATATACAATAAAATATAAATTATACATTTTTGTCTCTAATATACCAAATAAATTTCTTTCATGTTTAATTTTGTTTTATTTTATTTTTAACTTTTAAGTAAATTTTAATTTTTCTTCAATAATTTTAATTTTTTTATGATAGATAATTATTCAATTTATTTTTTATTTGCTTTTAATAAAAAATAAATTTACTTAAAATGAAAGTAATGTGATCAACAAAATTAGAAAAATAAATTTATTTAGAATGAAAGTAATATGATTAAGAGTAATTTACTTAGATGTGATTAAAAAATAATTGAATAATTATTTATTGTAAAAAATTGATATTATTGAAGAATAAAATTAAAATTTATTTTAAAATTAAAAATAAAATTTAACTAAATTAAACATTAAAGAATTTTTGGTACATTAAAGACAAAAAAAAGTATAAATTATACTTTATTATATATACATCATGCTATTTTTTTCCTTCTCCGCAAGCAAGTTTATGTACTAATAATATAATCCTTCTACAAGTATTTTATGAAGAGTAAAAATTTTTAAGAGCAAATTTTTTAAAAAAAATTACTTAGAATGAAAGTAATGTGATTAATAATAATTTATTTAGATGTGATAAAAAAATTGAATACCTATATACTGTAAAAAATTAATATTATTGACGGATAATTAAAATTTATTCAAAGTTAAAAATAAAATTGATTCAAATTAAACATTAAAGAAATTTGATACATTACAGATAAGACGTATAATTTATATTTTATTGTATATGTAACATTTTTTTTCTTTTAGGAAAATTTATTTACTAGTCATTCTTCAAGTATTCTATGATAAGTAAAAATTTTGAAGTGGTAATTCATTCCATTAAAATTTACTTTCATTTTATTTAGGTTTAATTACTCTGTCAGCAATCCCTATACTTTTTTTTTTTCAATTGAGTCTTTATACCATATCAGATTTTGTAATTAAGTCCATACTGTAATAAAAACACTAGAATTAACAGAATATTCTGTTAAGCAACACGAATATGTCAAACACTTGACTGAATATTCTATATAGTTTAACAGAATATTCTGTTAATTTCAACGTGTTTGTCACGATAAGGACTTAATTACAAAATCTGATATGGTATAGGGACCTAATTGAAAATTTGATAAAACTATAGAGATCGACAGAATAACCTATCATTTTTATCCCAAATATTTTCATTCTATTTAAATCTCTAAAATTTTAAAATCGTTTTAATTTTATCCTAACAAATCATAAGAACTTAAAACAATTCAAAAACATTATAAACATCTTTAACATTTATCTCAAATCTTAAGAAACAAAGCAATACTTTACTCTTTATTTATATAAAATAATTGCCACTATATCTTACACAAATATTCTGATTAAAATTTGTACCCACAAATGTCCTTTTTTATTTTTATGTTATTCGTTTTAGCTTGCAATGAATTACTAGCTTATAATTGGCAGAAAGTACAAAAATCAAATAATGTTATACCATGTAACTAGGGATGGCAATAGAATTTTGTAGGAGTGAGAATCCTTTTTCTGTTTTCCGTTTCTATTTAGTAAAATGTCTCCACGCTTATCTCATTCTCATCATGGTTTCCATTTATTTCTTTCTATCGGGAGTGAATATCTGCGGGCATTCATGGATATTTAGTTTTATTTATTTTTTAAATAAAATTAATACAATTATGATAAAATTCAATGCAATTTAATTAAATATATCAAATTAAAATACAAATTAAACACAAATCCAATGTAATCAATATACACATAAAATCTTCAACATGCAAATTAAAATAAAATGATACAAATTTCAATAATTAATTATTACAAATTTAAATATTATGCACATAATTAATTTGTTCTTTTATAAAACTTGAAAAATAAAAACAAAGACCATTAAATATACATTTATATAAAAATATTTAAATTTTTTTAAATATTTCACGGATTTTTGTAGAAGCATACCTCAATCTCCACTTCTATTCCAATTTATTTTTGAAGACGAGTCCTTGTTCTCATGAATATTTTATGGGTCCTTATTAACTTTTCCATCACGGATAATCTTTGTGAATATTCACGGGTACAATTTTTTTCTATCCTTACATGTAACCAATAATAAGTACTATAAAAAAATTGTATTATACTCATTGAATTTTTTATATTGAAAAAATAAATTTAAATAAGGAAAAAACTATTGAGTTATTCTTTTAAGATGATTGTCATCAAATTTTCAGTGACTTTTAAAAATTGGACAATGAGTTGCAAAATTAGTAAATGGGAGGTGAAGTCTATTACTCATCGAGTACTCTACTAAATTGTTTAGTTAATATTCTCGAAGTAAATTGAGAATTCATACCTCAGGCATGAAACTATTAAACATATAAATTTGAAAATTGAGGAAACACAACTTTTTTGAACTGTCAAAAGATAGAAGGTAAAAGATTCAATTTTTTTATAAATTAATTTTTATCTATTATTTAATTTAAAATTTATTTTTTATCTTATAAATTATTATTTTATTATTTATCTATTTTATCCTTAGAATTTTATCTTAATTTTTTTTCAATTTTATTTTGATTTAAATACTTTAATTTTATCTTTTTCAATACTAAAATTAATAATTGGTGCAAACCGTCAATTCGTTTTTCAATTACCCAATTCTATAATAGTAATCGTCCATCAAATCTTCTTTTGTTATCAATTTGTTCATCATTTTTGTTTATCGCTTTATCCATCTCGTTAATTTTTAATTTGTTCATCGTTCATCGAACTTTGTAGCTACAGAAATTGATATCTACAGAGATCCAATCGATTTCTTCATTATAGTAATCAATTGGTTTGTGAAAATCCTTTTTCATCTTACATTGGTAAGAAAACAATCAATTGTTTTAGCAAAACAATCAACTGATCAATAAAAAAAAAACGTGTTTTCTTTAGAACAATCGATTCATCGGTGAATAAATGTGTTTTCTTTAAAACAATAGATTGTTTTAAGAAAATAATTGATTTCATGAGTTATTCAATTGATTGGTTGAGAAAAACAATTGATTGATTAAACTATCTAATTAATTAGTTAAAAAATAATTATATATACTCAAAATTTTTTATTATACAAAAAACAACCAATTATTTGAGAAGATTTATTTAAGCTTTGTTTATTTATGAGTTTTTTTTATATAGTGTTATGTGATCTAGTTTATTGAATAAATTTTTTTATTGGTTAGTTTTAAGATGTCAAATATATTTACGGACACTGAGATGGATGAGCAATATGAATTCGAACAAGATTTGGGAGATGATTTTATTAAGGGGGAGTATTTTTCTGAAATTGATCTGTCAGAAAATATCCTTGAAGCTGCGTATGCGGTTGACTCCTTACAAAATATTACAATTTTAAATTTCACTAAAATTCGTGTGAAAAAATTGGTAGATATCACTTTACTACTTTGCAATTTGTATTTATTTTTAATCTAAAGTACTCAAAGTCTAAGGATTTTAGTGCAAGAAAGAGTAGTAAAATTTTCAAGAATAGTATTGGTGAGGTTTACAAACAAAAGTTTGTATGTTATCGACAAGAATTAAGGGAGGAGAAGTATTCAGCGATGGAAAATAGGAAGAAGGAGCCTAGATTAAAAACAAGAACTGAGTATGAAGTCCGAATGGATATTAAATTTTACCTGAAATTCGATGGTAGCATATTTTTTATTTCTCTAACGAATACAACTATGATTTATTAGATAAACAATTCAATCCTATGTTACCTGTTCATAAGAAAATGTCAGAGGCACATATTATATAAATGATGAACATGCTGAAGTCTGAAAATTAAGATTAATACTTCATAGATATTTAGTATTCTAGCTAATCAAACAAAGGGTATAAATTTATTGGCTATGATATCAGAGATATGTTTATAATTACACTACAATAAATAAGGATTTTTGCAACGGTCGAAAACCGTTGCCATAGATCGAAAAACCGTTGCTAAAACTTTAGGCAACGCTTTGACAACGATTTTTGACCTGTGGTATATGCGGCCGTTGCCAATGCTCAAAGGCAACGGTTTTTTACCTAAGGCAACGGCAACCAAAAAAACTGTTGCCATAGTTACTGAAATAGGAAACGGTTTTGACAACAATCTTTAGAGAATGATTTACAACCGTTACTGGATAGGCAACGGTTTAGAACCGTTCTCTTTCATGATGTAACGGTTTAAAACCATAACTAGATAGACAACAGTTTCAAACTATTGTACTTTTGTTATTCACAAAGACAACGGTTTAAAAGCGTTGCCTTTGGTGTTTTTTTTTATAACGGTTTTAATACCATTGCCATTTTGTAACTGTCTTTGACCACGATTTTAACACCATTGTCTTTGGCAACTTTTGACAATGCTGTTTTCTAGTTATATATTTTTTTATTTACAATAGTTTTCTCATGTTGCATTGAAATTAATATTTCAACTATTTTTTAATGTCAATAGATTAATATTCCAACTATTTGAATCAAATCACTAAAAAAACTAATTGAACATTTGATTTATAAAGTACTCTATAAGATTCATACATGTTTGTGACATATAAAAATAAAGATTTTAGAAGTCAAATAAACTAAGATACTTTAAAATCACATAATAAAGTTTAAGTCATAACAATATCTAATCATAAACAAAAGAGATTTGATATATTACACTAGTAAATAAACTCCCCATCATCTCCATAAATTGGTAATTTTTACTCTCTAGTGTTTGATCTTCACAATGTGTGATTAAGTTCTCCCTCACTTTCATAATGATTTTCCTGTGAACAAAAAAATTAACAAATTAAATATAATACTAAATTTAATGCTAATAATGCTTACTAATAGAGAGAGGGGATGAGGGAAAAAAAGATAACTACTAGTAATTTTCCTTATGAATTTCCTTATTAATAGCTAGGTCATAATAGCTAATATTAATTTG
Source organism: Arachis duranensis (assembly GCF_000817695.3). Taxonomy (NCBI): domain Eukaryota; kingdom Viridiplantae; phylum Streptophyta; class Magnoliopsida; order Fabales; family Fabaceae; genus Arachis; species Arachis duranensis. The sequence goes on along the minus strand of NC_029774.3, from coordinate 79,806,915 downwards.
GTCAAGCAAATTAATAATCTCATTTAAATATAATACAAAAAAAATAAACTACTAATGAAAAGACAAGTGAACCATCATTTGAGATTGTAAAATATGTCTAAAGAGGTTGCCATTGACAATTATTCTTGTGCTTCAGTTGTGCTGATCAAGCAAGATGGAAGATTCGCTACTAATAAACCATCATTTAATTCCATAGAAAAAGTCAATATATGATTTTGACTTTTATGTTGATCAAGAACGTTAATAAGCTCGAGGAATTAAATTATGTGAAATAACCAATTATAAAAATTACCCAAGAATATTAATTAACTTAACTCCAAATATTAATAAAACTAATTTAATTACTCTAAATTGATTAATTTCTAAAAATAAAGAGTTCATATTAATAAAATAAGTCATAACTTTTTCATAATAAAAGTTACTCAAATTTAAACTATATTTTTTAAGTATTGTTTAAATTTTATAACCAATATACTCATTATAATTATAATAAGCAATGGAATAATTTTTTTCTATAAAGGTGTAATATAACCCGACAGGGGCGGAGCTAGAAGAAATATTAGAGGGGGGCAAAAAATATTTATACAATAAAATAAGACTAAAATAAAATTTTAAGGGGGGCTAAACTGAAATTTACATATAATTTACATATAAAAAATTAAAATTAGGGGGGCCATTGCCCCCCTTTCCTTGTACCTAGCTCCGCCCCTGTAACCCGACGTTGGAATAATTTTGGCACCAACACTTTATACATGCTTTTTTTTTGTGGTCCTGAACACTTTATACATGTTCAAACTTCAAAACATCAATCAAGATTCTATATTTCCAAACGTATAAATAGAATACAAATAAATAAAAAAATTACAATAATTTTTTAAATAAACTAATTGTTGTAAATAAAATATAATTGACAACACATAATATTTATGCAACATAATTGTTGAAATAATAAATAAAAATAACATTACTTCATAATAAAAATATGAATTTATTTAAACTAATGTATATATATATGTGTATTGCATAAAACTAGAGAAAAATTCAAGAGCAAAAGAGCAGAAAACATCTACTTTAAAAGTCATAAAAAAATAATCGAAGAAGTACAACCATCAAACAAATAAATACTCAATAACTAGTATTATCTTTACATCTCATGGTTTGTGTACATATTCCAAAACTAATTGGCTGACGCTACAATTTTGATTTCTTCTGGTTGCAATGACTCATGAGTAAATGCACAGCGATTATCATGTGAATATCATGATCCTCAAGCTACAATTTTGATGCGAATTTTACACCAAAAACTACCAGCAAGTGTACCGGATCGTATCAAGTAATACCATGGTGAGTGGGTTATCGTTCCCACGAGGATTAATGGATTAAGTAAGAAATGATCGAATGATTATTCTAGTTAGACAAATGAAATTGAGAGTTTTGAATATCAACTAACATAAAAGACAGTGAATTAGGAAAAGCAAACAGTAAACATGTGAGAAAATAATATGAAAAGGGAGTTAAGTTTTTGGAGATGTTTAGATTTCTAGATTAACAATTATTGTCAACTACTTTAATCGTACAAAGATTTAGTTCATAGCAAACTCTAAGAGATTGAATTCCAATTCCTTGACAATTCAATCTCTTCTAACCCAACCAACTGTCAATTTTTTGATCAATCAATTGTGTTAAAAGGTTAAGTTCAAATTATGATTTATAAGCCACACAATCCCTAAGAATTCAAAAATAATCCGATTATATGTCATGTCTCACATTAAATTCAGATAATTGAAGAATTGTGAGAAAATAATTTCAAGCTTTATTTCCAGTGATTTAACTTTTCTAAGATTCAAAGGGATTCAATTTAGATTAGGGTTATTTCCCAATATACTCTATTCCTTAGGATGAAGAACGAAATCAATTCTTAAACAGAAATTAATGCATTAATAAAGAGTAGAAGAATAAATAATAGTAATCCATTAAAGTAAACAGAGCTCCTAACCTTAACAATGGAGGTTTAGTGGCTCATGGTACAAAAAAAATCCTAAACCTAAAAAAGTGCGTAAAACTAAAAAGTGCCGAAGTGGAGAAGAAAAAGGCCACATGGCAAATCTTTTTTCTTTTTATATCAAATCCTAATTGATACCAAGAAATACTAACTAAATCTAATAATATCTTTTCTATTGATTTATTTGAATTTAAAACTAATAATATGCCTTTCGTGTGATTTGGTTGCGTGCGTGGGGACACTCCATATTTCGCTCCCGATGCTAAACACTGATGATGTGGTATTTAGTGCCACCTATCCCGAGAGGATTGCACACAAATTCAAGGGCTCGACACTAAACACCAGTGACATTGCATTTAATGCCACCTATCCATAGAAGAATTGGCTTGTTTAGCTTGTGCATTCGTGCGCATGCATAATAGATGTACACGTGAGGTCTCTTATTGCGCCAATTGTGTGTAAGCATGCATGATGCGTACACATGACAACTTCTTTTGCTTCTTTTTGAATTCTACCAAATCTTCATCCGAATACTACCTTAAATCAACAAAAGGCCACAAAAACTCAAAGTAGCATCTGCTTGGGTATAATTCACAAAATCCTCTAACATATTGACAAAATACCATCATATAGAAAAGATACCTATGATGCTCATGCATCACAACACCACTTAAAGTGTTGCTTATCCTCAAGCAACTCAAACACAGAAAACTAAGATGGGTTTGATTAAAATTTGAATTCTCATTGAAGTTCCTGCCTGTCTTATGAGTGGGGCTTAGCAACTCTATGATCATGAGTGCTTCCTTACTTCTCATTGCTCCTGGAAAACATGGAGATGGCAACATCTTAACAAAATTAGAACTCGGATGATGTTATGAAATCTCACTCCCATTAAGTCTTGATTGATCCTTGAATTCCTTTCTATAAAATAAAGAGAACTTTTCTATTGACAACTCTAAATGCTCTGTCTCAAGGCAGCTCTTGATAGTAAGCGTTCAATCGGTAATCCTGGACCAGTTGGTTCAAGTTACCGGGTGATGAGGCACCTTGTGGATCTAGTTACTCAAGCCTTTCCTTGACACGATTGCATCGCAAGAATATAGATAAAACTTTGATCCAGAACATCGATGCCTAAAGTCTCTTTGAACTACTAAATGTCTTGTTTCAAGGTGACTTGTGTAACGGGTTTTCAATCGATAATCCCGGACTAGTTGGTCCAAGTTATCAGGTGATGAAGTACCCCTCAGATCTAATTACCCAAGCAGTCCCTTGGACAATAGACACCACAGGCACGTAATTAGGTCTCAGCCATTGATGCTCAGAGCTTTGCAACTTGATTTTCTTTTGATCTTTTCATCAATTTTTTTGAATACTGCTTTTTCTTTTCTCTCTTTTTTTCTTGCCAATTCTTTTAGTTCAAGGATCAACCTTTTGTTCATTTTTGGAGAGTTCATAACACTTCTCTAAGTCTCTGTTCATAAAGAATTAGCATCCTTCCTTTCTAAGGTCATTCATACTCCATTCTGTTTATGCAATCATAATCACAAGTATATATACCACCACATGTAATGTGATCAGACAATTGTAAAATAAACTCAACTTCTAATATAATAACAACACTCTTCTCTCTCTCTTTTTTGAATACTGCTTGGAGACATTACATGAGGCATCATTAAAATAAGAACATTAAACTAAAAATTAACTAAAAACTAAGAAAAATAGGAATCATGCAAATAAACTGAAATAAACAGAAAACATAAAATATAATCATAATAATTGATGAGATGATATTTTATACGCTTTTTGGCATCATTTTCATATAGTTTTCATGTTTAAGTTTTATTATGTTTTCATAGGTTTTAGTGCAAAATTCACATTTTTGGACTCTACTTTGAATTTGTGTGTTTTATGGTGATTTCGGGTATTTTCTGGCTGAAATTGAGGAGTTTGAACAAAAGTCTGATTCAGAAGCAGAGAAAGGACTACAGATGCTGTTAGGATCTAACCTCCGTGCACTCGAAGGAGATTTTCTGGAGCTACAGAAGTCCAAATGGCGCGCTCTCAATGGATATGGAAAGCTAACATCTAGGGCTTTCCAGAAATATATAATAGTCTATACTTTTCTTTGAAAATAAAGGCCAAAAACTAGCATTCAACGCCATTCACCAGCCCTATTCCTAGTGTCCAGCGCCCACAGGGGAGCAGCTGGCGTCCAACGCCCATAATGGAGTCCCTAGCCAGTGTTCAACACCTCTAGTGAATACTAGCTTGTGGAAAACACTCAAGCTCAGCCCAAACCCTCACCAAGTGGGCCCCAAAAGTGGATATTCGCACTACAAGACTAGTTTATCTTATTTCTGTAATTCGTAGTTAGCAGATTAGTATATATATACAAGAATTCACCCTTATTAGAAACTCTTGCCCACTTTTACTTTTTCCATTGTATTTTCGAACAGCATGAATCACTAACCTTATAAGGTTAAGGTTAGGAGTTCTGCTGAGTTTCATGGATCAAAAATATTACTGTTTTCATTCAATATGTCTGATTCTATTCTCTTATGCAACCTCGTTCTTCATCTTATGAATTAAGGGTGACCCGTGACAATCACCCTTGTTCTACATGGGTTCCGTGCGATTTCTGACCCGATTAGCATTGAACTAAAGCTAGAGATTGCATTGTGGATTCCAATAGAGCATCTGAGCAACTTTGGATATGTGACATATAATCTTGTTGACTATGGAGAACTCATGAAGAAATGAAGGAATCGCAAAAGCTGTCAAGCCCACCTCTTCGCACTTAATCGACCATAAGTTGAGCTACAGAGATCCAAACGATGCGGTTCCAATTGCGTTGGAAAGCTAATATTCGGGGCTTCAAAATGATATAAGATTTGCCATAGCTGCATTGCACATAGGGGCGCGTGATGAGCGGATAATTTGTATGCTTTTTGGCATTGTTTTAAGTATGTTTTTAGTATGATTTAGTTAGTTTTTAGTATATTTTTATTAGTTTTTAGTTAAAATTCACTTTTCTGGACTTTACTATGAGTTTGTGTGTTTTTCTGTGATTTCAGGTATTTTCTGGCTGAAATTGAGGGTCCTGAGCAAAAATCTGATTCCGAGACCAAAAAGGACTGCAGATGCTGTTGGATTCTGACCTCCCTGCACTCGAAGCGGATTTTCTGGAGCTACAGAAGCCCAATTGGCGCGCTCTCAACGGCGTTGGAAAGTAGACATCCTGGGATTTCCAGCAATATATAATAGTCCATAATTTGCCCAAGATTTGATGGCCCAAACCGGCGCTCAAAGTCACCTACAGAAATTCCAGCGTTAAACGCCGGAACTGGCACAAGAATGGGAGTTAAACGCCCAAACTGGCACCAAAGCTGGCGTTTAACTCCAGAAAAAGTCTATACACATGAAAGCTTCAATGCTCAGCCCAAGCACACACCAAGTGGACCCAGAAGTGGATTTTTACGTCATTTACTCATTTCTATACACCCTAGGCTACTAGTTTACTATTAATAGGATCTTTTGACATTGTATCAGGACCTTTTTGATGACCTTATGACATTTTTACATGTTTTCTTCCACAGCATGAGTCTCTAAACCCCATGGTTGGGGGTGAGGAGCTCTGCTGTGTCTTGATGGATTAATGCAATTACTACT
>NC_029774.3:79792222-79793427 GCF_000817695.3 Arachis duranensis | reverse complement strand
CATCTACTTCTCAAAATCAAGGTTGTTGAGTCCTAACTCTGTGAAAACCTCTATCATTAGGAGCCTATGTTTGCGTTTTTCTTCCTTTGTTTTGTTTTATATTTTTTTTTTAGTTTCATTTTATATCTATTTTTTGAGTCTTGTTTTAATTCATAATTAATAAAATTTCTATTTTTGAGTCTTGTTCTTAATTCATAGTTAATAAAATTGAAATTTTATGCCTTAAAGTTATGAATGTCCTATGAATCCATCACCTCTCTTAAATGAAAAATGCTTTAATCACAAAAGAACAAGAAGTACAGGATTTCGAAATTTATCCTTGAAACTAGTTGAATTAGTTTGATGTGGTGACAATACTTTTTGTTTTCTGAATGAATGCTTGAACAGTGCATATGTCTCTTGAATTTGTTGCTTTGAGAATGTTAAAAATTGTTGGCTCTTGAAAGAATAAGGAGAAAGAGAACTGTTATTGAGGATCTAAAAATCATTAGATTGATTCTTGAAGCAAGAAAAAGCAGTAAAAAAAAAAAATTTCGAAAAAAAAAGAAAAGAAGAAGAAAAGAAAAAGAAAAAGAAAAGAAAAACGAAAAAAAAGAGAGAAAAAGAAAGAAATAAAGTTGTGATCCAAAGCAAAAAGAGTGTGCTTAAGAACCCTGGACACCTCTAATTGGGGACTTTTAGCAAAGCTGAGTCACAATCTGAAAAGGTTCACCCAATTATGTGTCTGTGGCATGTATGTATCCGGTGGTAATACTGGAAGACAGAGTGCTTTGGGCCACAGCCAAGACTCATACACTGGCTATGTTCAAGAATCATTATGCTTAACTAGGAGAATCAATAACACTATCTGAGTCCTGTGTTCTTATAGATGCCAATCATTCTGAACTTCAAGGGATAGAGTGAGATGCCAAAACTGTTCGGAGGCAAAAAGCTACTAGTCCCGCTCATCTAATTGGAGCTATATTTCCTTGATATTTTGGAGTCTATAGTATATTCTCTTCTTTTTATCCTATTTTTATTTTCAGTTGCTTGGGGACAAGCAACAATTTAAGTTTGGTGTTGTGATGAGCAGATAATTTGAACGATTTTTGGCATTGTTTTTAGTATGTTTTTTAGTTTGTTTTAGTTAGTTTTTATTATATTTTTATTAGTTTTTAGTTAAAATTCACTTTTCTGGACTTTACTATGAGTTTGTGTGTTTTTCT
>NC_029774.3:79787999-79791477 GCF_000817695.3 Arachis duranensis | reverse complement strand
CAAAAGAATCACTGGATTCTATTCCGGCCTGATTGAGAACCGACAGATGGAATGCCGTGCCGTGACAGGGCATTAGGAATCGTTCCAATGAGAGGATGGGAGGTAGCCATTGACAACGGTGAAACCCTACATACAGCTTGCCATGGAAGGAGACTTGCGTGACTGAAGAAGAAGACAGTAGGAAAGCAGAGATTCAGAAGATGGAGCATCTCCAAACCTCAACCTATTCTCCATTACTGCAAAACAAGTAATCATTTCATGTTCTTTTGCTTTTCACAATCAATCCTGATAATTTCTGATATCCTGACTAAGATTTACAAGATAACCATAGCTTGCTTCAAGCCGACAATCTCTGTGGGATCGACCCTTGCTCACGCAAGGTATTACTTGGACGACCCAGTACACTTGCTGGTTAGTTGTGCGGGATTGCAAAAGTGTGATTGCAATTTCGTGCACCAGCGCGCATGCGCACAGTATGCGTACACACTGATGGTTGCACATGATCCACTTAATGCAACTCGTGGCAAGCGATTTTAGAAGCCTTGTGGGCCCAATCCAACTCATTTCTGATGCTATTTAAGCCAAGGATTGAAGGGGAATCAACACATCTAGTTACCATTAGTTTAGTTTAGTTTAGTTTTGGAGGGAAAGTTAGTTTTTAGAGAGAGAAGCTCTCACTTCTCTCTAGGATTAGGATTAGGCTTAGGTTTAGGTTAATCTCTTCTTAGATCTAGGTTTAATTCATGCTTTGACTTACTTTTCCTTTACAATTTCTTGTTCCTCTACTCTTCCTCTCTCTAATTTTGTATTTCTTTCTTGTAATTGTTTACTTTGTTGTTGGTGCACTCTTTCTTCTTCTATTTTCCTTTAATGCAATTTAAGGTAATTCATGTAGATCTTGTTTTCTTTAATTGTTGTTGTTAACTCTTTGCAATTAGTTGTTGTTAGATTTTGTTCTTGTTGTTGATTTACTATGCTTTCTTTTTGTGCCTTCTAAGTGTTTGATAAAATGCTTGAGAAGATGTTAGAGTAGAATTTTATGCTCTTGGCTTGGAAAGGTAACTTAGGAACTCTTGAGTTACTAATGTCCAAGTAATTGATAATTGGGATCCATTGACTCTAGTTCTCACTAATTGAATTAGTGGAGAGTTAGGACTTATGGATTAGGATTGATATAACTCATTTGACTTTCCTTTACTACTAGTTAGAGGATGACTTAATGGGATTTATCCTTGCTAATTCTCAAGTTGTGGTTAGTGATTAGGATAGAGATCCTTGACCACCAACCCTTGCCAAGACCTTTTTAGCCATTAGTTTACTTCCTTGCCATTTATCTTTCATGTCTCTTATCAAAACCACAAAAAATATTCCATAACCAATAACAAGACACTTTATTGCAATTCCTAGGGAGAACGACCCGAGGTTTAAATACTTCAGTTTATAATTTTAGGGGTTTGTTACCTGTGACAAACAAATCTTTTGTATGAAAGGATTATTGCTTGGTTTAGAAACTATACTTCGACGAGATTTCATTTGTAAAATTTTAAACCATCAATAATCCGTTCATCACATGCCTAACTTCTCAGCTAGACTTGGCGCACCATGCCTAGCTCTCCAAGTGGCATGCCTTCTTCATTAACTAACTTGGCGTGCCACGCCTTCAAGCCCAAATGGCATGCCCAGGTCTTTCCTTTGCTCCTCTATCCTGGCGTGCCATGCCTTCGAGCTCAAGTGGCATGCCCAGGGTCTTTCTTCCTCTCTTGCTTTCTGGAACCTTGAACCACGCCCATAGTAAGCTCTTCATCTTTCCTCTCTGGAAAACAATGCTGGCGTGCCATGCCTAGTAGGTGGCGTGCCACGCCCATAATAAACCTTCAACTTCACTGTCTGAAAAACAACACTGGTGTGCCACGCCCAGTAGGTGGCGTGCCACGCCCATAATAAGGCTTCCTCATTCGTCCCTAGAAAATAACACTGGCGTGCCACACTCTTTATGATGCAAGCATGACTCCCTTTGGTCCAGTGGCTGGTGTGCTACTGCCCAGCATTCAAGTGGCACACCCTTGGTTCTTCCTCCTTGGGTGCTAAAGTTGGCGTGCCATGCCTTTGACATCAAGTGGAATGCCCATGTTGGGGCTACATTCTTCAAGCATTGGCGTGCCATGCCTAGAACCCAAGTGGCACACCCAAGTCACAATTAAAGTTGGCGTGCCATGCCTTCGACATCAAGTGGCATGCCCAGTGTTGAACCTTCAAGTCCCCTTTCTAGAGCAATGAACTGGCGTGCCACGCCTTCAAGTTCAAGTGGCACGCCTATTGTGCATGAAGGGGTTGGCGTGCCACGCCCTCTTTGTGGTCTTCAAAAGTGCTCTCTGGAAAGTATAACTGGCGTGCCACGCCCATAATAAAGCTCATTGTCCCTTCTTTGGAGTTTATAACTGGCGTACCTCACCCATTGTGCTTCATCTCCCTGGCGTGCCATGCCCATAGTGAGCTCCATGGGCTTCTTCTCTGGACTGGATAACTGGCGTGCCACGTCCATAGTGAGCTCCATGGGCTTCTTCTCTGGATGCCTTCGATGTCAAGTGGCACTCCCATTGTAATTCTTGCATTGTACCTTTTGGATTTATGAACTGGCGTGCCACGCCCATGCAATTTGTTGGCGCCTGCATGATGAGCGGATATTTTATACGCTTTTTGGGGGTAATTTCATGTAGATTTTAGCATGTTTCAGTTAGTTTTTAGTAAAATAATATTAGTTTTTAGGCAAAAATTATATTTCTGGACTTTACTATGAGTTTGTGTGTTTTTCTGTGATTTCAGGTATTTTCTGGCTGAAATTGAGGGAGTTGAGCAAAAATCTGACTTAGGCTGAAAAAGGACTGCTGATGCTGTTGGATCCTGACCTCCCTGCACTCGAAATTTTTTTGGAGCTACAGGAGTCCAATTGGCGCGCTCTCAACGGCGTTGGAAAGTAGACATCCAGGGCTTTCCAGCAATATATAATAGTCCATACTTTGCGCAAGGATAGACGACGTAACTTGGCGTTAAACTCCAAGTTCATGCTGCTGTCTGGAGTTAAACGCCAGAAAAACGTCATTATCCGGAGTTGAACGCCCAAAACACGTCATAACCTGAAGTTTGACGCCAAGAAAAGCCTCTACACGTGGAAAGCTTTAGTCTCAGCCCCAGCACACACCAAGTGGGCCCCAGAAGTGGATTTCTGCACCAATTATCTTAGTTTATTCATTTTCTGTAAACCTAGGTTACTAGTTTACTATTTAAACAACTTTTACAGACATTTCTTGTACCTTATGACATTTTTCAGATCTGAATTACATGCTTTGTGACGGCATGAGTCTCTAAATTCCATTGTTGGGGGTGAGGAGCTCTGTAGCGTCTCGATGATTTAATACAATTCCTTTGTTTTCCATTCAAACACGCTTGTTCTTATCTAAGATGTTTATTCGCGCTTAAC
>NC_029774.3:79780250-79780868 GCF_000817695.3 Arachis duranensis | reverse complement strand
TCTTCATCCCACACTTGCTCTCCTTCTATCCCTCTTCTTTCTTCTCCTTTGCTTGAGGACCAGCAAAACTCTAAGTTTGGTGTGCTTATCCGTGATCACAAAAATATACTCACTTAAGATCATGGCTCCTAAAGGAAAGCAAACCACCCCAAAAGGGAAGAAAGAAAGCGCTCCAAAGCCACTTTGGAATCAAGGGAAGTTCTTAACTAAAGAACATTCAGACCATTACTACAAGATAATGAGTCACAGATCAGTGATCCCGGAAGTCAGATTTGATCTGAAAGAAGATGAATATCCGGAGATCTAAGAGCAAATTCGAAACAGGAATTGGGAAATTCTGGCCAATCCTGAAACGAAAGTGGGGAAGAATATGGTTCAGGAATTCTATGCTAATCTATGGCAGACAGAAAGGCAAAGAATCATTGGAGCTGCTCTCTTTGACCATAAGACCTTAGTCAGAGGAAAGATCATTCATACCAATTCCGACAAGATCAGGGAGATATTCAAGATTCCTCAACTGAAAGATGACCCAGACTCCTTTAATAGGAGAATGATGAGAGTTAATAAAGGGCTGGATAAGGTTCTGGAGGACATATGCATCCCTGGAGCCAAGTGGAC
>NC_029774.3:79770928-79777668 GCF_000817695.3 Arachis duranensis | reverse complement strand
GAGGATGGGAAGTAGCCACTGACAACGGTGACACCCTACATAGAGCTTGCCATGGAAGGAACCTGCGTGTGAGAAGAGGATTTCAAGGAAGAGTTGAAGTCAGAGGACAAAGCATCTCCAAAACTCCAACATATTCCCCAGTACTGCAAAACAAAGTAACATTGTTCCCTCTTTTATTTTTATAATCAAATCTAGTAATTTCACTTTTAATCCAAATAATCCTATTGACATCCTGACTAAGATTAATAAAATAAATATTGATTGCTTCAAACCAATAATCTCTGTGGATTCGACCCTTACTCACGTAAGGTATTACTTGGACGACCCAGTACACTTGCTGGTTAGTTGAACGGAGTTGTGAAAAGAAAGTAATCAGTTAGTTAAATTAGTTCTCTTTGGCACATGCCAAGGAACCTTTAATTAAGGATCACAATTTCGTCCACCACTGCACCAAGTGGCTCGCCCAACACACATGCCCAGCACACTTTTCTTGTTTCCTTCTTCTTTTGTTGCTCTTTTCACCTGGAATTCAAATAAAACTCATTTCAAAACAATGCACCATAATATTAATCATTTAACTCATGAAATTGCATTGATTGAATGGAATTGCATTCTTTTTATGGTCCTTTTAGATAGGAGAAAGAGGTAGATGATGCAAGTCATCACAACATCAAACTTAAGCTTGGCTTGTCCCCATACAAATCAATGTGAATTGTTCTTAATGGATTGAGCCTTGACCTTAAAGAAATGCATTCATGACTTAAGGATAGAGGCTAAGTATTAACTCATGCATGAATCTTATTATATCACAATGAACTCTTAATCTTTTAAGGATTCTTTTTAAGTACTTTGCTCTTGGACCCCTTTCTATTGATTTTCACCTTGAAGTAGCAAGAGTTGCTTTTCTTTTGATTGTTCTTTTCTTTTCACTTCTCTTCTGTTGCTATTTGATTGACCACAACTCTAAGTGTTTTGTCTTAAGACAACCCTTTAGATTAGGCTTTCAATTAGCACTACTAAACCAGTTGGTTTTAGGATACTAGGTGTTGAAATACCCCTAAGAATTTACTTGCCGAGGTCTCTCTTCTTGACATATCTTCACCACAAGCATCTACTAGGATCTTTGGCTCTTTGAGCTAATTGTTTCTTCCTTTTTGTCCTAGTAGTTGATGCTCAGAGCCTTGGGTCATTTGCTTACTACTTCTTGGTTCTAAGGATTCAAGGGTCATCCTTAGCATCTACTTGTTATATCCTCTAAGTTTAGTTATTCATTATGGTTTATTTACTTCTAAATGTTCAGTCATGGCTCCATACTTGGTTCCTCATCTCTTAGTTTTGAATTGTCTCTCATGGTCTTAGTCTCCTTACTCTTGTTTTTGCAATAACTCATCATTGATTCTTATAGAAAACAAACTACTTTTTATTGATGTTATGAAACTTGAACAACAAACATTTTCTTTCTCAAACTTAAACATAAGCATAAAGGACTCATCAAAACACTTCAAAAAACATAAAGAAACTAAACAACAACTAGCATATCAATTAAACTACTAAACAAAAATTTAGAAATAAAATTCAACCATGGGACTCAACAACCTTTGATTTCTTGGAGCAGCTTTAAGGCATTGGCCCTTTTCCTTTGTCCTTTTTCTTGGAGGAGGAATTATCAGCATCCTTCTTCTTGTGCTTTGGTGTCCTTGGGCTTCCAAAAGCACAACCTCCTCATATAAGTCCTCTCATCTTCCTTGTGTTTGGCCAATATTTCTTCTTGCCTAGCACTCAACTTCTCCATGCCTTGCATGAATGTTAGATAACCAGGGTTCAAGGCGGACACAACATTGCACAAGTGATTCATCTTCACTTGTGTATTTATGTCATATTGCCTCCTTGAAGTAGTCCTGGCCTCATAAAGGTGCCTGAATTCAGCAAGGTTCCTCTGCTGCCATTGATTTCGCTCTATGATTTTATTGAGGCTGCCTTGCATTTCTCCTTAGTGGAACTGGCCTTGTTGCTCCTTCATATACTCCATACTCCCTTGGAGTTGCTGAATGCTTTCTTGCATTTGGTCCCATTGCTTTTGCTGCTCTCTTAGTTGGCTCACATCTTCTTTCAAGTGGTTTATGTCTCCTTGAATCTGGTGAATATCTCCTTGCATTTGCTCCCAATTGAAACCTTCAGAAAATTGTTGCACTGGTGGTGGAAGTGGCGGATATAGTGGTTGAACAAAGGCCTCTTCATATTGTGGTGGCCCTTGTGGTTCTTGAACATGAGCTCTATGCTCCCTTGTTCTTTGTTGCAGTGGGTTGATGGCCAACACTTTAGCCATCTTCTCAGCAGTTATTGACTTTTCTTGATCCACCAAAACTTCATCAATTACTTTCTCCACCCCAGCCACATCACAAAGCCTTTGAATTATGCTTGGAAATGCAAGTTTGGTGCTATCCTTGGTGCTTTTCAGCACCCTATGAATGTTGTTGGCAATTAGCTCTCCCACATTGACATTCTCCTCTTTCATAATGCTGTATATGAGCACAGCTCTCTCCAAAGTAACATTTGAAGTGTTGGAAGTGGGGTTGAGGGATCTCCTCACAAAATCTAGCCACTCTCTAGCCTGGGGCATCAAGTCTCTTCTTCTCAATTGGTTTGGCCTTCCATCATTGTCGTTGATCCATTTCATATTAAGAACACAAATTTTATTCAAAATTTCTTCAAGTCCAGGATCTTGCTGCTTCACCCTCTCTTCATTGCTTTGGGTGGAATTTGTGCGCTTTACCATCAGCATTTTATCTATGTTGGAGGGGCTATAGTCAATAGTCTTCCCCCTCAGCTTAGGTAATCATAGGGTTGCCCAGGTTGTGGCATAGCATTGGCATAGAATTTCCTAACCAAGTTTTCCACCACCTTCTTAGGTAGGTTGCACAAGAGTGCCCATCCTCTGTTGTTGATCTCAATGTTGATCTCCATATGTTCATTCCTCCCTAATTGAAAACCAACTTTCGGAATGATTTGCCTCTTACTCACCCATCCATAGAATTGGTTTTGGTGGAAGGATGAAAGGAACTTGTACTCATTGAAGCTTGATGATCTAGAGCCAGTTTCCTTGGTTTTTCTTTTCTTTGATGAAGAGGCTCTTGATGGTGCCATTGAGGTTTGAAGAGAGGATTTGAAAGGTTGATGAAGGTTTAAAGAAAGAAGCAAAGAAGGAGAGCAAATCAAAGATTTTCTTCAACACCTAACTTAGGACTTGATTGTCCTAATCAAGAGAATAAGAATGAAGAGGGAAAGGAAGGAAGAAAAACAAGAAGTGCAGAGGGGTGAGGTGTATTGTGTGGGAAAAGATGGAAAGGTGAGTGGGTTTTATAGGGGTGGGAAGAAGGGTCTGGAGGGTGGGGAGTGAAAAGAATTGAATGTTTTCCTACTTGGGAGTGGCGCCTATCGTGGGGAGAGGCACCAACCCCTATCTCTTCAGCTTTCTTCATGTGTTTGAGTTCCAAAGTGTAAGTACACTTTGACTCTTTGACTTAATGAGCTATCAATGTCATGTGGGCCCCACCTCTTTCCTGAAAATACAATTCGAAACCCCCCATCAGTAATCACAAAAAATTGCTTCATATTCCTCTAATTAAAAGGCATTTGATGGCTGTCTTTTGGCATGCCAAACTTAAATTCATTGCATATGGTAAATTGGTTTCATGATTGGATTTTAATGTGTACATAATGGGTGGAATAAATTTAATTCTTTCAGACTCTTCCTTTTCCAATCCATATGTACACAATAAAGTGGCCATTTATGCACCCACCAATTTACTAATTGCTTTCAAACATGAATCAATTGGGATGTAGCATATGAATTTCTTATGATGGTGGCCACACCAAACTTAATTTTTGGACTTACTTCTAGGAATAATTCAATTGTTTTGATGTAAGCTCAAATTAAGTGGGTTAGTGGCCACACCAAACTTAGCTTTTTAGCTAGTTTCTCAGCCTAATTAATTAACCTCAATTGGTGTAACATGCAATATTGCTCTTCCAGCAAACTAGAAACTCTTGAACAAAATAAATCAATGCACTTTCAACTAATTAACTAGAAACTGAAACTAAAAATTAAAGAATCTAAGTGACTAACATAAACTACACTAGAAAGCATGAAAATGAAATGATATGAGTGTTGGAGTGCCTCCCAACTAGTGCTTCTTTAACGTCACTAGCTTGACAATTCTTCCTCCTTAGCTGAGTTTGTAGCTCACTCTTTGCTCATCTAATGAGTCCCCCAAATAATGCTTGAGTCTGTGGCCATTGATAGTGAAAGTTCTCTGTGTCTTGTCCTCCATAAGCTCTACATGACCATAGGGAGAAGCTTTAAGAATTGTGAAGGGTCCAGACCATCTTGACTTGAGCTTCCTTAGGAAAAACTTGAGCCTTGAGTTATATAGAAACACTTTTTGACCTTCCATAAACTCCCTTTTAGCTAGCTTTTGATCATGCCACTTCTTTGCTTTTTCTTGTAAATTTTGACATTTTCATAAGCTTGGGATCTGAATTCATCTAACTCATTGAGTTGCAACATTCTTCTTTCCCCAGCAGCTTGATTATCAAAGTTCAACATTTTTAGAGCCTAAAATGCTCTATGTTCAAGTTTCACTGGTAGATGACAAGCCTTTCCAAACACTAATTGGTATAGAGACATGCCAATAGGTGTCTTGAAGGCTGTTCTATAAGCCCATAGTGCATCATCTAGCTTCTTGGACCAATCTTTTCTTGAGTTTCCAACAGTCTTCTCAAGGATTCTCTTGAGCTCTCTATTTGAAATTTTAGCTTGACCATTGGTTTGTGGATGGTATGGGGTTGCTACCTTGTGCTTGACACCATATTTTAGAAGGAGTGTCTCAAGTTGTTTGTTATAAAAATGAGTTCCCCCATCACTTATAAGAGCTCTCGAAACCCCAAACCGGCTGAATATATTCTTCCTCAAGAAGTTGATCACCACTTTGTTGTCATTTGTTGGAGTGGCTATAGTTTCTACCCATTTTGACACATAATACACAGCCACCAATATGTAGTTATTTGAGTATGAGGGTCGGAATGGTCCCATAAAATCAATCCCCTAAACATCAAACAATTCCAACTCCATTATGAATCTCTGTGGCATTTCATTTTTCTTGGGTAGGTTGCCAGCTCTTTGACATTCATTGCACCTTGTCACAACCTCTTTTGCATATTTGAATATTGTTAGCCAAAAGAACCCACATTGCAGCACCTTTGCTGCAGTCCTTTGTCCACTAAAGTGTCCTCCATATGTGGATCCATGGCAATGCCAAAGGACCTCTTGTCATTCCTCATGAGAAATTGGTGCACGAAATTGCAATCACACTTTTTGCAACCCCGCACAACTAACCAGCAAGTGCACCGGGTCGTCCAAGTAATACCTTACGTGAGTAAGGGTCGATCCCACGGAGATTGTCGGCTTGAAGCAAGCTATGGTTATCTTGTAAATCTTAGTCAGGATATCAATAATTATCAAGGTTGATTGTGAAAAGTAAAAAAACATGAAATAAGTACTTGTTTTGCAGTAATGGGGAACAGGTTGAGGTTTTGGAGATGCTCCATCTTCTGAATCTCTGCTTTCCTACTGTCTTCTTCTTCAAGCACGCAAGGCTCCTTCCATGGCAAGCTGTATGCAAGGGTTTCATCGTTGTCAGTGGCTACCTCCCATCCTCTCAGTGGAAATGTTCAACGCACCCTGTCACGGCACGGCTATCCATCTGTCGGTTCTCAATCAGGCCGGAATAGAACCCAGTGATTCTTTTGCGTCTGTCACTAACACCCAGCCCTCAGGAAGTAGTAATTGCATTAATCCATCAAGACACATCAGAGCTCCTCACCCCCAACCATGGGGATTAGAGACTCATGCCGTAGAAGATACAATAAGAAACATGTAATGTGTCATGAGATGAAGATACAATGTCAAAACATCCTATTTATAGTGAACTAGTAACCTAGGATATACAGAATTGAGTAAATGACGTAAAAATCCACTTCTGGGTCCACTTAGTGTGTGCTTGGGCTGAGCATTGAAGCTTTCATGTGTAGAGACTTTTTCGGAGTTAAACGCCAGCTTTTATGCCAGTTTGGGCGTTTAACTCCAATTTTTATGCCAGTTCCAGCGTTAAACGCTGGGAATTCTGAAGCTGATTTGCAACGCCGGTTTGGGCCATCAAATCTCGGGCAAAGTATAGACTATTATACATTGCTGGAAAGCCCAGGATGTCTACTTTCCAATTCCGTTGAGAGCGCGCCAATTGGGCTTCTGTAGCTCCAGAAAATCCACTTCGAGTGCAGGGAGGTCAGAATCCAACAGCATCTGCAGTCCTTTTTCAGCCTCTGCAGTCCACTTCTGTACCACCGGATACATACATGCCACAGACACATACTTGGGTGAACCTTTTCAGATTATGACCCAGCTTTGCTAGAGTCCCCAATTAGAGGTGTCTAGGGTTCTTAAGCACACTCTTTTTGCCTTGGATCACAACTTTATTTCTTTCTTTTTCTTCTATTTCTTCTCTCTTTTTCTCTGCTTTTTTTTTGAATCACTGCTTTTTTCTTGCTTCAAGAATCTTTTTGATGATTTTTCAGATCCTCAATAACAGTTCTCTTTTTTCTCATTCTTTCAAGAGCCAACAATTTTAACATTCTCAAAACAACAAATTCAAAAGACATATGCACTGTTCAAGCATTCATTC
>NC_029774.3:79769698-79770777 GCF_000817695.3 Arachis duranensis | reverse complement strand
GATGGATTCATAGGACATTCATAGCTTTAAGGCATAGACACTAAGATACTAATGATCATGTAATAAGACACAAACATAGATAAACATAAGCTTAAAAATTCGAAAAATAGAAAATAAAGAACAAGGAGATTAAAGAACGGGTCCACCTTAGTGAAGGCGGCTTGTTCTTCCTCTTGAGGATCTTATGGGGTGCTTGAGCTCCTCAATGTCTCTTCCTTGCCTTTGTTGCTCCTCTTTCATGATTCTATGATTTTCTTTAATTTCATGGAGGAGGATGGAATGTTCTTGGTGCTTCACCCTTAGTTGTCCCATGTTGGAACTCAATTCTCCTAGGGAGGTATTGATTTGCTCCCAGTAGTTTTATGGAGGAAAGTGCATCCCTTGAGATGAATATCTCCATCTCCCATGGCACAGAGGTGGAAGCTTTTGCCTTCCCTTTCCTCTTTCTAGAGGTTTCTCCGGCGTTAAGTGCCATAAATGATTATAGAGAAACAAAAAGCAACGCTTTTACCACACCAAACTTAGAAGGTTTGCTAGTCCTCGAGCAAAAGAAGAAAGGAGAGAGAGAGTGGTGGGGTAGGTGGGGATCCTGTGGGGTCCACAGATCCTGAGGTGGCAAGGATAATTCATCCCTGCACCAAGTGGTGAGCAAAAATGCTCCTTCTGCCAATCCTTGCGTTAAACGCCGGGCTGGTGCCCATTTCTGGCGTTTAACGCCAGCTTGGTGCCCATTCCTGGCGTTTAACGCCAGTCTGGTGCCCCTTTCTGGCGTTAAACGCCCAGAATGATGCCAGACTGGGCGTTAAACGCCCATCTGCTAGCCTTACTGGCGTTTAAACGCCAGCAAGATCTTCCTCCAGGGTGTGCTATTTTTCTTTCTATTTTTATTTCTATTTTTTCTTTTTCAATTGATTTTGTGACTTCTCATGATCATCAACCTACAGAAAACATAAAATAACAAAGGAAAAATAATAATAAATATAACATTGGGTTGCCTCCCAACAAGCGCTTCTTTAATATCAGTAGCTTGACAGTGGGCTCTCATGGAGCCTCACAGATACTCAGAGCCATGTTGGAAC
>NC_029774.3:79769278-79769630 GCF_000817695.3 Arachis duranensis | reverse complement strand
ACTTTGGATCCCACTAGATAGGATCTAAACTTGTCAATGGCATAGACCACTGCAAGTAACTCTTTTTCTGTGGTTGTGTAGTTCTTCTGTGCATCATTTAGAATACGGCTGCCATAATGAATGACGTGCAGAAGCTTACCATGCCTTTGTCCCAATACTGCACTAATGGCATGGTCACTGGCATCACACATTAGTTCAAATGGTAATGTCCAGTCTGGTGCAGAGATGACTGGTGCTGTGACCAGCTTAGCCTTCATGGTCTCAAACGCCTGCAGACACTCCTTATCAAAGATAAATGGCGTGTCAGCAGCTAGCAGATTACTCAGAGGTTTGGCAATTTTTGAAAAATCCA
>NC_029774.3:79768868-79769228 GCF_000817695.3 Arachis duranensis | reverse complement strand
CCTGCATGCCCCAGAAAGCTTCTGATTGCCTTAACATTGGCAGGTGGTGGTAATTTTTCAATTACTTCTACCTTAGCTTGGTCCACCTCTATCCCCTTGTTCGAAATTTTGTGCCCAAGGACAACTCCTTCAGTCACCATAAAGTGACATTTTTCCCAGTTTAAAACTAGGTTGGTCTCTTGGCATCTTTTCAGAACAAGTGCAAGATGGTTAAGGCAGGAGCTGAATGAGTCTCCAAATACTGAAAAGTCATCCATGAAGACTTCCAGAAATTTCTCTACCATATCTGAGAAGATAGAGAGCATGCACCTCTGAAAGGTTGCAGGTGCATTGCACAGACCAAAAGGCATCCTCCTGTAT
>NC_029774.3:79766208-79767988 GCF_000817695.3 Arachis duranensis | reverse complement strand
CTTCTAATGTGCATGGTATCATAAAGCTTCCTGGGTCTTGAAGCTTTTCTGGTAAGCTTTTCAGAATGACTGCACTGCATTCTTTAGTGAGGTAAACTTTTTCAATTTCTCTCCAATCCTTCTTATGACTTAAAATCTCTTTCATGAACTTAGCATAAGAAGGTATTTGCTCAAGTGCCTCTGCAAATGGAATCTTTATTTCAAGAGTCCTTAGATAGTCTGCAAAGCGGGCAAATTGCTTATCCTGTTTCGCTTGGCGGAGTTTCTGAGGATAAGGCATCTTGGCTTTATATTCTTCAACCTTAGTTGATGCAGGTTTATTCCTTACAGAAGTGGTTGAAGAAGCCTTTTTAGAGGGATTACTGTCAGCACTCTCAGGTGTCTGATCCTCCCTTGGCGTCTGAACGCCAGGATTGGGTGAAGATTGGGTGTTTAACGCCAACTTCTCTCCCTTTTCTAGCGTTTGAACGCCAAAACTGTTCCTCTCTGGGCTCTTACTGTCCTCAGAGGGATTCTGAACAGTGGTTTGGTTATCCTCTGTCAATTGTTCCTTATTTGGCTTTTTGCTACTTTGAGCAGTGTTATTCAATGTCTTCCCACTCCTCAGTTGAACTGCTTGACATTCTTCTGTTATTTGTTTAGATATCTGCTGTTTTGCCTGATTCAACTGCAGTTCTATGTTCTTATTAGCAATTTTAGTTTCTTGGAGCATCTCTTTAAATTCTGCTAATTGTTTTGTCATCAGGTGCAATTGTTGATTAAGCTCAATCATCTGTTCTTGAGGATTAGGATCAGTGGCTACTGCCATGACTTCCTCTTTTGTAGAGAACTCATTGCTAGAGTATAAATGTTGATTTCTAGCAACAGTGTCTATAAGCTCTTGAGCCTCTTCAATTGTCTTCCTCATGTGTATAGATCCACCAGCTGAGTGGTCTAAAGACATCTGAGCTTTTTCTGTAAGCCCATAGTAGAAGATGTCTAACTGTACCCACTCTGAAAACATTTCAGAGGGGCATTTTCTTAGCATACCTCTATACCTCTCCCAGGCATTATAAAGGGATTCATTATCCTCTTGTTTAAAGCCTTGGATGTCCAGCCTTAGTTGTGTCATCCTTTTTGGAGGGTAAAAGTGATTCAGGAATTTGTCTGATAACTGTTTCCATGTCCTTATGCTTGCTGTAGGTTGGTTGTTCAAGCACCTCTTAGCTTGATCTTTTACAGCAAATGGAAACAGTAATAGTCTGTAGACATCCTGATCCACCTCTTTATCACGTACTGTGTCAGCAATTTGTAAGAACTGTGCCAGAAACTCAGTGGGCTCTTCCTGTGGAAGACCGGAATACTGGCAATTTTGCTGCACTATGATAATGAGTTGAGGATTTAGCTTAAAGCTGCTTGCTTTGATGGGAGGTGTACAGATGCTACTCCCATATGCAGCTGTAATGGGGTTAGCATATGACCCCAGAGTCCTTCTGGACTGTTCAACTCCACTTAAGTCCATGATGGATAAAGGGAAATGATATGGATTGCAAGTAGATAAAAATATTTTTTTTTGAATTAACCGAAAAATAAAATAAAAACAAAAGGAAAATAAAGTAAAAAAAATTTGAAAATTAAAAGAAAATAAGATCAAAGCAAATTGAAAACTGAATCAATTAGTTAATTAAAAAGATTTTGAGATTAGCAATTAGAAAGATACGATTGAAAAATTTTTATGAAAAAGATTTGATTTTTGAAATGAGGAAAGAGAAAAACAACAAAATGACACCAAACTTAAAAT
>NC_029774.3:79761932-79763119 GCF_000817695.3 Arachis duranensis | reverse complement strand
GTTTGTCAGGCGAGCACTCGGTTGTCAGGCGATCAACCATGCATCGTGCAATCAGGAATCCAAGAGACATTCACTATGGCCTTAGTTGCTTGTAGAACAAGAGTGGTTGTCAGTCACTTTGTTCATGGGTGAGAATGATGATGAGTGTCACAAATCATCACATTCATCAAGTTGAATATACATAAGCATAAGGTCTAGGCATGGTCGAATGGCCAGCCTCCTAATGATCTAAGATAGCATAAAATGAAGATAGCTACCAAAGTCTCCTTAATACAATAGCAAAAGGTCCTACTTATAAGAACTAGTATCCTAAGGTGTACAGAAATGAGTAAATGACATAAAAATCCACTTCTGGGCCCACTTGGTGTGTGCTTGGGCTGAGCAATGAAGCATTTTTCGTGCAGAGACTCTTCTTGGAGTTAAACGCCAGCTTTCATGCCATTTTGGGCGTTTAACTCCCATTTGGGTGCCAGTTCCAGCGTTTAACGCTGGGATTTCTTGAGGTGACTTTGAACGCCGGTTTGGGCCATCAAATCTTGGGCAAAGTATGGACTATCATATATTGCTGGAAAGCCCAGGATGTCTACTTTCCAACTCCGTTGAGAGCGCGCGAATTGGGCTTCTGTAGCTCCAGAAAATCCACTTCGAGTGCAGGGAGGTCAGAATCCAACAGCATCTGCAGTCCTTTTTGGTCTCAGAATCAGATTTTTGCTCAGGTCCCTCAATTTCAGCCAGAAAATACATGAAATCATAGAAAAACACACAAACTCATAGTAAAGTCCAGAAAAGTGAATTTTAACTAAAAACTAATAAAAATATACTAAAAACTAACTAGATCATATAAAAAATATACTAAAAACAATGCCAAAAAGTATACAAATTATCCGCTCATCACAACACCAAACTTAAACTGTTGCTTGTCCCCAAGCAACTGAAAATCAAACAAGATAAAAAGAAGAGAATATGCAATGAATTCCAAAAACATCTGTGAAGATCAGTATTAATTAGATGAGCGGGGCTTTTACTTTTTGCCTCTGAATAGTTTTGGCATCTCACTCTATCCTTTGAAATTCAGAATGGTTGGCTTCTTTAGGAACTCAGAGTCTAGATAGTGTTAATGATTCTCCTAGTAAAGTATGATGATTCTTTGAACAAAGCTACTTATTGAGTCTTGGCTGTGGCCCAAA
>NC_029774.3:79749671-79761832 GCF_000817695.3 Arachis duranensis | reverse complement strand
TTTGTTGATGTTGAATGGTAACTCTCCAATAGCCTTGAAATTGGCTATATTCGTAAACCAGGGGACTTCTTGCATCATCATCAAATGTTCATCCAAAAAGCTCTCATTCACTGTAAGGTTGTGTGCTTCATCTTCCTTAATTGGGATTCTTGATAGGTGGTCAGCTACTTTGTTCTCTGCTCCACTTCTATCCTTAATCTCAATGTTAAACTCTTGAAGTAGCAAGATCCATCTTATCAGTCTAAGCTTAGATTCTATTTGGATAAGCAAATATTTAAGAGCTGCATTGTCAGTAAACATAATGAATTTAGAACCAATGAGAACGATCTAAACTTATCAAATACAAAGACTATAGCAAGGAGTTCCTATTCTGTGGTGGTGTAGTTCCTTTGATTTTCATTAAGAACTTTGCTAGCATAATAGATGACATGTACTAGCTTATCTCTCCTCTATCCTAGAACAGCACCGACAGCAAAATCTGATACATCACATGTCAATTCAAAAGGAAAAACCCAGCTAGGTGGTTCTATAATAGGTGCAGAAGAAAGTCTGTTTTTAAGCTCATCAAAGGCTTGCATGCATTCTCTATCAAAAGCAAAAGGTACATTAGAGAAAAGTAAGTTACTTAAAGGTTTGGCAATCTTTGAAAAATCTCTAATAAACCTTCTATAAAACCCAGCATGCCCCAAGAAACTTGTAATTGCTTTGACACTACAAGGTGGAGGTAATTTCTCAATCACTTCCACCTTAGCCTTGTCCACCTCTATGCCTTTTTTAGAGATTTTGTGACCAAGAACTACCCCTTCAGTGACCATAAAATGTCACTTTTCCCAGTTCAAAACTAGGTTAGTTTCTTGATATCTCCTTAGCACCAAGGCAATGTGGTGCAAGCATTTAGAAAAATGAATCACCAAACACAGAAAAGTCATCCATAAACACATCAATAAACCTTTCAATCATGTCTGAGACTATAGATAGCATGCACCTTTGGAATGTTGCAGGTGCATTGCATAATCCAAAGGGCATTCTCCTATATGCAAAGACACCATAAGGACAAGTAAAGGAAGTCTTCTCTTGGTCTTTAGGGTCCACTATAATTTGATTATAGCCTGAGTATCCATCCAAGAAACAGTAGTATTCATGTCTGGCAAGCCTCTATAGCATTTGATCCATGAAGGGTAGAGGAAAATGGTCCTTTCTTGTGGCTTCATTGAGCTTTCTATAATCTTTGCACAAGCGCCACCCAGTCACTGTTCTTGTTGGTATTAATTCATTTCTTTCAGTTGGCACAACAGTGACTCCTCCCTTTTTTGGAACTACTTGTACTGGGCTCACCCAATAGCTGTCTGAGATTTGGTAGATTACAACTGCTTGCCACAATTTCAGCACCTCTTTTTACACCACTTCATTCATTGTTGGATAGTCTTCTTTGTGGCTGTATTAAAGGCTTATCACCTTCCTCAAGAAGGATTTTATGCATGCACATTGAAGGACTAATCCCCTTCAGATCTAAAAGTGTCCACCCTATGGCATCCTTGTGTTGCCTCAGTACATTGATAAGCTCCTCCTCTTGCTCTTCACTCAAGCTTGAATTGATGATTACTGGGTATGTGTCATTGTCACCCAAGTAGGCATACTTCAAACTTGGAGGCAGGGTTTTCAACTCCAACTTTGGTGCCTCTACTTCCTTTGTGCTTGTCTTGTCCAACATGGTTGAGTCTTGTATAATTTCTTGTGGTAGTTCACCACATGCTTGTTGATCTTGCTCCAAACTTCTTCACATTATTCTTCTTCTAGGACTCCTTCGACTAATGTCTCCATTGTGTCCATTATCATGCATTCAACAATGGACTCTTTTGGGTAGCTCATTGCTTTGAAGACATTGAACACCATCTTCTCTTTATACAACCTCAAGACTAACTCTTCCTTTTGTACATCAATTATAGCTCCAGAAGTTGCTAAGAATGGTCTTCCCAAGATGATTAATGTGTTAGCCTCTTCCTCCATATCAAGTACTACAAAATCAACTAGGAAGATAAACTCTTCCACTTTCACCAACAAATCTTCCACCACACCATGGGAGAATTTGAACGTCCTATCAGCTAATTGAAGAGCCATTCTTGTAGGTTTGGCCTCTTCAATCCTTATTCTTTTCATCATGGCCAGGGACATAAGGTTGATGCTAGCTCCTAAATCACATAATGGCTTCTCAATGCTTATATCCCCTATGATACAGGGAATTTGGAAGCTCTTAGGATCTTTCATCTTTTGGGGAAGTTTCTTTTTTATGATGGCATTACATTCCTCAGTGAGCACCACAATTTTCTTTTCTCCCCAGTTTCTTTTCCTTGTCATGAGCTCCTTTAGAAACTTGGCATAGAGTGGCATTTGCTCTAATGCTTCAGCAAAAAGTATGTTGATTTGAAGCTTCTTAAAGATCTCAAAGAACCTAGAAAACTGGCTGTCCTTCTCGTCCTTCCTCATCCTTTGTGAATAGGGTGACATAGGGCTTCAGGACTTGCTTTGGTGGGGGTGGATCAGGTGCCTATTCTTCCTTCTTGGTTACTGAGTTATCTGCAGCTTTTTCTTCTTGCAAATTATGGTTTGAGGATGTCTCCTCCACAACCTTCCCACTCCTTAGTGTGATGGCCTTACACTCCCCTCTTGGGTTGGCCATGGTTCACTAGAAAATGTGTGTGTGGGCATTGGTATCTGCTTGGATAAGCTTCCTACTTGTGCTTCCAGTTTTGAGATTGCTGTCCCTTGCTTCCTCATGTTGGATCTGGCCTCTTCTTGAATTGAATCTATATTCTCAGCTTGCAATTGCCTCTCTGCAACAGTGGCAAAACTCCCTGTCAATTGTGCCATAACAGCCTCTAATCTTGCAAACTTGTTGCTGATATCACATGGATGTAAATTTGAGGATGATGCATCTTGAGGGTGGGTGCTATATGGTTGTTGGGTGGAGTGGTAGGGTGCATTTTGTGAGTTGTGGTAGGGTCTATTGTTGCTTCATTGATGGTTGGAATTGTGGTTGTATTGGTTAGAGTGGTATGGTTTGTGATCTTGGTTGTAGTTTTGTTGGTTTCCCACCCAAAATTTGGGTGGTTCTTCCAACCTGGGTTGTATATTTTGGCATTAGGGTCATATGGTGGTCTGGAAGAATTGTTCACATAGTTGGCTTGCTCTCATTCACTTTTAACATCTGGAGTATTTTCTTCTTGCATAAGTGATTGAGCTTGGATAGGTGAAACCTGATTTTTCTCCATTTGCTTTGTTAGAGTTGTAAGCTAAGCTGTGATCACCTTATTTTGGGATAGCAGAGCATCCATAGAATTGAGCTCCATCACTCCCCTTCTTTGATTTCTATCAGAGGCATAGAAGTACTCATTGTTGGCCACAATTTCTATGATGTCTATGGCCTCTTCAATTGTCTTCTTCTTGTTGAGATAGCCTCCCGAAGAGTGATCTAAAGCCTTCTTTGATTCTTGTGCCAATCCCTCATAGAAGATATCCAATTGTACCCATTCATTGAACATGTCATGGGGGCATTTTCTTGTCAACTCCTTGTATCTCTCCCATGATTCATAGAGAGTCTTCCCATCTTGTTGTCTAAAGGTTTGCACCTCAACTCTCAATCTGCTAACTCTTTGTGGAGGGTAAAATCTTGCTAAGAACTTGTTCACAACTTCTTTCCAAGTTGTCAAACTTTTCTTAGGAAATGATTCCAACCACTTTGATGTCTTATCTCTGAGAGAAAAAGGAAACAGCAGTAGTTTGTAGGTGTCAGGGTGTACACCATTTGACTTTACAGTGTCACAAATCCTCAAGAATGTGGTTAGATGTTGGTTGGCGTCTTCTTGAGCACTTCCTCCAAATGAGCAATTGTTTTGAACAAGGGTGATGAGTTGGGGTTTCAACTCAAAATTGTTAGTATGGATGGTTGGTTTTAGAATACTACTTCCACAATTTCCTGAGTTTGGGTTGATGTATGAGCCTAAAACTCTTCTCTCCTGCCTCACATGGTTACCAGCACCTTCCCCAACATGATTATGTATCTCCTCCTCCATAGTAACATCTAGATCTTTCTCCATTACTTCCTCTCCAACTATTCCTTTGCCTCTTTCTTTTCTCCTTAGTCTAAGGAAGGTCCTCTCAGGTTCACTATCAAAAGAGAATGAAGTTTCTCCTCTTCTACCTGTCATACATTCAACAAACAACAAGCAGAAGACAAGTGAAGTAATCACTTTTGTTAAGACTTATGGTTAGTTTGATTGGTGCAATTGATCAAACAGTTAGTGGATTAGTATGCTAAAATGGAAATATACAGTGAATCAATTGAAACTCAAATGCTAAAAAAAATACAAGAACTGAAATTAAAAGAATTAACAAGGTAAATAAAAATGCTTAATCTAAATACCCATCAATTTAGTCATGGTCAAATTCAAACCAATCCCCGGCAACGGCGCCATAAAACTTGATGACCGAAATTCACTCCCCATATAAAATGAATCCATTCTTTGGCAAGCGCACCAAATATCGTCAAGTAATAACCCATTAGGAGAGGGGTCGAATCCCACAGAGATTGGTAGATTTGAGCAATTTTAATCAATGGGTGAATTAGTTAAGCTAAATCATAGATATTATTGTGCAGAATTCTAAATGAGCAGAAAAGTAAATGACTTAAAAGTAAAGAAAAGCAATAGACTGTAGAAAAGTAAATGGCAGGAATGTAAAGTGCTGGAACATGACTGACTGAATTGTAAAGGGGAATGAGGAATAGCAGAAATTAAAGAAAGCTATAAAGAATAGGAAAGATAAAAATAGGGGAAATTCATTGGGATTAGGAGATGTTGCTCTCTTTGGATTAAATCTAGATTAACTCATCTTCAATCATGCAACTCATTGACCTCTTGGCAATCATGATTGATTGAACCCGAATCCCTCGGTGATTCAATCTCTCAAATCTTGATAATCAGCCAATTCCTTGGTCTAATTGCTCATGAAGAGAGATATGCTTGGTCCCTGATTATACTACACATCCTCATAAATCCAAATAGTGGGTGGATTATATGTCACCATATCCAATCCCAAAACTCATATCTACTCAAGTGTGAGAAGGGATTTCAAGTATGGTTTCATGTTTCCTTTTCCAAGGATCCCACGAAACCCATTTTTCATTCAACCTCTTTCCTAAGATGATTGAACACTAGCATGACTAACGAAATTCCTTCTAGAAAATCAAAAAGAAGATGAAGAGAAGAAGAAATTCACTATCATTAATCCATCAAGTACAACAGAGCTCCCTCTCCCAATGAGAGG
The DNA here is from genome assembly GCF_000817695.3 of Arachis duranensis. Classification (NCBI taxonomy): domain Eukaryota; kingdom Viridiplantae; phylum Streptophyta; class Magnoliopsida; order Fabales; family Fabaceae; genus Arachis; species Arachis duranensis. The sequence continues at coordinate 79,756,510 of NC_029774.3, read as the reverse complement.
GAATTTAGCTATTCATAACTTAGAGAAAAGTACAAGAGATGGAGAAGATGAAGTGTAAAAGTAAAACTCAAGCTAAGTATTCAATCCTACTTGCCAATCCAACCCCTTTTCTCAGTACTTATAGGGGTTATTTATACTACTCCTATCACTAGAATTAAGAAAATACAAAAGAAAAAGAGAAAATTACAACTAAAAGGAAAAGGAAAACTCATAAATTAAACCATGTGCCTAGCATGTGACTGGCGTTTGAGTGACGTGCCACGCTTGGCTCCCCAAGTGGCACGCCTTCTTCATTAATTAACCTGGAGTGCCATGCCTTCGAGCCCAAGTGGCATGCCCAGGTCTTTCCTTTGGTCCAGTGGCTCGAGTGCCACACCCAGCTTTCAAGTGGCACGCCCATGGTAGCCTTGTCTTGGCGTGCCACGCTTTAAGTCTCAAGTGGCACGCCGCTAGTTCTTCCTCCTTGGGTGCAAAAGTTGGCGTGCCAAACCTTCGACATCAAGTGGCACGCCCATGTTGGGGATGCATTCTTCAAGCATTGGCCTACGTGCCACGCCTTCGACATCAAGTGGCACGCCCAGTGTTGAGCCTTCAAGTCCCCTTTATGGAGCAATGAACTGGTGTGCCACGCCTTCGAGTTCAAGTGGCATGCCCATTGTGTATGTGGGGATTGGCGTGCCACGCACTCTTTGTGGTCTTCAAAAGTGCTCTCTGGAAAGTATAACTGGCGTGCCACGCCCATAATAAAGCTCATTATCCCTTCTTTGGAGTTTATAACTGGTGTGCCACGCCTGGCCTTGGCGTGCCATGCCCATTGTGCTTCATCTCCCTGGTGTGCCACGCCCATAGTGAGCTCCATAGGCTTCTTCTCTAGACTGGATAACTGGCGTGCCACGCCTTCGATGTCAAGTGGCGCACCCATTGTAATTCTTGCATTGTGCCTTCTGGATTTTTGAACTGGCGTGCCACGCCCCTCAGCTGGCGTGCCACACCCATGCAATTTATTTGTGTTTGCACCAAATGGCACACTCAGCATACACGCCCAGCACACTTTTCTTGTTTCCTTCTTCTTTTGTTGCTCTTTTTACCTGGAATTCAAACAAATCTCATTTCAAAGCAACACATCATAATATTAATCATTTTACTCATGAAGTTGCATTGATTAAACGAAATTGCATTCTTTTTATGTTCCTTTTAGATGGGAGAAAGAGATAGATGATGCAAGTCATCACTTGAGGAAAGAGATAGATGATGCAAGTCATCACTTGAGGAAAGAGATAGATGATGCAAGTCATCACTTCACATTTGGAATCACTGCCTTGGTGGCGCCAAACTTGAGATTTTTCAAGTTTGGCGCCATAATCATATAATCTTCCAAGGCATTCGATCTTAGTGAAGCCAAACTTGGAATTTTCCAAGTTTGGCGCCACACTCACCCATCTCCAGGAATTGGATGGCGTTGAAGTGAAGCCAAACTTAAAATTTTTCAAGTTTGGCTCCAAGATCACCACACTCTCAAGATTGCATGCGGGCATTATGGTGCCAAACTTGGCCCAGCTCAAGTTTGGCGCCACAACTAATTCTAATGTGGTCCCCATTCGTCTTTTAGGGCAGTTCGAAGATTTTATTTATGTTTTATTAAACTTTAATTTAGTTTACAATAGGAAAATATATTATTTAGTTTTAGAAAATATATTTTACATTAATTAGGATTAGATATAAAAGGGAAAAGATTCAGCCCTCCGGGCTCTTCTCTTCTCTTGGACCTCTTTCCGCACTTTACAAATTTTCAGAATCCTTATTTTTTCTCTGAACCATGAGCAGCTAAACCTCTACTGTTAAGGTTAGGAGGTCTGTTTATTTTATGGATTAATACTATTACTTTTCTATTTTAATTCATGCATTGATTTCAATTTTGAGAATTGTTTTTATTCTTCATCTTATGAATCTGGGTGGACCAGAAGTATGACCCTTATTCTAATTGAGTTCTTGTAAAACTTGGAAAAGCAATTTACCTGAACAACAGCTTGAAAATAATTTCTCCTAAATTTCTAATTATCTGGACTTAACGGGATACGTGGCATATAATCCTCTTATATTGGATATATAGGATTTCTGTGGCATATAAACTAGAATTGAACTTAACCCTCTAATCGAAATCAGATGACCAAGGAATTAGCGGTTGATGAAGGTTAGAGGAGACTAAAAAGGTCTAAAGAATTAGGGTTTAGTCACATATGGTTTGCCATTAATTGAATATTGCATGATTAAAATAGTTGGTAAGAAATAGAAATCCGAAAGATAAACAACTCCGAAACTTTAACTATTTTCACACATATATTTCACAACCCATTCACTGCTTGATTTAGGCGTTTTTGCTTTAGTTTTGCTTGATTTATTTCTATAAATTTTTTAATTTAACCTAGTTTATTTTTTTCTTAATTTTTAAAATTAAGTTTGGTGTTGCCTCCGTTATTTGATTACTTAGATTAGATAATTTTTCTTTTTCAATTAGTTTTCTTTTATTAATAAATTCTATTTTTATTTTCTTTTTCTTTTCCTTTCCGTTTTATCCCCCCCTCCCCTGTGTTCTTTTTTTCTTTTTATTTTATTATTTAGTTTTAATTTTAATTTTTCTTAAAAAAACTAAAACTTTTGTTCTTTTTTTATTTTTATTTTTTTAATTTTCATTTTTTTATTTTTTTCAATAATTCAATTTATTCTCCATTTTATTCTTTTTACTTTTGTTTTCCTTTATATTTTATTTTATTTTCATTTTTTATTTTTATTTTTATTTATTTTATTTCTTTTGAAAAATATATATATATATATTTAAAATGAAAACAAAATTCTTTTTGTTCTTTTCTCTTTGCTTTTCTGTTTACCACATGGTGCGTTGAAGAGAGGATTTTTGCTAGTAAAGAATTTTATAAAGTCGCGTTGTAAGTATAGCTTCTAAACCAACAAGAATCCCTTCTTACAAACGTTTTGGTTGTCACAAGTAACAAACCCCTAAATAAATTGATAACCGAAGTATTTAAACTTCGGGTCGTCGTCTCAAGGAATTGCAGGGAGGTATGTTCTTATTATTGGTTATGAGTTTGTAAATTGGGGGTTTTAAGAATGAGGAGCAATTATGATAAATGACGAATAAAATAAATAAATGACTGTAAAATAAACTCTTGGCAAGGTATGAGAAATTAGAAGTCCTATCCTAGTTATCCTTATCAACGATGATGAAAATTGAATCTTAATTCCACTTAGTTAACCTCTGCTGGTGCAAGGGAAGGTCAAGTGGCTAATTAGATTGATCTTCAAATCCTAGTTAATTCCTAGAAAAAGATTGGGATTATAGAAGTTCAAGCTAATTGGCAAAGATAGGGGTTATCGATCAAGTTGAGTTTGATAACTCAAGAGTTACTGATTTCTTAACCCAAGCCAAGAATGCAAAAAGCTGAATTAAAATTATAAATATATCATAAATCTGAAAACATCTCAATAATGTATAATCCTAACATGAAAAGTTCATAAGCCAATTGGGTAACATGAATCAAATACAAATAAAAGCATTAAAATATCTCAAAGTAGAAGAGAAATCAAAATAAAGGAATGTTGAACCTGATATGAAGAGTTGAAATAAATCCTAATTTTTAAAAATTCTAATCCTAAATCCTAAGAGAGAGGAGAGAGCCTCTCTCTCTAAAAACTACATCTAAAACCTAAAGTTGTGAATTATGAGTCTAATCTGAAGTGTCCCCTTCATTCCTCCACTTTGCAGCCTTTAATCTGTGTTTTCTAGGCTTGAAACTGGGCCGGAAATAGCCCAAGATTCGCTGTTTGCGAAATCTGCCACGCTGATTTTTGCAGATGCGATGCATCTGTGTGAATGACGCATTCACGTCGCCTATCTATATGGCCACTATAGAAAAGTATATATCAAATCGAAGCCCCGGACGTTAGCTTTCCAACGCAAGTGGAACCGCGTCATTTGGACCTTTGTAGCTCAAGTTATGGTCGTTTTAGTGCGAGAGGGTTAGGCTGACAGCTTTGCAGTTTCTCCAACTTCTTGTATTCCTTCCACTTTTGCATGCTTCCTTTCCATCCTCTAAGCCATTCTTGCCCTGTAATCCCTGAAATCACTTAACACACATATCAAGGCATCTAATGGTAATAAGAGAGGGTTAAATAAAAGAAAATAAAAGCCAAAGAAGCATGTTTTCAATCATAGAACAAATTCTGGGAAGGAATTGTAAAACATGCAAATATATGAATAAATGTATGAAAGATTGATAAAATCTACTCAATTAAGCACAAGATAAACCATAAAATAGTGGTTTATCAACCTCTCCACACTTAAACATTAGCATGTCCTCATGCTAAACTCAAGAGAAGCTATAAAGGAGTGAAGATGAATGATAGAATATATGAAATGTAACCTATCTATATGAATGTAACTACATACAAAATGTTTCTACCTACTTGGTTAAAAGTAAATAAGTTCTTCAAGACAAATATGAATTAAATTCCACTAATTCAAATCACAGAATAAAAAGCAAGCAAACTTGTAAGAAGATAGCTAATGAAAGCAGGGAACATAGAATCAAGCATTGAACCCTCACTGGTAGTGTATATCACTCTAATCTCTCAAGTGTCTAGGGTCAATCACTCTATTCTTCTCTAATCATGCTTTCTAAACTTTGTTCTTCATCTAACCAATCAACAAATATTTAATGTGCTAATGCAAACATCATGAGGTCTTTTCAAGGTTGTAATGGGGCCAAGGCAAGGGTGAGGATGTATATATAAGGCTAAGTGAGCTAACAAAGTGAATCCTTGATTAGTCTAAGATCTCACTTAACATACATACCTTCTATAATTTCAAAGTTCTTTACCTAGCTACCCAAATTTTTCCACTTTTGTATTACATGCTCATGCACTAAATTTATTTTTGAATTTTGTCCCATGTGCATTGATTCTTTTTATTTTGCTTTTGGGGTATTATTATTATTTTTATTAATAATTTTTTTTATCAATGTACATGGTAATTTTTTTTATTTTGATTTCATATGAGTATACTTCCCAAACCTTGAAATATCTTATTCAGTTTAATTTCCTACTTTTTTTATCATCCCATGTTCCCGTAAAATTCCCCACACTTAAATTTTACACAATATTTATCTTAAGCTAACCAAGGATTCAACTTTGGATTTTTAATTTGTTTTTCTGCTTAAGGCTACTAATGTGGTTTATAGAACAAGAGGGGATTAAAAAGCTCAAAGGGGCTAACAAAGGTGATGCAAAAGGTAGGCTAATTTGGGATAAGTGAGGAAAATTTCAAATGATAGCCTCAATCATATGCAAGCATGTAAATACACTAAATAATTGACATATAGATTGGAACAAAATCTAGATTGCAATTATAGATAAGGGAACACACAAGAATAAAATATCATGGTTAAATAATGTAACCATATAAATAAGCTCAAAATCTCACGGGTTGTGTGTTCTTTGGCTCAAAAACCATGTTCCAAATACAACTTCAAACAAATTTAACAAAAAATTTTCAATTTAAATTAGTGAAATACTATAAAAATTTCTTGAAAAAGAAAATATTACTTCAACCAAGTAGTGACTAAATGCATAAAATCAAACAAACATGCAAATGCAACAATTAACAAGTTAACATTGGTGTTGAGAAGGGATTAACTAACCCGCGGAGATCGGTATCGACCTCCCCACACTTAAAGATTGCACCGTCCTCGGTGCATGCTGAGATGTGCAGGTGGATGGGGGTTGTGGTTCCTCAGCTGGTGCTTTTTTTTTTGTTCCTTTCCTTGCCGGTGGTTTGGGAGTAGCTTTCTCTATACCCTTCTTGGTGGCCATCCTGAAAAGGAAAAAAGAAAGTAACTTTTAAAGCTAAGGGTTAGAGCAAGGAAGAGAGCGGGAAAGGTGGTAATCAATGCACAATAAAGAAGAATGACGTTAACACATGATCATGACTACATGTGAAAAGTTTATCAAGGGAAATATAGCAAGTGCATGTAATAACAATTAAATGCAAGATGTTTATTGGCATGCTGGCAAAGGCATGAGTAGCATAGATCAAGCATTCAATGTCCAAGTTAGATTACCAAGTCTTTCAAACAAAAAACATGTTTGTAATGACAATTATATTTAATGAATATGATATAAAAAAGGGTTTCGTGAAAAGCAAGCATTCAGAGTAGTAGGATAAAAGATACTGAAAAACAGTGCACAATGCCATACGGGCGTTTTCACAAACACATAGCATGCATGGTAAATAATCTAATAAAAATAATAAATTAGACATGCAAGCAACCCTTTAAAAATTAAAAGATAATTGCCAAACAATTTTTCAACAATCCACAATGACCCAAATAAATTTCCAACACCAATAAAGATAATGCAGTGTGGTGGACGAAATTGTGATTTCTATCTTTTGAGCTTTAGCATATATTTATTCTTAGGGCACTGTTTATTCTCACAACTCCGTTCAACTAACCAGCAAGTGTACTGGGTCGTCCAAGTAATAAACCTTACGTGAGTAAGGGTCGAATCCACAGAGATTGTTGGTATGGAGCAAGCTATGGTCACCTTGTAAATCTCAGTCAGGCAGATTAAAATTGTTTATGGTTTAGGAAATAAAAATAAGAAAATAGATTATATGTAAAATAAAGGGATAGAAGACTTATGCAGATTCATTGGTAGGAATTTCAGATAAGCGGATGGAGATGCTATAGAGCTCTCGGACGCCTGCTCTCCTACTGCTTCTACTCAATCCTTCTTACTCCTTTCCATGGCAAGCTTTGTATAGGGGT
>NC_029774.3:79748329-79748504 GCF_000817695.3 Arachis duranensis | reverse complement strand
ATGGTTGGCTTCTCTAGGAACTTAGAATTTCGGATAGTGTTATTGACTTTCCTAGTTAAGCATGTTGATTCTTGAACACAGCTACTTTATGAGGCTTGGCCGTGGCCCTAAGCACTTTGTTTTCCAGTATTACCACCGGATACACAAATGCCACAGACACATAACTGGGTGAACC
>NC_029774.3:79746945-79747967 GCF_000817695.3 Arachis duranensis | reverse complement strand
TTTTTCATTGCTTTTTCTTGCTTCAAGAATCAATTTCATGATGTTTTTCAGATTATCAATAACATTTCTCTTTGTTCATCATTCTTTCAAGAGCCAACAATTTTAACACTCATAAACAACAAGATCAAAAATATGCAATGTTCATTCATTCATTCAGAAAACAAAAATTATTGCCACCACATCAATATAATTAAATTAAATTCACTAATAATTTCGAAAATTATGTACTTCTTGTTCTTTTGAATTAAAACATTTTTCATTTTAAGAGAGGTGAAGGATTCATGGAATTACTCATAATCTTTAAGGCATGGTTACACACTAATGATCATGAAGTAGAGACACAAAAACATAGATAAACACAATACTTAAAAAAACGAAAACAGGAAGAAAATAAAGAACAAGGAATGAATCCACCTCTAGTGGCGTCTTCTTCTTGAAGGACCAATGATGTTCTTCAACTCTTCTATGTCCCTTCCTTGCCTTTGTTGCTCCTCTCTCATTGCTCTTTGATCTTCTCTTATTTCTTGGAGAGTAAGGGCGTGTTCATGGTGTTCCACCCTTAGTTGTTCAACATTATGGCTCAAGTCTTCCAAAGAAGTACTAAGTTGCTCCCAATAGTTGTTGGGAGGAAAGTGCATTCCTTGAGGCATTTGTTGATGATGAACTTCCTCATGTTCTTCTTGAGGGCCGTGAGGAACTTCTCTTGTTTGCTCCATCCTCTTCTTTGTGATGGGCTTGTCTTCTTCAATGGAGACATCTCCATCTATGACAACTCCGGCTGAATAACATAGATGGCATATGAGGTGGGGGAAGGCTAGCCGTGCCATGTATGAAGGCTTGTCAGCTATTTTGTAGAGTTCATTAGAGATGACTTCATGAACCTCTACTTCCTCTCCAATCATGATGCTATGAATCATGTTGGCCCGATCCACAGTAACTTCAGATCGGTTGCTTGTAGGGATGATGGATCTTTGGATGAACTCCAACCATCCTCTAGCTACAGGCTTGAGATCCAGTCTTCT
>NC_029774.3:79746057-79746695 GCF_000817695.3 Arachis duranensis | reverse complement strand
AAAAAAGAAAAGAAGAGTAGAAGAAGAAGAAGAGAATTTTGGTGGAGAAGGAGAGGAGGGGGTTCGGCTATATGAGAGAAGAAGGGGTTGTTGTTGTGTGAAAATGAAGAAGGAAGGAGGGGTATTTATAGGGAGAGGGGGGTTAGGTTTCGGCCATTTTGGGTGGGAAAGGGTGGGAAAATGAATTTGAATTATATGAGGGTAGGTGGGGTTTATGGGGAAGAGGAGGTTGATGTGAATGGTGCATGGGGAAATTGGGAAAAGGAATTGAGGTGATTGGTGAAGGTTTTTGGGAAGTGTGACATTGAAAATGAGATTTGGATTAGGAGAGTGTGATTAGGATTAAAAGAAAAGGTAGGTGGGGATCCTGTGGGGTCCACAGATCCTGAGGTAGGGGATCCTGTGGGGTCCACAGATCCTGAGGTGAAAAGAAATACCATTCCTTCACCCTATAGGCGTGTACATTGCCTTCATGCATCATTCTGGCGTTCAAACGCCCATTGGTGCATGTTCTGGGCGTTAAACGCCCATGTGATGCTTGTTTCTGGCGTTGAATGCCAGTTTCAAGCTTGTTTCTGGCGTTCAGCGCCAGATTGTCCTCTGTGTGCGCATCCTGGCGTTAAACGCCAGGTTGTTGC
>NC_029774.3:79745184-79745895 GCF_000817695.3 Arachis duranensis | reverse complement strand
TTTTTTCCTTCTGTTTTTGACTCTGTTTTTGACTCTGTTTTTAATTTCTTTGATTTTTTCGTGACTCCTCATGATCATGTACCTAATTCAACACAAAAATAACACCAAAACAAAATAAAATAAAATTAGATAAATAAAATTGGGTTGCCTCCCAACAAGCGCTTCTTTAATGTCATTAGCTTGACAGTGGCCTCATGGAACCACAAGATGATCAGGTCAATTTAGTGTGTTGTCTCCACACCAAACTTTAGAGTTTGGATATGGAATTTGAACACCAAACTTAGAGTTTGGTTGAGGCCTCACAACACCAAACTTAGAGTTTGACTGTGTGGGCTCTTCTTGACCTTGAACTGAGAGAAGCTCTTCATGCTTACTCTCTTCTGTCACAGAGGGATGGCCATGTGCATTAAACACAAGGTAGTCCCCATTCAATTGAAGGACTAACTCACCTCATCCTCTGTGAACATCTATTACAGCTTCTGCTGTGGCTAGGAAAGGTCTTCCTAGGATGATGCATTCATCATCTTCCTTCCTAGTATCTAGGATTATGAAATCAGCAGGGATGTAAAAGCCTTCAACTTTTACTAGAACGTCCTCTACTATTCCATAAGCTTGTCTTACTGACTTATCTGCCAATTGTAATGAGAACAAGGCAGGTTGTACCTCAATGATTCCCAGCTTCTCCATTACAGAGAGTGGCATCAGATTTAT
>NC_029774.3:79742167-79743039 GCF_000817695.3 Arachis duranensis | reverse complement strand
AGTTAGTAATTTCGAAAATTAAAGATAAGATAAGTTTAAAATTAAAATTTAAAACAAAAAGAATTTTTGAAAAAGAGAGGGAGAATTTTCGAAAATTAGAGAGGGAAAAGTAGTTAGGTGGTTTTGAAAAAGATAAGAAACAAACAAAAAGTTAGTTAGTTGATTGAAAAAGATTTGAAATCAGAATTTTAAAAAGATAAGAAGATAAGAAATTAGATAAGATATTTTGAAATCAAATTTTGAAAAAGATAAAAAAAAAGATAAGATAAAAAGATAAAAAGATTTATTTGAAAAAAGATATTTTAAAAAAGATTTAATTTTAAAATTGACTTAGCTAACAAGAAACTACAGGATAAGATTCTAGAACTTAAAGATTGAACCTTTCTTAACAAGAAAGTAACAAACTTCAAATTTTTGAACCAATCACATTAATTGTTAGCTAGTTTTTGAAAATATGATATAAAAGATAAGAAAAAGATTTTGAAAATATTTTGAAAAATATTTTTGAAATTTTCGAAAATTATATATAAAAAAAAATGAAAAAGATATGATTTTTGAAAAAGATTTTGAAAAGATAAGATTTTTAAAAATTGAAATTTTGACTTGACTTGTAAGAAACAACTAATTTTAAAAATTTTTGACCAAGTCAACCCAAAATTTCAAAAATTTGGAGGAAAATAAGGAAAAGATTTTTTTTTTTGATTTTTTTGAATTTTTAATTATGAGAGAGAGAAACAACAAAAATACTCAATGCATGAAATTTTTAGATCAAAACAATGAATGTATGCAAGAATGCTATGAATGTCAAGATGAACACCAAGAACACTTTGAAGATCATGATGAACATCAAGAACATAATTTTGAAAAATTTT
>NC_029774.3:79741112-79741837 GCF_000817695.3 Arachis duranensis | reverse complement strand
AAAAATGCAAGAAAAATTTTAAAAGCATGCAATTGACACCAAACTTTAAAATTGACACAAGATTCAAACAAGAAACACAAAATATTTTTGATTTTTATGATTTTCTAATTTTTTTGTATTTTTATTAATTTTTTTCGAAAAAAACATTTTTGAAAAACGAAAAATAAAAGAAAAATTTTGAAAAAGATTTTTGAAAAGAAAATTACCTAATCTGAGCAACAAGATGAACCGTCAGTTGTCCATACTCGAACAATCCCCAGCAACGGCACCAAAAACTTGGTGGACGAAATTGTGATTTCTATCTTTTGAGCTTTAGCATATATTTATTCTTAGGGTACTGTTTATTCTCACAACTCCGTTCAACTAACCAGCAAGTGTACTGGGTCGTCCAAGTAATAAACCTTACGTGAGTAAGGGTCGAATCCACAGAGATTGTTGGTATGGAGCAAGCTATGGTCACCTTGTAAATCTAAGTCAGGCAGATCAAAATTGTTTATGGTTTAGGAAATAAAAATAAGAAAATAGATTATATGTAAAATAAAGGGATAGAAGACTTATGCAGATTCATTGGTAGGAATTTCAGATAAGCGGATGGAGATGCTGTAGAGCTCTCGGACGCCTGCTCTCCTACTGCTTCTACTCAATCCTTCTTACTCCTTTCCATGGCAAGCTTTGTATAGGGGTTCACCATCAACTGTGGCTACTTTCTTCCTCTCGGGGAAATA
>NC_029774.3:79731219-79740177 GCF_000817695.3 Arachis duranensis | reverse complement strand
AAGTGCAGGGAGGTCAGATTCCAACAGCATCAGCAGTCCTTTTGTCAGCCTCTTTCAGAGTTTTGCTCAAGTCCCTCAATTTCATCCAGAATTTACCTGAAATCACAGAAAAACACACAAACTCATAGTAAAGTCCAGAAATGTGAATTTAACATAAAAACTAATGAAAACATCCCCAAAAGTAGCTTAAACTCACTAAAAACTATATAAAAACAATGCCAAAAAGCGTATAAATTATCCGCTCATCACAGTGAATGAGGGTATGCAAATAAATTGAATGAAATAGAATGGAAGTGAAGAGAGATGAAAAGTGAAATAGATGAAGAAGAAGAAAGTAAAAAGGAGAAAGAAAGAAGAAAAGAAATAAGAAAGGAAGAAAAGAATTAGATATAGGGAAGAAAAGAGAAGATATGTGGCTGCTTTGGAAAAGTTGTGCGGCGCAAGCGACGCGAACGCGTGGGAGACGCGGTCGCGCGACTTACGCTTAAATTAATCGACGCGGTCGCGTCGGTCACGCAGACGCGTGACTCAGGTTATGCTACTGGCGCGAGGGCAGCCTCGTGCTCGCACAACTCTCTGTTCGAATTTTTATTTTTGCCAATTGTTGGGTGACGCAAACGCGTAGGTTACACGTTTGCGTGAGTGGCCATTCGAAGGCAATGACGCGGACGTGTGAGCCATGCGTCCGCATGGGAAGAATTTGTGCGTTCAGCACCGATCCATCACCACTCGAGCACAACTTTCGGTCGTGCACCCACTTTACATCGAATTCCAGGGCACGCGGCCGCGTGGGTAACGCGGTCGCGTAGGAGGCCAAAGTTCCCACATGACGCGGTCGCGTGGGGTCAAATTATGCTAAAGGTGCGCCTCCAGCCACGGTCTCGCATGACTCTCTGTTCAATTCTTTTCTACCCAACGCACTAGTGACGTGGACGCGTCAGCGACGCTGCCGCGTCGCGTGCGTGCTTTTTTTTTATGCAGTATGCAGAATGCAATGCTTAATGTGAATGCTATGCATGATTCTAGGTTCAATAAAAAAATAAAATAACACTCAAAAACAAACAAAATGAAATAGAATAAATTGAAAACGAACGATCATACCATGGTGGGTTGTCTCCCACCCAGCACTTTTAGTTAAAGTCCTTAAGTTGGACATTTGGTGAGCTCCCTGTTATGGCGGCTTGTGCTTGTATTGATCCAGGAATCTCCACCAATATTTGTATCTCCAGTAACCTCCGGGGTCCCAAACTAAGCATGTAAAGCCCTTAAGAAGCTTCAAACAGATTCTTAGGCTCCCGGGGTGACAAATGTCAGAGTAGATTCCAGGATCCCAAGTCGTGTTTTTACACCCATTATTGTTGGGATCTGTATTTTTTCAGCTAGGTGATAAGTAATTTGAATTCTCACTGCAACAGCCAAACAACTTCCTAGACCCATTCAGCTGAGCTCTATACCAACCTTTGCATTTAAAATTTGAGCACACAACCATGTTGAACCTTGCTTGACAATTCTTACCACTGGCCATCTTCCTCTTACTCTTAATGCCACAAAGAGCTCTAAGTTGACCATCCGTCTCCAGTAGCCCATATTCAAGTGGAATTAGAAAGCTAAGGGATATGAATTTTACCCACTTGAATGTTGTGAAGGATGATGGCAACTTAGGGAGAGGGGTCTCCAACAACTTTGGCAAGGTGATTCCAAGCTCCACTCCCTTGTGCTCTTTGACAACGTCCACCTCTTTGCAAACTTCTTTAATACCAACCTCTTCCTCTTGGTAGCTTTCTTCCGATTCAATCTTTTCTTTATTGCTCACCAAGGGCATGGGAGGTTGTGCTTTTTCTTCTTGAATCTCCATCTCTTGATTAACCTCTTCCAAGTCTTCAACTGTGAGATGTCTTGGAGGTTGTACACCTTCCTCAGCATCAATTTCAAACGTCTTGGAAGGGGGTTCTATGACTTGACTTTCCCATGGAGATTCCGCATCTCCTAAGTCTGCAACCACTTCTTCCTCTGCAACTATTATGGCTTCCTCCACTTGTTCCAGTACAAAGTCATGCTCCTTATTGTCCACTAGAGTCTCTAGTGTCTCCTTCATGCTACGTTCTTCATTAGATTCTTCACATGAAGCCATGGGGCTTCCTTGAGTGTCTGAACGTCTGGAAGGTAATTGATTTATTGCTTGCTCCATTTGATGAAGGGTTGCATGAAATTGATCTACTGTTTCCTTGAAATGATCCCTTGACTTTTGTTCCTCCTTGATGATTACCTTTCCATGACAACTCCCTTCAATTACTCCTTCACCTTCAAGGGTCTCTTCTACTTTCACCTTTAGTGCTTCCTCTAGCTCCTTATAAAGTATGGATTCGCGAAGACGATCCTTTCTCTCTTGTTTCATATCAATAGCATAATTGGGATCATCTTGCTCTTGGATTGATACATGTGGGTGCTCTTCCATGAATGGTGGTGATGGGATGGTTGGATTATTATGCAGTTGAGATGGAAGTGCATTGGAGCTTGAGGGTTGAATATTGAAGGTATTCAGTGGTTCGATTTGGGCGGCGAGGGCTTGTATAGCATAGTTTAGATCGGTAATGCTTTCTCCAAGGGGGTTTGGGGTGGATGGGAGGGTTCATTTGTTGGGAAAAAGGGTTCATGGTAGGAAGGTGGTTCATCTTGATAAGGATATGGAGATGGTGAACATTGAGGTGGTGGTTCTAAGTATGGCTCGTAGGGTGGTTGGTGTGGTGGATAAGGATTAGGGTCATATGGAGGTGTTTGGTGGAAAGAGACTTGTGAGTATGGTGGTCCAAAGTCATGTTGAGGATATCTATCATTTTGGTATGCATTGCAGAATGGTCTTCGTCCATGATATCTTGGAAGGTGTTGTTGCCTAAAGGGTTGATCAGATCCTCTTGGCTCCGTCCATCTTTGATTGCTTTGACCTTGATGCATATTCCTGTTCTCATTATAGTGTCCATTCCTAACAATAACATTGAAATCAAACTTGAAGCCAGAGGGGTGAGAATTCATAGTAGTAGAAAAAAATAGAAACAAAAACTAACAAAAAGAAAATATTTTGAAAAAGATAACATAGGATTTTGAAAAAGATATAACTTTTTTTGAAAAATATTTACAATAACCAATAATAAGGCAAACGTTTGCAATTCCCCGACAATGGCGCCATTTTGAAGAGAGGATTTTTGCTAGTAAAGAATTTTATAAAGTCGCGTTGTAAGTATAGCTTCTAAACAAACAAGAATCCCTTCTTACAAACGTTTTGGTTGTCACAAGTAACAAACCCCTAAATGAATTGATAACCGAAGTATTTAAACCTCGGGTCGTCTTCTCAAGGAATTGCAGGGAGGTATGTTCTTATTATTGGTTATGAGTTTGTAAATTGGGGGTTTTAAGAATGAGGAGCAATTATGATAAATGACGAATAAAATAAATAAATGACTGTAAAATAAACTCTTGGCAAGGTATGTGGAAATTAGAAGTCCTATCCTAGTTATCCTTATCAACGATGATGAAAATTGAATCTTAATTCCACTTAGTTAACCTCTGTCGGTGCAAGGGAAGGTCAAGTGGCTAATTAGATTGATCTTCAAATCCTAGTTAATTCCTAGAAAAAGATTGGGATTATAGAAGTTCAAGCTAATTGGCAAAGATAGCGGTTATTGATCAAGTTGAGTTTGATAACTCAAGAGTTACTGATTTCTTAACCCAAGCCAAGAATGTAAAAAGCTGAATTAAAATCATAAATATATCATAAATCTGAAAACATCTCAATAATGTATAATCCTAACATGAAAAGTTCATAAGCCAATTGGGTAACATAAATCAAATACAAATAAAAGCATTAAAATATCTCAAAGTAGAAGAGAAATCAAAATAAAGGAATGTTGAACCTGATATGAAGAGTTGAAATAAATCCTAATTTCTAAAAATCCTAATCCTAAATCCTAAGAGAGAGGAGAGAGCCTCTCTCTCTAAAAACTACATCTAAAACCTAAAATTGTGAATTATGAGTCTAATCTGAAGTGTCCCCTTCATTCTTCCACTTTGCAGCTTTTAATCTGTGTTTTCTGGGCTTGAAACTGGGCCGGAAATAGCCCAGGATTCGCTGATTTTCGCAGATGCGACGCGTCCACATGGATGACGCATTCGCGTCACTTATCTGTTTGGCTACTATAACAAATTATATATCAAATCGAAGCCACGGACGTTAGCTTTCCAACGCAAGTGAAACCGCATCATTTGGACCTATGTAGCTCAAGTTATGGTCATTTTAGTGCGAGAGGATCAGACTGATAGCTTTGCAGTTTCTCCAACTTCTTGTATTCCTTCCACTTTTGCATGCTTCCTTTCCATCCTCTAAGCCATTCTTGCCCTGTGATCCCTGAAATCACTTAAGACACATATCAAGGCATCTAATGGTAATAAGAGAGGATTAAATAAAAGAAAATAAAAGCCAAAGAAGCATGTTTTCAATCATAGAACAAATTCTGGGAAGGAATTGTAAAACATGCAAATCATATGAATAAATGTATGAAAGATTGATAAAATTCACTCAATTAAGCACAAGATAAACCATAAAATAGTGGTTTATCATGCGTTTAATTCTATTTGGTGTTTTGTGCTAAGAAAAAAATACTAGAGAGATATCACATGGGTAACTACTCACACCCAATGAGTGATTCATATTATTGTGGAGGGAGGAACTACCCGAATTTTGGTTGGGAAAGTCAAGACCAAAGAAACTTCAGTGCTCCATATTCCATTTATCAAGAACCACCACCTCTCTATCCATATCAAGAACCATCATCTTTCTATTCATATCAAGAGCCACCATCTCCCTATTCATACCAAGAACCATCCTCTTTTTACTCTTATCGAGAAGCATCATCTCCTTTATATTCATATCAAGAGCCATCAGCTCTTGAGCTTGTCATGAAAGAATGCATACATTATATAAGGATGAGTTTCAAAAATATAGAGAAATATGTGGAGTTAATTATCAAGCCCCAGGAAGAGAAACAAGCAAATTGCTTCCCAAGAGATACAATGCAAGATCCTATGAAAGAATGTGAGGAAATCAATCAAAGGAGTTCATATTCCAGTGAATTAGAGAAATCTCCACCCTCACACATGGAAGAAGAGGAAGATTGATGAGCGGATAACTTATACGCTTTTTGGCATTGTTTTTAGGTAGTTTTTAGTATGATCTAGTTACTTTTAGGGATGTTTTCATTAGTTTTTATGCTAAATTCACATTTCTGGACTTTACTATGAGTTTGTGTGTTTTTCTATGATTTCAGGTAATTTCTGGCTAAAATTGAGGGACCTAAGCAAAACTCTGATAGGAGGCTAACAAAGGACTGCTGATGTTGTTGGAATCTGACCTCCCTGCACTCAAAATGGATTTTCTAGAGCTACAGAACTCCAAATGGTGTACTCTCAACGATGTTGGAAAGTAGACATCGAGAGATTTCCAGCAATATATAATAGTCCATACTTTATTCGTAATTAGATGATGTAAACTGGTGCTCAACGCCAGTTCCAGGCTACATTCTGGAGTCAAACGCCAGAAACACGTCACGAACCAGAGTTGAACGCCCAAAACACGTTACAACTTGGCGTTCAGTTCCAAGAGAAGCCTCTGCTTGTGGATAGATCAAGCTCAGCCCAAGCACACACCAAGTGGGCCCCGAAAGTGGATTTATGCATCAATTACTTACTTCTGTAAACCCTAGTAGCTAGTCTAGTATAAATAGGACATTTTACTATTGTATTTTCATCCTGGATTGTATTTTTGATCTTATGATCACGTTTTGGGGCTGGCCATTCAGCCATGCCTGGACCTTCATCACTTATGTATTTTCAATGGTGGAGTTTCTGCACACCATAGATTAAGGCTGTGGAGCTCTGTTGTACCTCAAGTTTTAGTGCAATTACTATTACTTTCTATTCAATTCGATTTATTCCTGTTCTAAGATGCCATTGGTACTTCAACCTGATGGATGTGATGATCCGTGACACTCATCATCATCCATCCTTATGAACGCGTGCCTGACAACCACTCCATTCTACAAGCGAGAGCTAGAGTGCGTATCTCTTGGATTCCTAATGCACGATACATGGTTGCCCCTCGCCATACAACCGAGCCTTCCATTCCGTGAGATCAGAGTCTTCGTGGTATAAGCTAGAATTGATGGCGGCATTCATGAGAATCCGAAAAGTCTAAACCTTGTCTGTGGTATTCCGAGTAGGATTCTGGGATTGAATGACTGTGATGAGCTTCAAACTCGCGATTGTTGGGCGTGATGACAAACGCAAAAGAATCAAGGGATTCTATTCCAACATGATCGAGAACCGACAGATGATTAGCCGTGCCGTGACAGAGCATTTTGACCTTTTTCATTGAGAGGATGGGATGTAGCCATTGACAACGGTGATGCCCTACATACAGCTTACCATAGAAAGGAGTGACAAAGATTGGATGAAAGCAGTAGGAAAGCAGAGATTCAGAAGGAACACATCATCTCCATACACCTATCTGAAATTCCCACTAATGAATTTACATAAGTATTTCTATCCTTTATTATTTAATTAAGTATCTCTTTATATTTTCTGAAAACCACTATCAATTTGAATCCTCCTGACTGAGATTTACAGGGTGACCATAGCTTGCTTCATACCAACAATCTCTGTGGGATCGACCCTTACTCACATAAGGTATTACTTGGACAACCTAGTACACTTGTTGGTTAGTTGTGCGGAGTTGTGACAAAGTGTGATTCACGTTTGAGAGCGCTACCAAGTCTTTGGAGCCATTGTTGATGATCACAATTTCGTCCACCAAGTTTTTGGCGCCGTTGTCGGGGATTGTTCGAGTATGAACAACTGACGATTCATCTTGTTGCTCAGATCAGAGTATTCCTCTTCCTTTTCTTTTTCCCTTCTCTTTCATATGTGCAGGAAAAAGGAAAAAGGCACTCTTGTTGAAACTGATCCTGAACCTGAAAGGACTCTGAAGAGGAAACTAAGAGAAGCTAAATTACAACAATCCAGAGGCAACCTTTCTGAAATTTTCGAACAAGAGAAGGAGATGGCAGCCGAACCCAACAACAATAATGCAAGGAGGATGCTTGGTGATTTCACTAAACCAACGTCCAAATTTGATGGAAGAAGCATCTCAATTCCTGCCATTGGAGCAAACAATTTTGAGCTAAAACCTCAATTAGTTGCTTTAATGCAATAGAACTGCAAGTTTCATGGACTTCCATCTGAAGATCCTTACCAGTTTTTAAGTGAGTTCTTGCAGATTTGTGAGACTGTTAAAACGAATGGAGTAGATCCTGAAGTCTACAAGCTCATGCTTTTCCCTTTTGCTGTAAGAGACAGAGCTAGAACATGGTTGGACTTACAACCTAAAGATAGCCTGGACTCCTGGGATAAGCTGGTCACGGCCTTCTTGGATAAATTCTTTCCTTATCAAAAGCTGAGCAAGCTTAGTGTGGATGTTCAGACCTTCAAGCAAAAAGATAGTGAATCCCTCTATGAAGCTTGGGAAAGATACAAGCAGATGACCAAAAAGTGTCCTTCTGACATGTTTTCAGAGTGGACCATATTAGATATATTCTATTATGGTCTATCTAAGTTTTCCAAAATGTCATTGGACCACTCTGCAGGTGGATCTATTCACCTAAAGAAAATGCCTGCAGAAGCTTAGGAACTCATTGACATGGTTGCAAATAACCAATTCATGTACACTTCTGAGAGGAATTCTGTGAATAATGGGACGCCTCAGAGGAAAGGAGTTCTTGAAATTGATGCTCTGAATGCCATATTGGCTTAGAACAAAGTGTTGACTCAGCAAGTAAACATGATTTCTCAAAGTCTGAACGGATGGCAAAATGCATCCAACAATACTAAAGAGGTAAATTACATGGGTGAACCTTATTGAAACACCTATAATTCATCATGGAGAAATCATCCGAATTTCTCATGGAAGGATCAACAAAAGCCTCAACAAGGCTTTAATAATGGTGGAAGAAATAGGCTCAGCAATATCAAGCCTTATTCATCATCTTCTCAGCAACAGACATAGAATTAAGAACAGAATAACTCTAACATAGCAAACTTAGTCTCTGATCTGTCTAAAGCCACTTTAAGTTTCATGAATGAAACAAGGTCCTCCATCAGAAATCTGGAGGCACAAGTGGGCCAGCTGAGTAAGAAAATCATTGAAACCCTTCCTAGTACTCTCCCAAGCAATACTGAAGAAAATCCAAAAAGAGAGTGCAAGGCCATTGATATAATCAATATGGCCGAATGCAAGGAGGAGGGAGAGGACGCGAATCCCAATGAGGAAGATCTCATGGGACGTCTCTCAAGCAAGAAGGAGTTCCCTA
This sequence comes from Arachis duranensis, assembly GCF_000817695.3. Classification (NCBI taxonomy): domain Eukaryota; kingdom Viridiplantae; phylum Streptophyta; class Magnoliopsida; order Fabales; family Fabaceae; genus Arachis; species Arachis duranensis. The sequence continues at coordinate 79,731,763 of NC_029774.3, read as the reverse complement.
TTGAGGATCCAAAGGAATCTGAGGCTCATATAGAGACCATAGAGATTCCATTAAATCTCCTTCTGCCATTCATGAGCTCTGAAGATTATTCTTCCTCTGAAGAGGATGAAGATGTAACTGGAGAGCAAGTTGCTTAATATCTAGGAGCCATCATGAAGCTGAATGCCAAGTTATTTGGTAATGAGACTTGGGAAGGTGAACCTCCCTTGCTCATTAGTGAACTTGATACATGGGTTCAGCAAACTTTACCTCAAAAGAAATAAGATCCTGGCAAATTCTTAATACCCTGTACCATAGGCACCATGACCTTTGAAAAGGCTTTGTGTGACTTGGGGTCAAGCATAAATCTTATGCCACTCTCTGTAATGGAGAAGTTGGGGATCATTGAGGTACAACCTGCCTTATTCTCATTACAATTGGCAGACAAGTCAGTAAGACAAGCTTATGAATTAGTAGAGGACGTGTTGGTAAAGGTTAAACATTTCTGCTGATTTTATAATCTTAGACACTAGGAAGGAGGAGGATGAATGCATCATCCTTGGAA
>NC_029774.3:79724345-79731201 GCF_000817695.3 Arachis duranensis | reverse complement strand
AGCTATGATAGATGTTAACAGAGGAGAATTAGTCCTTCAATTGAATGGGGACTACCTTGTGTTTAAGGCACACAACTATCCTTCTGTAACAAGGGAGAGTAAGCATGCAGAGCTTCTCTCAGTGCAGAGTCAAACAGAGCCCCCACAATCAAACTCTAAGTTTGGTGTTGGGAGGCCACAACCAAACTCTAAGTTTAGTGTTGAACCCCCATATCCAAACTCTAAGTTTGGTGTTGGGAGTCCACAACATTGACCTGATCACCTTTGTGGCTCCAAGATGAACGCCAGTTCCATGCTTGTTTCTGGCGTTCAGCGCCAGCTCTCCTCAGGGTGCATTCCTGGCGTTTGAACGCCAGAGTGTTGCTTGTTTTTGGTGTTCAACGCCAGGTCCATGCTCTATTCTAGCGTTGAACGCCAGCCAGATGCTCGTTACTGGCGTTTAAACGCCAGTAAGGAGCATCTGGCTGGCGTTCAATGCCAGAACAGAGCATGGAGCTGGCACTGAATGCCAGACACAAGCATGGAACTGGCGTTCAACGCCAGAAACATGCTGCACATGGGCGTTGAACGCGCAGAACATGCATCACTTCGGCGTTTAAACGCCAGAATTGCATGCAAAGGCATTCTACATGCCTAATTGGTGCAGGGATGTAAATCCTTGACACCTCGGGATCTGTGGACCCCACAAGATCATCCCAGGATCTATGGACCCCACAGGATCCCCACCTACCATATTCTCCCCTCTTCTCAACATTCATCCTCTCTTTCCAATAAACACTCTTCCCCAAAACCATTCACTAATCACCTCAATCTCTCTTCCCAATTACCCCCTTCACCACTCACATCTATCCACTCTTCCCCATAAACCCCACCTACCTTCAAAATTCAAATTTCTTTCCGACCCAAACCCACCCTAAATGGCCGAACCTACTCCCTCTCTCCTCACTATATAAACCCTAACATTCTCCTTAATTTTCACACAACACAACCCCCTCTTCTACACCTTGGCCGAATACACCTCCCCTACTCTCCTCCATATTTTCTCTTCTTCTTCTTCTTTTCTTTATTCTCTTGCTCGAGGGTGAGTAATATTTTAAGTTTGGTGTGGTAAAAGCATAAGCTTTTTGTTTTTCCATTACCATTGATGGCACCTAAGGCCGGAGAATCCTCTAGAAAAGGGAAAGGGAAGGTCAAATATGATTAAAAGCTCAGAGAGTTGTTTTCCCAGCCATATGCTTGTGGTGTGAATGTGTTAAGTAAGTCTTGAGATAGAGCACTAAGAGTCAAGGCCAACTGCAATTATAGAGTATGCTAAAGGCTTTGAGCACCACTGTCTGGGAGTAATTGAAAAAAAAATCAGCACTCAAAGAGAGTTCCCCAGTTAAGTGCTTGTGGTGTTTTTGTGTCAAGTAAAGCTTGAGACAAAACATTTAAAGTCACAGCTAGGCTCAAGGTGCAAAGCACCAAAGAAAAGAGAATGAAAGAAAATTTGCTGTGTTCAAGGATTAATCCGAAAGAAAAAGGCCAGAGAATTCATAATATTATCTGGATTCTAATTCCAAATGACAGTGACATTCCTCAGATTTAAAGGATGGTGAGATGTCAAAACTATTCAGAGCTTCAGTGTATAAACCCCACTTTGAGAAATGACAGGAGCTTAATTGAACACTACTTCTCATGCAAATTCACATCCTAAGTTTATATTAGTTTTGGTTGCTTGAGGACAAGCAACAATTCAAGTTTGGTGTTGTGATGCATGATCATCTTTCCTATCTTTTCCTAGTGAATTTGTATTTGAATTATAAAGTTTAATCAAGATCTAAGTATTTTTAAGCCACTATGAATGCTACTTTGAGTTGTGTGCAATGTGATTTCTTTCAGGTAGTATTCGGACGGATTTGACAAAATTCGTATAGAAAAAACGGAAGAAAGTGGATGATGTTGTCAACCCTGACCACCTTTCGCTCCAACGAGCATAACTTGAGCTACAGAGGTCCAATTGAAGCGATTTCAATAGCATTGGAAATCTAACTTTCAAAGTTTTCCAATGATATGTAATAGTCTATACTTCACGTCTGGAACACTGCCTTGGTGGCGCCAAACTTGGGATTTTCCAAGTTTGGCGCCACACTCACCCACCTCTAGGAATTGCATGGTGTTGAAGTGAAGTCAAACTTGGAATTTTAATTCCAAGTTTGGCTCCAAGATCACCACACACTCAAGATTGCATGCGGGTATTGTGGCGTCAAACTTTGCCCAACTCAAGTTTGGCGTCACAACTAATTCTAAGGTGGTCACCATTCGTCCTTTAGAATAGCTCGAAGATTTTATTTATTTTTTATTAAGCTTTATTTTATTTTACAATAGGAAAAGATATTATTTAGTTTTAGAAAATATATTTTACGTTAATTAGGATTAGATATAAAAGGGAAAAGATTCAGCCTTTCGGGCTCTTCTTTTCTCACGAACCTCATTCCGCACTTTACAGTATTTTAAAATCCTTGTTTTCTCTCTGAACCATGAGCAACTAAACCTCCACTATTAAGGTTAGGAGCTCCGTTTATTCTATGAATTAATAATATTAATTTTCTATTTTAATTCATGTATTGATTTCAATTTCAAGAATTATTTTCGTTCTTCATCTTATGAATCTAGGTGGAACAGAAGTATGACCCTTATTCTAATTGAGTTCTTGTAAAACTTGAAAAAGCAATTTATCTGAATAACAGCTTAAAAACAATTTCTCCTAAATTTCTAATTATCTGTACTTAATGGGATACGTGACATATAATCCTCTTATATTTGGATAATTAGGGTTTCTGTGGCATATAAACTAGAATTGAACTTAACCCTCTAATTGGAATCAAGTGACCAAGGAATTAGCGGTTGACAAAGGTTAGAGGAGACTAAAAAGGTCTAAGGAATTAGGGTTTAGTCACATATAGTTTGTCATGAATTGAATCTTGTATGATTAAAATAGTTGGTAAGAAATAGAAATCCGGAAGATAAATAACTCTGAAACCTTAACTGTTTTCTCATATATATTTCACAACCCATTCACTGCTTGCTTTCTAATTCTCTGAATTTACTGTTTAATGTTATTCAACTCTCCAACACCATTTTCTGTTTGTCTGACTAAGTAAATCACTCAACCATTGTTGCTTAATCCATCAATTCTTGTGGGATTGACCCTCACACGCCTGAGGTATTACTTGGTACGACCCGGTGCACTTGCCAGTTAGTTTGTGGACATTCAAATTTCGCACCAGTACCCAATCTGCGAACATGTCTGGGGGCACTTTCTCACGATAGCCTTGTACTTCTCCCATGCTTCATAGAGAGACTCACCATCAAGATTTCTGAAGGTATCTGTCCTCAACTTAGTCAACCTCTAAGGTGGGAAAAATTTGGTTAAGAACTTACTAACCAAATCCTCCCAAGTTGCTATGCTCTCCTTGGATTGTGTCTCAAGCCACTAACTTGCCCGGTCCCTTACAGTAAATATAAAAAGCAACAACCTATAGACATCAGCGGGTACCCTATTGGTCTTGACTGTATCACGAATCCTCAAAAAATTAGAGATGAATAAGTTGGGGTCCTCCTAAGGGCGTCTATTAAACTGACAATTCTGCTAGACCAAAGTAATGAGTTGAGACTTCAACTCAAAGTTGTTGGCATGCACAATTGGTGTCACAATCATTGTCAACTACCTTGATCATAGAAAGATTTAGTTCATGACAAATCCTAAGTGATTGAATTCCAATTCCTTGGCAATTCAGTCTCTTCTAACCTAACCAATTGTCAATTCATTGATCAATCAATTGTGTTAAAAGGTTAAGTTTGAATTCTGATTTATAAGCCACACAATCTTTAAGAATCTAGAAATAATCTGATTATATATCACGTATCACATTAAATTCAGATAATCAAAGAATTGTGAGAAAAGGGTTTCAAGCTTTAATTCCAGTGATTTAATTTTTCTAAGATTTGAAGGAATTCAATTTAGATTAAGTTTATTTTCCAATGTACTCTAATCCTTAGGATGAAGAACGAAACCAATTCTTAGACAGAAATCAATGCAATAATCAAGAGTAGAACAAATAGTATTAATCCATTAAAGTAAGTAAAGCTCCTAACTTTAACAATGCAGGTTTAGTGGCTTATGATGCAAAGAAATTCCTAAAGTGTAAAAAATGTGTAAAACTGAAAAATGTCAAAGTGGAGAAGAAAAAGCCAGTAGGAAAAATCTTTTCGCTTTTTATATCAAATCCTCATTGATACCAAAAAATACTAACTATACCTAATAATATATTTTCTATTGATTTATTTGAATTTAAAACAAATAATATGCCTTCCGTGTGATTTGGTTGCGTGCGTGGGGACCACTTTATATTTCGCTCCCGGCGCTAAGCGCTGGTGATGTGGCGTTTAACGCTACCTATCCCGCGAGGCTTGCACTTGAATTCAAGGGCTCGGCGTTAAATTCTGGTGATGTGCCATTTAGTGCAATCTATCCATAGAAGAATTGGCTTCTTTAGCTTGTGCATTCATGCGTACGTGGAATAAATGCTTACGCATGAGGTCTCTTATAACGCCAGTTGTGCGTACGCATGCTTGATGCGTACGCATGACGCCTTCTTTTACTTCTTCATGAATTTTACCAAATCTTTATCTGAATGCTACCTGAAATCAATAAAAGGCCACAAAAACTAAAAGTATCATCTGCTAGGGTGTAATTCACAAAATCCTCTAGCAAATCAACAAAATACCATATAAATCATATAGAAAAGATACCTATGATGCTCATGCATCAAATTTATGAATAACATTAGTTTCACAAAATGGAGCATAAAAATTAGAGATTTATTTTGGCTGCTCACCTCATTGTTACCCTTTGGTTTAAACTTAAACATCATATCCATCCACTTCATTACCCAAGTTGTAGAGTTTCAGTTTGAACCTTATTAACGTATATCTTCTGGCCTTTTGATTTTAGAGTCATGAAACTATTTATTATATGCTTGAACGCCATCATCCTTGTAAAAACTTGACCTGGTAATTTGCTCAAATACTTTTGCCTGTTTCCAATTAAATAGTTAAAGATTAAAAACAAAATATTAGCAAATTGGTGCACGAAAATTACAATCACACTTTTGCAATCCGCACAACTAACCAGCAAGTGCATTGGGTCGTCCAAGTAATACCTTACGTGAGTAAGGGTCGAATCCAACGGAGATTATCAGTTTGAAGCAAGCTATGGTTATATTATTATTCTTAGTCAGGATACCAACAACATTGTTTTTCAAGTTCAATTGTAAAAAGTGAAAGGGCATAAAATAAATAATTGTTACTCAATAATAGAGAATATGTTGGAGTTTTGGAGATGCTTTGTCTTCTGAATTTCTGTAACATAATGCTTCCTCATTTTCATAAATGCAAGGCTCCTTCCATGGCAAGCTGTATGTAGGGTGTCACCGTTGTCAATGGCTACTTCCCATCCTCTCAGTGAAAATGGTCCAAATGCTCTGTCACAGCACGGCTAATCATCTGTTGGTTCTCGATCATGTCAGAATAAGATCCATTGATCCTTTTTCATCTGTCACTACGCCCAACACTCGTGAGTTTAAAGTTTGTCACAGTCATCCAATCCCAGAATCCTACTCGGAATACGACAGACAAGGTTTAGACTTTTCGGTTCCTCATGAATGCCGCCAACAATTCTAGCTTATACCACGAAGATTCTGATTAAGGAATCTAAGAGATACTCATTCAATCTAATGTAAAACGGAGGTGGTTGTCAGACATACGTTCATTGATTGAGGAATAGAAATAATTGCATTAATTCATCGAGACGCTGTAGAGCTCCTCACCCCCAACAATGGAGATTAAAGACTCATGCCGTCAAAGAGTATAAAATTCAGATCTAAAAAATGTCATGAGATACAAAATAAGTCTTTAAAAGTTGTTTAAATACCAAACTAGTGACCTAGGTTTACAGAAAATGAGTAAACTAAGATGGATAGTGCAGAAATCCACTTTTGGGGCCCACTTGGTGTGTGCTGGGGCTGAGACTTAAGCTTCTCACGTGCCTGGGCTGTTTCTAGAGTTGAACGCCAGGTTGTAACCTGTTTCTGGCGTTGAACTCTAACTTACAACCTGTTTCTAGCGCTGAACGCCAGACTGCAGCATGAAACTGGCGTTTAACGCCAGTCTACGTCATCTATCTTCGTGCAAAGTATGAACTATTATATGTTGCTGGAAAGCCTTGGATGTCGACTTTCCAACCCAATTGAGAGCACGCCAATTGAACTCTTGTAGCTCCAAAAAATTCATTTCGAGTACAGGGAGGTCAGAATCCAATAGCATCAGCAGTCCTTTTTCAGCCTAAATCAGATTTTTGCTCAGCTCCCTCAATTTCTGCCAGAAAATACCTGAAATTATAGAAAAACACACAAACTCATAGTAAAGTCCAGAAATATAAATTTTTCCTAAAAACTAATAAAATTATACTAAAAACTAACTAAAACATACTAAAATCTACATGAAATTACCCCCAAAAAGCGTATAAAATATCCGCTCATCACAACACCAAACTTAAACTGTTGCTTGTCCCCAGGAAACTAGATAAATAAAATAGGATAAAAAGAAATTAAGAAGAAATAATATCTCAGAGTTTCAAGTGAAGCTCATATTCTAATTAGATGAGCGGGACTAGTAGCTTTTTGCTTTTGAACAGTTTTGGCATCTCACTTTATCCTTTGAAATTCAGAATAATTGGCATCCATAGGAACTCAAAATTCAGATAGTATTATTGATTCTCCTAGTGTAGTATGTTGATTCTTGAACACAGTTACTT
>NC_029774.3:79715905-79724233 GCF_000817695.3 Arachis duranensis | reverse complement strand
GACTTTAACCACTCAGTCTCAAGCTTTTCACTTGGACCTGCATGCCACATGCACATGGTTAGGGACAGCTTGATTTAGCCGCTTAGGCCTGGATTTATTTCCTTGGGCCCTCCTATCCATTGATGCTCAAAGCCTTGGATCTTTTTTACCCTTGCCTTTTGGTTTAAAGGGCTATTGGCTTTTTCTACCTCTTTTGCTTCTCTTTTTTTTTGCTTTTTCTTGCTTCAAGAATCACTTTCATGATTTTTCAGATCAACAATAATATTTCTCTTGTTCATCATTCCTTCAAGAGCCAACAATTTTAACATTCATAAAATTCAATATAAAAAATATGCACTGTTCAGGCATTCATTCAGAAGACAAAAAGTATTGCCATCACATCTAAATAATTAGAATTTTCCTTATTAAAAGCTCGAAAAATGTTGCCTCTTTATTCTAAAAGTCTACTATTTTATTCATGTTTGATGATGATAAGAAAAATAAATTATAGCTTAATTGGAGATAAAATTAAGATAGAGGTACTAATTACTTCTACTCATATATAACTTCTAAGGTATATTCCTAATAAGAACAATTATCACAGAGTTAAGTTTAAGATTAGGACTCAACAACCTTTGGTTTGGGAGATGATGGGTGCTCCTTCAACTTGTGGGGTGTTTGGTCCTTCAAGAGATAGCTTTTGGCGCTTCAGCTCCTGTATCTCTGGATATTCGTCTTCTTTCAGATCGAATTTAACTTCTGGGATCACTGATCTCAGACCCATTATTTTGTGGTAATGGCCTGCATGTTCTTTGGTTAAGAACTTCTCTTAATTCCAAAGTGGTTTTGGAATATTCTCTTTCTTGCTTCTTGAAGTAGTTTGTTTTTCCTTATGTGCCATGATCTTGATGAGTTTTAGCTCAGTGATCACAAAAAAACATACCAAACTTAGAAGTTCACTTGTCCTCAAGCAAAAAAAAGGAAAGGAGAGGAATAGAAGGAGAGGCAATTTCGAAAATTCAAAAGATATGATGAGATTTTGAAAAAGATTTGAGAAGAAATTAAAAGATTTCAAAAGAATTCAAAAAGATAATTGAGTTTTGAAAAAGGTTTGAAAAGATATTGAAGAAAATTTAAGAAACATGTTTAGGATTAAAAATTTTTGGAATTGAAGTTGAAAGATGAGAGTTTGTAAAATGTTTATGCAAGAAATCATGAATTGAAACATGAAAAATGAAAAAATTTGAAGTGAAAACGAATTTACCTCCTCCCCACAATCCTGGCGTTAAACGCCCAAACGCTGCATGTTTTGGGCGTTTAACGCCCATTTGCAGCTTCTCTTGGGCGTTTAACACCCAGCTGTTGCTTCTAGCTGGCGTTGAACGCCAGGAACTCCTTTGTCACTGGGCATTTTTCTGAACGCCCAGGACGCTGTAAATCTGGCGTTAAACGCCCAGAAGGTACTTCTTTCTGGCGTTCAACACCCCGGAGATGCTTATTTTTGGCGTTTAATGCCCAGATGGCTATTCTTACTAGCGTTGAACGCCCAGTAGATGCTTCTTTTGGGCGTTCAACGCGCAAAACAGCTTTTACTGGCTTTTTCGCACCAGTGAGCTTCCTCTTTGCTGTTTTATCCTCTGAATCCTTCTGTAACTCTGTGAACTCAAGCAATTGCTATTTTACCTTGAAGATAATTGACATAAACTTGTAAAAATCAATTAATTAACAAATAAGCTTTGTAAATGGCTAGGTTGCCTCCCAGCAAGCGCTTCTTTATTGTCTTTAGCTGGACTATTACTGAGCTTTAATCAAGTCTCAGTTTTGAGCATTCTTGCTCAAAATTGCATATGGACCTCTCCACCGGGATTTTAATTTTTCGGGGAATAATCTGAGCCTAGAATTAAACAGCAGAACTTTCTGCCCTGGCTCAAAGACTCTGGATGACAACTTCTTATCATGCCATCTTTTTGCTTTCTCTTTGTAAATTTTTGCATTTTCAAAAGCATTGAGTCTGAATTCCTCTAGCTCATTTAACTGGAGCAATCATTTTTCTCCAGCTAACTTGGCATCAAGGTTTAGGAATCTGGTTACCCAATAGGCCTTATGTTCCAGTTCCACTGGCAAGTGATAGGCTTTTCCATACACAAGTTGGTATGGAGAAGTTCCTATAGGAGTCTTGAATGCTGTTCTGTATGCCCACAGAGCATTATCCAAGCTTCTTGCCCAATCCCTTCCATAGTTAATCACAATCCATTCCAGGATTCTTTAAAGTTCTCTATTAGAGACTTCAGCTTGCCCATTTGTCTGTGGATGATATGGAGTGGCCACCCTGTGGCTAACTCCATACCGAACCAAAGCAGAGTAAAGATGTTTATTGCAGAAATGAGTGCCCCCATCACTGATTAGTACTCTAGGGATACCAAATCTGCTGAAGATATATTCTGGAGGAATTTCAGCACTGTCTTAGTATCATTAGTGGGTGTTGCAATAGCTTCAACCCATTTGGATACGTAATCCACTGCCACTAGAATATAAAGTGTTTGAGTATGATGGTGGGAAAGGCCCCATGAAGTCAATACCCCATTGGTGCACGAAATTGCAATCACACTTTTGCAACCCCGCACAACTAACCAGCAAGTGCACTGGGTCGTCCAAGTAATACCTTACGTGAGTAAGGGTCGATCCCACGGAGATTGTCGGCTTGAAGCAAGCTATGGTTATCTTGTAAATCTTAGTCAGGATATCAATAATTATCAAGGTTGATTGTGAAAAGTAAAAGAACATGAAATAAGTACTTGTTTTGCAGTAATGGGGAACAGGTTGAGGTTTTGGAGATGCTCCATCTTCTGAATCTCTGCTCTCCTACTGTCTTCTTCTTCAAGCACACAAAGCTCCTTCCATGGCAAGCTGTATGCAAGGGTTTCACCGTTGTCAGTGGCTACCTCCCATCCTCTCAGTGGAAATGTTCAACGCACCCTGTCACGACACGGCTATCCATCTGTCGGTTCTCAATCAGGTTGGAATAGAATCCAGTGATTCTTTTGCGTCTGTCACTAACGCCCAGCCCTCAGGAGTTTGAAGCTCGTCACAGTCATTCAATCATTGAATCCTACTCAGAATACCACAGACAAGATTTAGACCTTCCAGATTCTCTTGAATGCCGCCATCAGTTCTAGCTTATACCACAAAGATTCTGATTAAAGAATCCAAGAGATATCTACTTAATCTAAGGTAGAACGGAGGTGGTTGTCAGGCACACGTTCATAGTTGAGAATGATGATGAGTGTCACGGATCATCACATTCATCAGGTTTAAGAACAAGTAATATCTTAGAATGGAAGCAAGCATGATTGAATGAAAAACAATAGTAATTGCATTAATCCATCAAGACACAGCAGAGCTCCTCACCCCCAATCATGGGGTTTAGAGACTCATGCCGTGGAAGGTACACAAAGAAACGTGTAGAGTGTCATGAGGTACTGATACAATGTCAAAAGATCCTATTAATAGTGAACTAGTAACCTAGGGTATACAGAAATGAGTAAATGACGTAAAAATCCACTTCTGGGTCCACTTAGTGTGTGCTTGGGCTGAGCATTGAAGCTTTCATGTGTAGAGACTTTTTCTGGAGTTAAACGCCAGCTTTGATGCCAGTTTGGGCGTTTAACTCCAATTTTTATGCCAGTTCCAGCGTTAAACGCTGGGAATTCTGAAGCTGATTTGCAACGCCGGTTTGGGCCATCAAATCTCGGGCAAAGTATAGACTATTATACATTGCTGGAAAGCCCAGGATGTCTACTTTCCAACGCCGTTGAGAGCGCGCCAATTGGATATCTGTAGCTCCAGAAAATCCACTTCGAGTGCAGGGAGGTCAGAATCCAACAGCATCTGCAGTCCTTTTTAGCCTCTGAATCAGATTTTTGCTCAGGACCCTCAATTTCAGCCAAAAAATACCTGAAATCACAGAAAAATACACAAACTCATAGTAAAGTCCAGAAAAGTGAATTTTAACTAAAAACTACTAAAAATATATTAGATGAGCGGGACTAGTAGCTTTTTGCTTCCGAACAGTTTTGGCATCTCACTTTATCCTTTGAAGTTCAGAATGATTGGCATCTATAGGAACTCAGAACTCAGATAGTGTTATTGATTCTCCTAGTTAAGAATTATGATTCTTGAACATAGCTACTTTATGAGTCTTGGTTGTGGCCCAAGGCACTCTGTCATCCAGTATTACCACCGGATACATACATGCCACAGACACATACTTGGGTGAACCTTTTCAGATTATGACCCAGCTTTGCTAGAGTCCCTAATAAGAGGTGTCCAGGGTTCTTAAGCACACTCTTTTTGCCTTGGATCACAACTTTATTTCTTTCTTTTTCTTCTCTTTTTTTTCGTTTTTTTTTGAATCACTGCTTTTTCTTGCTTCAAGAATCAATCTGATGATTTTTCAGATCCTCAATAACATTTCTCTTTTTCCCTCATTCTTTCAAGAGCCAACAATTTTAACATTCTCAAAACAACAAATTCAAAAGACATATGCACTGTTTAAAATAACAAATTCAAAATACATATGCACTGTTCAAGCATTCATTTAGAAAACAAAAAGTATTGTCACCACATCAAACTAATTCAACTAGTTTCAAAGATAAATTCAAAATCCTGTACTTCTTGTTCTTTTGTGATTAAAGCACTTTTCATTTAAGAGAGGTGATGGATTCATAGGACATTCATAGCTTTAAGACATGAACTTTAATTTTTATTAATCATGAATTAAGAACAATACTCAAAAAATAGATATAAGATGAGACCAGTAAGAATAGAAGACAAAAATTTAAATAGGCTTCTAATGATAGAGGTTTTCACAGAGTTAGGACTCAACAACCTTGATTTTGAGAAGTGGATGCTCCCTCAAATTGAGGGGAGAACTTTTGGCATTTCAACTCTTGAAGTTCACGCCCCTGCTTCTCTTGTTCCTTCAGCAATTTGCAGAGCATGCAGTTCTGATTCTGCTGTTCTTCCTTAAGTTGTTCCATAGCTTCTTGCAGCGTGGCAACAGATGCTTCTAGGCGGGCCCAGTAGTCAATTTTAGGAAGTTCAGGGAGGAAACCCAATAAACTCTAGCCAACCTCTTGTAATTGGTTTGAGGTCTCCTCTCTTGAGTTGGTTTGGGACACCCTTTGAATTGGTTATCCACTTAGTTCCAGGGAGGCATATGTCCTCTAGAACTTGATCCACATCCTCCTATTGAAGGAATCAGGATCATCTTGCAGTTGAGGTAGTTTGAAGATTTCTCTTATTTTGTCCAGATGGAAGTACATAACTTTCCCTCTGACCATGGTTCTGTAGGTATGGTAAGCAGTTCCAGTCATTCTCTGCTTATCTGTTAACCACAGATTTGAGTAGAATTCCTGAACCATATTTCTTCCAACCTTTATCTCAGGATTGATTAGAACTTTCCCATCCTCTGCTTCAAATTTGCTCTTGGATCCCCGGATATCCATCTTCTTTCAGATCAAATTTAACTTCCGGGATCACTGACCTCAGACCCATTATTTTGTGATAATGGTCTTCATGTTCTTTGGTTAAGAACTTCTCTTGATTCCAAAGATTCTTTGGATTATTCTCTTTCTTTCCTCTTAAAATTGTTTGTTTTCCCTTAGGAGCCATGATCTTGAAGAATCTTGGCTTAGTGATCACGGAAAAGCACACCAAACTTAGAGGTTTGCTTGTCCTCAAGCAAAAGAAAGGAAAGAAGAGAGAGAGAAGAAGAGGAAATTCGAATGGTGTGGTGGGAGAGCGAGAGAGAGGAGAAGAGCAAATTCGAATGGTGTGGGGGAATAAGGAGGCCGAACGTATTTTTATAAGGGGGGGAAGAGATTTCGAAAAATTGGAAGGAGATTTGAGAAGATATGGAGAGAATTTGAGAGAATGGTGAGTTTTTGAATAAGATTTGGGATTGATTTGAGAGAGATTTGAAGAATGATTTGATTTTTTGAAGATTTGAAGGTGAATGATGAAAGGTTGAAATGTGTTTATGTACAAAAGTATGGGTTAAAAAAGGAGAGTTTTAAAAAAATTTGATCGGAAAGCAAAATCTCAGTCCCCCACCTTTCTGGCGTTAAACGCCCAGAATGGCATCCATTCTGGCGTTTAACGCCCATTTGCTAGCCATTGTGGGCGTTTAACGCCCAGCCAGGTGCCCTGGATGGCATTAAACGCCAGAATTCCCTTTGTCACTGGGTGTTTTGCTAAATGCCCAGGATGCTGCACACCTGGCATTAAACGCCCAGAATGGTGCCCATTCTGGCGTTTAACGCCTAAAGTACCCCTTACTGGCATTTTTTCACCAGTAAGCTCTTTTTCTCTGCTTTTTGCACTGAATCCTTCTGTAACTCTATGAATTCCTTCATTTTTGATACTTGCCCTTGTAGAAACAAAACATATAACCTGCTAATGACTGGGTTGCCTCCCAGCAAGCGCTTCTTTACTGTCTTTAGCTGGACCTTCACTGAGAATCACTCAAGTCTCAGTTTTGAGCATTCTTGCTCAAAATTGTTTTCAAGATAATGCTTGATCCTCTGTCCATTAACAATGAACTTTTTGTCAGACTCAGCATCCTGGAGCTCAACATATCCATATGGTGATACTCCTGTAATCACATACGGACCCCTCCACCGGGATTTGAGTTTTCCTGGAAACAGTCTGAGCCTAGAGTTGAAGAGCAGAACTTTTTTTCCTGGCTCAAAGACTCTGGATGACAACTTTTTGTCATGCCACTTCTTTGCCTTTTCCTTATAAATTTTTGCATTTTCAAAGGCATTGAGTCTGAACTCCTCTAGCTCATTTAGCTGGAGCAATCTTTTTTCACCAGCTAACTGAGCATCCATGTTTATGAACCTGGTTGCCCAGTAGGCTTTATGTTCCAGTTCCACGGGCAGATGACAGGCCTTCCCATACACCAGTTGGTATGGAGAGGTTCCTATAGGAGTCTTGAATGCTGTTCTGTATGCCCACAGAGCATCATCCAAACTCTTTGCCCAATCCTTTCTTCGGGCTATCACAGTCCGTTCTAGGATTCTTTTCAGCTCTCTGTTAGAGACTTCAGCTTGCCCATTTGTCTGTGGATGATACGGAGTTGCCACTTTGTGGCTAATTCCATATCTGACCATAGCAGAGTATAACTGTTTATTGCAGAAATGAGTGCCCCGTCACTGATTAGTACTCTGGGAACACCAAACCTGCTGAAGATGTGTTTCTGGAGGAATTTTAGCACGGTCTTGGTATCATTAGTGGGTGTAGCAATTGCTTCTACCCACTTAGATACATAGTCCACTGCCACTAGAATGTAAGTGTTTGAGTATGATGGTGGGAATGGACCCATGAAGTCAATTCCCCATACATCAAACAATTCTATCTCTAGTATCCCTTGTTGAGGCATGGCATATCCATGAGGCAAGTTACCAGCTCTTTGGCAACTGTCACAGTTATGCACAAACTCTTGGGCATCTTTATAGAGAGTAGGCCAGTAGAAGCCACATTGGAGGACTTTAGTGGCTGTTTGCTCACTTCCAAAATGTCCTCCATACTGTGATCCATGGCAGTGCCATAGGATCCGTTGTGCTTCTTCTCTGGGTACACATCTGCGGATCATTCCGTCTGCACATCTCTTAAAGAGATATGGCTCATCCCATAGGTAGTACTTGCCATCTGAAATTAATTTCTTTCTTTGCACTCTGCTGTACTCCTGGGGTATGAACCTTACAGCTTTATAATTTGCAATATCTGCAAACCATGGAGCTTCCTGAATGGCAAAGAGTTGCTCATCTGGGAAAGTCTCAGAGATCTAAGTAGAAGGGAGGGACGCCCCAGCTACTGGTTCTATTCGGGACAGATGATCAGCTACTTGGTTCTCTGTCCCTTTTTTATCTCTTATTTCTATATCAAACTCTTGCAGAAGCAACACCCATCTTATAAGCCTGGGTTTTGAATCCTGCTTTGTGAGTAAGTACTTAAGAGCAGCATGGTCAGTGTACATAATCACTTTTGATCCCACTAGATAGGATCTAAACTTGTCAATGGCATAGACCACTGCAAGTAATTCTTTTTCTATGGTTGTGTAATTCTTCTGTGCATCATTTAGAACACGACTGGCATAGTAGATGACATGCAGAAGTTTGTCATGCCTCTGTCCCAATACTGCCCCAATGACATGGTCACTAGCATCACACATCAGTTCGAATGGTAATGTCCAGTTTGGTGCAGAAATGACTGGTGATGTAACCAGCTTGGCTTTCAGGGTCTCAAATGCCTGCAGACACTGTGTGTCAAACACAAATGGTGTGT
>NC_029774.3:79714129-79714490 GCF_000817695.3 Arachis duranensis | reverse complement strand
TTGACTTCTTCAGTCAACCCAAGCTTTCTGATAGTGGATGCAGGTATTAGAGTGATACTTGCTCCAAGGTCACACAGGGCTGTCTTAGTGCAAGCACCTTCTAATGTGCATGGTATCATAAAGCTTCCTGGATCTTGAAGCTTTTCTGGTAAGCTTTTTAGAATGACTGCACTGCATTCTTCAGTGAGAAATACTTTTTCAGTTTCTCTCCAATCTTTCTTGTGACTTAAGATCTCTTTCATGAACTTAGCATAAGAAGGTATTTGCTCAAGTGCCTCTGCAAACGGAATCTTTATTTCAAGAGTCCTGAGATAGTCTACAAAGCGAGCAAATTGCTTATCCTATTCCGCTTGGCGGAGTT
>NC_029774.3:79713176-79714046 GCF_000817695.3 Arachis duranensis | reverse complement strand
TGCTGCAGGTTTATTCCTTACAGAAGTGGTTGAAGAAGCCTTTTTAGAGGGATTACTGTCAGCACTCTCAGGTGTCTGATCCTCCCTTGGCGTCTGAATGCCAGAATTGGGTAAAGATTGGGCGTTTAACGCCAACCTCTCTCCCTTCTCTGGCGTTTGAACGCCAGAACTGGGCAGGGAATGGGCGTTTAACGCCAGCTTTCCCCCCTTTTCTGGCGTTTGAACGCCAAAAGTAATCCTCTCTGGGCTCTTACTGTCCTCAGAGGGATTTTGGACAGTGGTTTGGTTATCCTCTGTCAATTATTCCTTGTTTGGCTTTTTGCTACTTTGAGCAGTGTTATTCAATGTCTTCCCACTCCTCAGTTGAACTGCTTGGCATTCCTCTGTTATCTGTTTAGATATCTGCTGTTTTGCCTGATTCAATTGCAGTTCTATATTCTTGTTAGCAATTTTAGTTTCTTGGAGCATCTCTTTAAATTCTGTTAATTGTTTTGTCATCAGGTGCAATTGTTGATTAAGCTCAATCATCTGTTCTTGAGGATTAGGATCAGTGGCTACTGCCATGACTTCCTCTTTTGTAGAGAACTCATTGCTAGAGTATAAATGTTGATTTCTAGCAATAGTGTCTATAAGCTCTTGAGCCTCTTCAATTGTCTTTCTCATGTGTATAGATCCACCAGCTGAGTGGTCTAAAACATCTGAGCTTTTTCTGTAAGCCCATAGTAGAAGATGTCTAGCTGTACCCACTCTGAAAACATTTCAGAGGGGCATTTTCTTAGCATACCTCTATACCTCTCCCAGGCATTATAAAGGGATTCATTATCCTCTTGTTTAAAGCCTTGGATGTCCAGCCTTAGCTGTGTCATCCTC
>NC_029774.3:79693827-79711804 GCF_000817695.3 Arachis duranensis | reverse complement strand
GTCTACTTAATCTAAGGTAGAACGGAGGTGGTTGTCAGGCACACGTTCATAGTTGAGAATGATGATGAGTGTCACGGATTATCACATTCATCAGGTTTAAGAACAAGTAATATCTTAGAATGGAAGCAAGCATGATTGAATGAAAAACAGTAGTAATTGCATTAATCCATCATGACACAGCAGAGCTCTTCACCCCCAATCATGGGGTTTAGAGACTCATGCCGTGGAAGGTACACAAAGAAACGTGTAGAGTGTCATGAGGTACAGATACAATGTCAAAAGATCCTATTAATAGTGAACTAGTAACCTAGGGTATACAGAAATGAGTAAATGACGTAAAAATCCACTTCTGGGTCCACTTAGTGTGTGCTTGGGCTAAGCATTGAAGCTTTCATGTGTAGAGACTTTTTCTGGAGTTAAATGCCAGCTTTGATGCCAGTTTGGGCGTTTAACTCCAATTTTTATGCCAGTTCCAGCGTTAAACGCTGGGAATTCTGAAGCTGATTTGCAACGCCGGTTTGGGCCATTAAATCTCGGGCAAAGTATGAACTATTATGCATTGCTGGAAAGCCCAGGATGTCTACTTTCCAACGCCGTTGAGAGCGCGCCAATTGGGCTTCTGTAGCTCCAGAAAATCCACTTCGAGTGCAGGGAGGTCAGAATCCAACAGCATCTGCAGTCCTTTTTAGCCTCTGAATCAGATTTTTGCTCAGGACCCTCAATTTCAGCCAAAAAATACCTGAAATCACAGAAAAACACACAAACTCATAGTAAAGTCCAGAAAAGTGAATTTTAACTAAAAACTAATTAAAATATACTAAAAACAATGCCAAAAAGCGTATAAATTATCCGCTCATCACCCATACATCAAACAACTCAATCTCCAAGATTCCTTGTTGAGGCATGGCATAACTGTGAGGTAGATTGCCAGATCTTTGGCAACTGTCACAATTAAGTACAAACACTCAGGAGTCTTTATAGAGAGTAGGCCAGTAGAAGCCATATTGGAGGACTCTTGTGACTATTCGCTCACTTCCAAAATGTCCTCCATATTGTGATCCATGGCAGTGCCAGAGGATTTTCTGTGCTTCTTCTTTAGGCACACATCTACGGATTACTCCGTCTGCACATCTCTTGAAGAGATATGGTTCATCCCAAAGATAGTACTTTGCATCCGTGATCAATTTCTTTGATTGCTGCCTACTGTACTCTTTGGGTATGAATCTCACTGCCTTATAGTTTGCAATGTCTGCGAACCATGGCATTTCCTGGATGGCAAAGAGGTGCTCATCCGAAAAGTTTTCAGAGATCTCAGTAAGAGGGAGGGACGCCCCTTCTACTGGTTCTATTCGGGACAGGTGATCTGCTACTTGGTTCTCTGTCCCTTTTCTGTCTCTTATTTCTATATCAAACTCCTGCAGAAGCAACACCCATCTGATGAGTCTGGGTTTTGAATCCTGCTTTGTGAGTAGATATTTAAGAGCAGCATGGTCAGTGTACACAATCACTTTTGATCCTACTAAATAAGATCTGAACTTGTCAATGGCGTAAACCACTGCAAGTAACTCTTTTTCTGTGGTTGTGTAGTTCTTCTGTGCATCATTTAAAATACGACTGGCATAGTAAATGACGTGCAGAAGCTTGTCATGCCTTTGTCCCAACACTGCACCAATGGCATGGTCACTAGCATCACACATCAGTTCAAATGGTAATGTCCAGTCTGGTGCAGAGATGACTGGTGCTGTGACCAGCTTAGCTTTTAGAGGCTCAAACGCCTGCAGACACTCCTTCTCAAAGATAAATGGCGTGTCAGCAGCTAGCAGATTGCTCAAAGGTTTGGCGATTTTCGAAAAATCTTTTATAAACCTCCTATAGAATCCTGCATGCCACAGAAAGCTTCGGATTGCCTTAACATTGGCAGGTAGTGGTAGTTTTTCAATTACCTCTACCTTAGCTTGATCCACCTCTGTTCCCTTTTTCAAAATTTTATGCCCAAGGACAATTCCTTCAGTCACCATAAAGTGACATTTCTCCTAGTTTAAAATCAGGTTAGTCTCTTGGCACCTCTTTAGAACAAGTGCTAGATGGTCAAGACAGGAGCTAAATGAGTCTCCAAATACTGAAAAGTCATCCATGAAGAATTTCAGAAAATTTTCCACCATATCAGAGAAAATAGAGAGCATGCACCTTTGAAAGGTTGCAAGTGCATTGCACATACCAAATGGCATCCATCTGTATGCAAATACTCCGGATTGACATATTAATGCTGTTTTCTCTTGATCCTAGGGATCTACTGCAATTTGATTATAACCTGAATATTCATCCAGGAAGCAGTAGTATTCATGACCTGCTAGTCTTTCTAGCATCTGGTCTATGAATGGTAAAGGAAAATGATCCTTTCTGGTAGCTGTATTGAGCCTTCTGTAATCAATACACATACGCGACCCTGTAACTGTTCTTGTAGGAACCAATTCAATTTTTTCATTATGAACCACTGTCATGCCACCCTTCTTATGGACAACTTGGATAGGGCTTACCCAGGGACTATCAGAAATAGGATAAATAATCCCAGCCTCTAGTAATTTAGTGACCTCCTTCTGCACCACTTCCTTCATGGCTGGATTTAGCCGTCTCTGTGGTTGAACCACTGGCTTAGCATCACCCTCCAATAGGATCTTGTGCATGCATCTGGCTGGGCTAATACCCTTAAGATCACTGATGGACCACCCAAGAGCTGTCTTGTGTGTCCGTAGCACTTGGATTAGTGCTTCCTCTTCCTATGGCTCTAAGGTAGAGCTTATGATTACAGGAAAGGTATCACCTACTCCCAGAAATGCATATTTCAGGGATGGTGGTAATGGTTTGAGCTCGGGTTTGGGAGGTTTCTCCTCTTCCTGAGGGATTTTCAGAGGTTTTATTATTCTCTCTGGTTCCTTCAGGTCAGGCTGAGCATCTTTAAAGATATCCTCTAGCCCTGATTCGAGACTCTCAATCATATTGACCTCTTTTACCAGAGAGTCAATAATATCAATGCTCATGCAGTCATTTGGGGTGTCTGGATACTGCATAGCTTTGACAACATTCAACTTAAACTCATCCTCATTGACTCTCAGGGTCACTTCCCCTTTTTGGACGTCAATGAGGGTTTGTCCAGTTGCTAGGAAAGATCTTCCTAGAATGAGAGTTGCACTCTTGTGCTCCTCTATTTCCAGCACCACAAAGTCAATGGGAAAGGCAAATGGCCCAACCTTGACAATCATGTCTTCAATCACGCCTAATGGGTGTTTAATGGAACCATTAGTAAGTTGGAGACATATCTGGGTTGGTTTGACTTCATCAGTCAACCCAAGCTTTTTGATAGTAGATGCAGGTATTAGGTTGATACTTGCCCCAAGATCATATAGAGCTTGCTTGGTACAAGTACCTTCTATTGTGCATGGTATCATAAAGCTTCCGGGATCTTTAAGCTTCTCAGGTAAGCTTTTCAGAATGACTGCACTGCATTCTTCAATGAGGTAAACTTTTTCAGTTTCCCTCCAATCCTTCTTATGACTTAAGATCTCTTTCATGCACTTAGCATAAGAGGATATTTGCTCAAGTGCCTCTGCAAACGAAATCTTTATTTCAAGAGTCCTGAGATAGTCTGCAAAGTGGGCAAATTGCTTATCATGTTCCGCTTGGCGGAGTTTTTGAGGATAACGCATTTTGGCTTTGTATTCCTCAACCTTAGTTGCTGTAGGTTTATTGCCTACAGATGTAGGTTAAGAAGCCTTTTTAGAGGAGTTGCTATCAGCACTTGTATGTGTCTGATCTCCCACTGGCGTTTGAATGCCAGGGGTGGAAGCTAGAGTGGCGTTAGATGCCAACTCCTTACCTGTTTCTGGCGTCTGAACGCCAGAACTGTGCTTCCTTTGGGCATTCAACGCCAGTTCTTTGCTTGTTTCTGGTGTTGGACGCCAGGACTGAGCATGGGTTGGGCATTCAACGCCAACTTTCCACCCATTTTCTGGCGTTTAAGCACCAGAATTATTCCTCTCTAGGCTCTGACTGTCTTCAGAGGGATTTTGGGTAGCAGTCTGTTCAATTCTTGGCTTCCTACTGCCTTGAAGTGAGGTATTTAATGTTTTTCCACTTCTTAATTGAACTGCTTGGTATTCTTCTATTATTTGTTTTGATAACTACTGTTCTGTTTGCTTCAACTGCACTTCCATATTCATATTAGCCATTCTTGTTTCTTGCAATATTTCCTTGAATTCGGCTAACTGTTTTGTTAGAAAATCTAATTGCTGATTGAATTCAGTAGCTTGATCTACAGGACTGAGTTCAGCAGTTACTGTTTTAGCCTCTTCATTAATGGAAGGTTCACTGCTTAGATACAGATGCTAATTTCTGGCAACTGTATCAATAAGCTCTTGATCTTTTTCTATTGTCTTTCTCATGTTATCCACCAGCTGAGTGGTCTAGAGAAATCTGAGCTCTCTTTGTAAGCCCATAATAGAAGATGTCTAACTGCACCCACTTTGAAAATATTTCAGAGGGGCATTTCCTCAGCATCTCCCTGTATCTCTCCCAGGCATCATAAAGGGATTCATTATCTCCTTGTTTAAAGCGTTGGATGCTCAGCCTTAGCTGTGTCATCCGTTTTGGAGGGAAGTATTGATTCAAGAATTTTTCTAACAGCTGTTTTCATGTCTTTATGCTTGCCTTAGGTTGGTTATTTAACCACCTCTTAGCTTGGTCTTTTATAGCAAATGGAAATAATAATAATCTGTAGACATCCTTATTTACTTCCTTATCATGTACTGTGTCAGCAATTTGTAAAAATTATGCCAGAAACTCTGTAGGTTCTTCCTGTAGAAGACCGGAATACTGGCAACTTTGCTGCACCATGATAATGAGCTAAGAATTCAACTCAAAACTACTAACTCCAATGGAGGGTATACAGATACTACTCCCATATGAAGCAGTAGAGGGGTTAGCATATGACCTCAGAGTCCTTTTGGACTGTTCATTTTCACTTAAGTCCATAATGGAGAAAGGGAGATGACGTGGATTTATTTTATTTATTTTATTATTACAAAGAGAATTTCAAAATAATAAAATAAAATAAAATAAAAACCGAAAGAAATTAAAAATAAAAAATTTGAAAATATTTTATGAGGATTTTCGAAAAAGTGAGGAGAGAGAAAGTGGTTAGGATATTTTTGAAAAAGCTATAAAAAAAATTTTTAAAAAAATCGCAAAAGGATAAGATTTGAAAAATTTTGAAATTGAAATCTGAATTTTTATAAAAAAATTTCGAAATAATTGCTCAAAAATAGTTAGAAAAGATATTTTTTTTTGAAATTTGAATTTTATGATGAAAGAGAAAAACACAAAAAAGATACAAGACTTAAAATTTTTAGATCTAATGCTCCTTGTTTTCGAAAATTTTGGAGGAAAAACACCAAGGAACACCAAACTTAAAAATTTTAAGATCAAAACACAAAGGAGACTCAAGAACACTTTGAAGACTCACAAGAACAACAAGAACAAAAGAAAGAACACCAAGCTTAAAATTTTTAGAAAACCAAAATAAATCTTCGAAAACTAGAGAAAGATTAACAAGAAAACACCAAACTTAAAGTTTGGCACAAGATTCAATCAAAGAAAAAAAAAATATTTTTGAAAAAGTTTTAAAAAGAAGATACCCAATTGTCAAGAACATAAGCCAACGCTCTAGCCAACTGAGCTATAAATTTAACATGTTTTAAAAAGGTATTTAATAAATAAATTTTTTCTTGAAAACTAAAAATTTGAAAAAGCACAAGAAAAACAAGAAAAGACACAAAACAAGACAAACCAAAGATCAAACAAGAAAAATTGACAAGAACAATTTGAAGATCAAGGAAAAACAAGAACATGCAATTCAAAAAATTGAGAGACAAAGAAAAGCATGCAATTGACACCAAAATTAGAATATGACACTAAAATCATAAAAAAATGAAAATTCAATAAAAGAAAAATAATATTTTTGAAAAATTTTTAAAAGGAATAATAGAAGATGCAATCCTAGTGACTCTAAACCAAAAAGATAATTTTTTCCTAATCTAAGTAACAAGAATCACCGTCAGTTGTTCAATGGCAAGCTGTATGTAGGGTGTCACCATTGTCAATGGCTACTTCCCATCCTCTCAGTGAAAATGGTCCAAATGCTCTGTCACAGCACGGCTAATCATCTGTTGGTTCTCGATTATGTCGGAATAAGATCCATTGATCCTTTTGCGTCTGTCACTACGCCCAACACTCGCGAGTTTGAAGTTCGTCACAGTCATCCAATCCCAAAATCCTACTCGGAATACCACAGACAAGGTTTAGACTTTCCGGATCCTCATGAATGCCGCCAACAATTCTAGCTTATACCACAAAGATTCTGATTAAGGAATCTAAAAGATACTCATTCAATCTAATGTAAAACAGAGGTGGTTATCAGGCACACATTCATGGATTGAGGAAAGTGATGAGTGTCACGGATCATCACCTTCTTCATAGTGAAGCGCAAATGAACATCTTAGATAGGAACAAGCATGTTTGAATGGAAAACAGAAATAATTGCATTAATTCATCGAGACGCTGCAGAGCTCCTCACCCCCAACAATGGAGTTTAGAGACTCATGCCATCAAAGAGTATAAAATTCAGATCTAAAAAATATCATGAGATACAAAATAAGTCTCTAAAAGTTGTTTAAATACCAAATTAGTGTCCTAGGTTTACAGAAAATGAGTAAACTAAGATGGATAGTGCAGAAATCCACTTCTGGGGCCCACTTGGTGTGTTCTGGGGATGAGACTTAAGCTTCTCACGTGCCTGGGCTGTTTCTGGAGTTGAACGCCAGGTTGTAACCTGTTTCTGGCGTTGAACTCTAACTTGCAACCTGTTTCTGGCGCTGAACGCCAGACTGCAGCATGAAACTGGCGTTTAACGCCAGATTACGTCGTCTATCTTCACGCAAAGTATGGACTATTATATATTACTGGAAAGCCCTAGATGTCGACATTCCAACCAAATTGAGAGCACGCCAATTGGACTCTTGTAGCTCCAAAAAATCCATTCCGAGTGCAGGGAGGTCAGAATCCAACAGCATCAGCAGTCCTTTTTCAGCCTAAATCAGATTTTTGCTCAGCTCCCTCAATTTCAGTTAGAAAATACCTGAAATTACAGAAAAACACACAAACTCATAGTAAAGTCCAGAAATATGAATTTTGCCTAAAAACTAATAAAATTATGCTAAAAACTAACTAAAACATACTAAAATCTACATGAAATTATCCCGAAAAAGCGTATAAAATATCTGCTCATCACAAATACAACAAGCGTAAAAAAAATTTTGTTTGTCTTACTAGTGTATTAATAACACTTTATGATGAAAATTTCTTTCATCATCAAAATGGGTGTCTAAGTGATACATTGTGTGATCGTCAACGGAAATTACCATTAGATACCAATTGTCATCCTTTTGAATGGGAACATATATCTAAACCATAAAATTTTAACGTGAGTGTTATGTATGTTGTTAAGGAAAAACTATATATCCTAAAGAATAGACAAAAAATTTCAAATCAGCAATAGGTTGCATAAATTGATAAACATACAGCTGCATCTTCTTGTTTAAATCTACTTTGCTGAAGACATCTACCTACAAACATTAATGGATTCATATAACTGTTAGTATATAATAAAACATCGCACTTATTAGCATTACATTTACAACTTATAATGAGTAAAATTATTTCGTTAGGTGTTATGGAGCATATCACAAATCTCGATGGAAGTTTTTATGTTGTCTTGAAACTTATATCAGATTGCTCATCAATGCACCTTAATGCCAATAGATTGTCCCAAAAATCAATTACAAGTTAATTAATACTTGACTTGTTACTTTATCAGTAATGGGTCTGCCAAGTAATCTCAGTAATGGGTCTTGCACGGAATCAATGGCATATGCAGCTTCAAGGATATTCTCTGACAGATCAGTTTCAGAAAAATACTCCCCTCAATAAAATTATTTTCCAAATCTTGTTTGGATTCATACTGCTCATCTATCTCAGTGTCTGTAAATATATTTGACATCTTAAAATTGTCCAATAAAAAAATTATTCAATAAACTAGATCATATAACACTAAAAAAACTAAAATGAATCTTTAAATAAATCTTCTCAAATAATTGGTTGTTTGTATAATAAAAAATTTCTAAGTAAGTATAATTATTTTCTCCAACCAATTAATTGGATAATTTAATCAATCAATTATTTTTCTCAACCAATCAATTAAATAACTCATGAAATTGATTATTTTAAAGAAAATAAATATTTCTTCACAGATCAATCGATTGTTTTGGTAAAACAATCGATTATTTTAAAGAAAATACATATTTTTTTACTGATCAATCGATTGTTTTAAAGAAAAAATATATTTTCACTAATTGTTAAAGTAAAACAATCGATTATTTTATGACCATAAAAAAGGACTTTCATGAACCAATCGATTACTATAATGCAGAAATCGATTGGATCTCTGCAGATTACAATTTTTGTAACTGCGAAATTCGATTAACGATGAACAAATTGAAAATCAACAAGATGGATAAGACGATGAACAAAAATGGTGAACAAATTGATAATCAAGGAGATTTGATGGACGATTACAATTATAGAATTGAGAAATTGAAATACAAATGATGATAGATTATGCACCAGTTATTAATTTTAATATTAAAAAAGATAAGATTAGAGTACCTAAATCAAAATAAAATTGAAAAAAAAATTAAGATAAAATTCTGAAGACAAGATATATGAATAATAAAATAATAATTTATAAAATAACAAATAAATTTTAAATTAAATAATAGATAAAGAATTAATTTGTAGATAAAATTAAATAAAAATTATTTAATAATTATTAAAAAAAATTAAAAAATATATTTTATTATTAGACTATTTAATGGTCCAACCGGGACCATCGAATTTTTTCCCAAGATATAATAGAAAAACCAAAGCCAAGTGAAGCAAGTTAAATATCGAGGTATTTACATAAGGCAATCTTCAACCATGGCCAAGCTCCACACTGAACTTGACCTTGCCGGAATTAACTTCACGGATGAGGAGATATGTTGTCATATCAAAAATTCGAGTTGGGTCCTTACATGCTAGAAGCGAGCCTTTTGACCAAGTCCACGCAATAACGAGTGAGTACAAAAGATTCTTTGAAAGTGAGTAACTTTAATCTCATGCTATTAAACTGCTTGTGTTGGTTTCATAATTGTCAAAACCGAATTAATAATTGAACCCATCAAGTTATTAATTTATTAATTTATTAGTTTAATCGATAAATTATTAGTTAAATTGATAAAATTGATCTCACATAAATAAAAAATATAAAATAATTCAAAATTTAAAATTAAAAAACATATCTTTACTAACAAAGTTTTGACCCAGGCGTCTGACCTGCAAAAAGGACTCCAATGCTCAAGTCAGTTCTTTATACTGAGGAATATTCAGAAAAATATTATCTTTTTTGTTAGCTTTGGTATCTGATGCCCTCTATAGCTGTGATTGCCCTATTTATTGTTACATGGTGAGAACTGAATTATACAGGGTCTTTCCGAATTGTTCGTGATCCATTTGATAGTAATCCGAACTGACCTGTATTATGGCCGAGATATATGCAGATACTATAGAGGTGCTTATAACAGTTTTTCTTTAGGAAGTTGTTTCTTATATTTGAAATTTGGTTCCAAGATATAGTGTATTTCACCGAGTTATTCGAGTATGGACCATAACCTGCAAGCTTGACTTGCGGTTGTTGAGAGCAAGTTGAGGTTTTTACGACACTTATATCTCAAAGCGTTGTATGTTTAGTAGCCCCTAAGCACAACGTGCAACCATTTGAATGCATCAAGGTTTTGGGATTTCTTTAATGCCTCCTAGGAAATGCCAACCATTTACATCATTTCTTATGTAATTAATGTAATATTTATTTTTATGTGGTTAAGCTAAGCGAATCAGAGCCGCTCATTTGTTTTTGAAGTAGGTGAACAGTTTTCACAATCCAATGGTTGATAGTTGTCAGTGGTGCAGATTATGTGTTTAGTGGGCTCGTGATGATTTATATTACCCTTCTTTTGGTTCATACGTTGGGAACATACGTTTGGGCAAGTCAGTCATATCTATACCAAGTGAAAAAAAGATGACTTCCAAAGGTTAGTGTTGTTTTACCGTCATTGTTGTCTGTCATTTTCTTCTTCTTTACTATGGCAAAAGACAAAAAGGATAAGGTGGTGGAAGCGAAAGATGACTTCTATGCATGGGTGCATGCGGATGTCAAGTGTCGTACCTCTCTGTATCATAATGTGGACAAAATTTCTAAACTTTTTTTTTCTAGTTATGTTAGGGTTGACGTACCAGTAAATGTAGAGTTCCTTCCCTGTGGTGGTGAGGATAGAGTATGCGAGAGAAGGGGAAATTGGTCTTATTTCTATTTTTACATATGTGTTTTTTTAGAATTAGGTGTTAAAGTTCCATTTACTGATTTTGAATGCAAAATGCTGACACAGTTGAACTGTGCTCCATCACAGTTTCACCCAAACTCATGGGCTTTCCTTCGGGCTTATGAGTGTTTGATGGAGTTCCTAGAGACTCCTCCATTTTTGAATGTATTTTTTGTTGTTTCAGTCAAAAGGAGTACGCAGGGGGTTTTGGGTAAATCTTAGTAGTTACCCTAGTTGAGCTCTCTTCGTGCTAGACAAATAGACTTTTAAAAGTTTTAAAGAGATGTTTGTAAAAGTACAATCTACTGAATCTGCTTATCCATTTTACCTGGATGACGAGTTGGTGGAAACGTTTCTTTTATATTGGTGTCCCGAACCCATGCAAATTTTAGATGCGCCCAGGAGAAACGAGGAAGAGAATTTGGTGTTGGTATACCTGATAGAATATTTTTCGTCAGGAAAATTGTTATGTATTTTTGAAATGTTAAAAGTTGATGGTGATAAAGAAGCTTGGGAAGTTATATTGGTAAATTTTTTACACAAAGTGGTTTCGAAAGATGGTTGTTTTTCTAGATTGTCATCGATTGTCATTTGTTGTAGGTGGAAAGGTTCTGAGCTTATCATTGGCACGGATGAGGCCATTTTTGGACCAAAAGAAGAAAGGTGATAAAGAGATTCCTGGTACGGTTGTGGGAAAGGGAACAGGTATCGATGCTGTCCAATCAAGTGCTCGTCTGTTAAAAAGGAAAAATCTGGGTTCAGAGACATCTCTGGAATTTCTTTCTGCTACTGAGTTGGACTTTGGAATAGATAATGAGTTGGAAAAATAGTTGCGCCTTCATGGTTTTTCCAGGGGTGTTAGTGCTTGTTCTGTGTGGAGTGAGCATTTTTCGTTTCCTGAGCTTGCCGACAAAGTGAGACAACTTCCTGCCGATGTTTCTATACTAAAAGAGGTCGGGCAAGAGGCAATTGAGCAGTATATGTAGGTATGGATGGATTATTTGTTTTTACATAATACAAGCATTAAGATAGTTATTTATTGAACCCTTTTGGCTACGTCTTAGGTTATAGGTGCCAGGATGTTGTGTTTAGGTCGAGCAACTGAGATGTGTGTAGATGAGGAGAGAAAAAATGCAAGTAGAGTTTTGGAGTTAGAGGAACCGCTGAAAGAGAGAGATGGGGTTATTGTCGAGGTTACAACAAAGATGAAAAATATGGAGCTAGACATGGCTAAGCTTCATGAGCAAATCCGAGTATTACAAAGTCAAGTTAAGAGCATTGACAACGAAAAGGGACAACTGACGTCCATGGTACATGAATTGAAAGTGCTGGAAATGTTTGCAGCAGGCTTTGACCAAACAGTAAGTCAGGTGACGGCTTTATCTCCTGGCTTTAATGTTGGGAGTCTTCATGTTACAAAAATAGTAGTTGATGGGAAACTAGTGGATGATGAGGCTGGTGAGAAAGCGGAAAATGAGAATGGTGGGTCTGTTCAGAAAAATAATTGACATAGAAATTTGTAGTGTTTATAGTATGTAACTTGTTTGGTAGCACTTTTGACAATGCTATTTGGTTTGTGCATTTTGAATGATTGTCGTGGTGTTTTGTACACCTTTATTTTGAAAAACATTGATATTTGCCTGATGGATATATGTTTGCATATGTAATTGTGGCAAATTGTGGGATAGATAACGTTAGTGCTTTATTGGACATGGATAATTGTGACAATACCTTCCAGTGTGGAAGGTGTGAAGTGAATGGCCTCATTAAAATCTCCCCGAGTAAAACTCTTATTTTTTTATGTGGGAAAAAATCTCGACGGTAGGAAAAAGTGTACCTTTCAACTTTGTCTTTTACATGTAATAAAAACGTAGAGAGGATATGTTCTAGGTGTTTGGAATCTCGACGAGACCATTTGTTTGTGGGTGTTCAATAGAGAAAAAATAGTGTTTTATATTGAGGTTATTTAGAAAGGATGTTATTATCAGTAAATTGTCTGTCATTATCAGTAACAATATCACCTGGCAAGCCGTATCTACATATGTTGGATTTCCATATGAAGATTGTACCTTATTCGAGGTTATCTTTGCTAGCGGCTGGGCTTTTATCCATTTTGTGAAGTAATCCATAGCGACTAGTAATTACTTGACCTCTGGATACCAAAAAAGGCCTAAGAATGTCAAGTCCCTACTTGTAAAAACGCCATGCTACTTCGAAAGTGTGTAATAGTTCGGCTGGAGTATGAATAGTTGGTGCATATTTCTGACAGTAGTCGCAATGTTGCACCTTCCTCATGCATTCAGTCTTTACACGGGGCAATAATAGCCTGTGTGTAGTAGTTTTGCTGCTAGACTTCGCCTTCTGACGTGTGTTCTGCAGATTCCTTCATGTGCTTCTTCCATGGCGAGGTGGGAATCTTCCGCTCTGACACACTTTAACAATGGCCTAGAAAACCCTCTTATGTATAGGTCATCACCAAATAATGGTGAAATCGCTTGCTTTCTTTTTGAACAGCTTTGGGTTCTCCTTGATTGCTGGGATATCTCCTATTTTTAAATATTGGACATATGGTGTTCGCCAATCTGGTTCGGCTGTCAAAGAAAAGACATGGATACTACATATGCTTGGTTCCCCAAGCATTACTTGTGATAAAATTAGTGTTGTGTCTGTGATTTTAGAAATAGCTAGTTTGGATAAGATATCTGCCCTATTATTATCCTCCCGAGGTATATGATTAATCTCGAAAGTTTGAAAAAAATGTATTAGGTTTTTTACCATGGTCAAATATTGTTCGAGAAGAGGATCTCGTACCTGGAAATTCCCGTTTACCTGTTGTATGACTAATAGTGAATCACAATAAAACTGCAGGTGATTAACGCTTGTGTCTTTGGCTAAGAGCAACTCAGCTAGAAGGGCCTCGTACTTAGATTAATTGTTACTTGTTTTGAAAAGGAAAGTGATAGACTGTTCGGTGCATATTCTAGTATTGTCTTTAAGAATGATTCCGGCTCTTCATCCATCCTCATTTGCAGTTCCATCAACGTACAATTCCCAAATGGGGTGAATGTCATCGGTTGTGGTGAACTCAACAATGAAATCGGCTAATATCTGAGACTGAGTGTTCCACGTGTTTGATATGTGATATCATATTCGGATAGCTCTACTGACTATTTGATAAGCCGGCTTTTCAGATCTGGCCGTGTTAATATTTGCCGTAGTGGTTGATTCTCCAAACTATAATCCTGTGACTTTGAAAGTAATGTTTGAGCCGTCGTGATGTGATGATTAAGGCAAATGCAAGTTTTTCTGTTGTTTGGTACTGAGCTTCTGCTTTCTGTAATACTTTGTAGACAAAATATACTGGATGTTGTTCTACCCCTGTTTCCATGACAAGGACAAAGCTAATAGCATGAGTAGAAACTGAAAGATATAAATAAAGTGGATTACCGTGCATGGGTTTATGCAGTATAGGAGGGGAGGCGAGGATGCCTTTGAAATCATTTTACGCATGCTTGCAGGCATCGGTCTATGTGAAGTTGTGTGCTTTCCGTAAACTATGGAAGAGATGATAAGATTTTTCGACTGCTGCTGGCAAAAATCGCGATAAAGCTGCTAGTCGTCTAGTGAGTTGTTGTACTTCCTCTATAGTTTTTGGCAATGTCATTTCAATTACTGCTCAACATTTTTCTGGGTTTGCTTTTATTCCCCTGTGAGTTAACATGAAGTCGAGGAATTTGTCTCCTTAGACTCCGAAGGCACATTTTTTGGGGTTTAACCTCCATGCAAACAGGTAGGCATTTGCCCAAAGCAAGTTAATGAGGCGTTCTACTTTACTTGCAGTCAAAGCATGTCTGATGTTAGTGTATTGTGATTTATTGTCAGTGAGAATTACCTTGCGAAGGTCGTCAACAGCTGTTGGTCGGCATTCTCTATCTGATCTCGGGTCTAGTTCTGCCAACATTGGCAAATCATCAGCATTGTATACCGAGTTGACTTGTTGGATTATGTCTGGATTAGTCGTGAGACCTTCAACCCTGCATTATCGCATTGCCGTGCTTCTTTGTAGTCGGAATGTACAGTTATGATGATGTTATCTTGGACATGGAACTTAACACATAGGTGAATAGTAGAAACAATAGCTCCAAATGAATTTAAAGATGGGCGTCCTAATATAATGTTATAGGGGCTAACACAATCGACTACTAGATATTGTATATCTAGCATTTTTTAATGGGGGTATTCTCCTAACATGGTCTTTAACCATACATAGCCTGTTATGGGTACTCTTTCACCGAAGAAACCGACTAGTTCTCCTGATGAAAGCTGCATACTATTCGAATTTAACTACATATTTCTGAAAATTGATAAGAATAGCACATCGGCGCTGCTGTCTAGATCCATTAGCATCTTCCTAACTGTGGCTTCTCTAATGGTGACAGAAATGACCATGGCATCATCCAAGTTCTGAATTTTGGATTGGAAGTTGGAATCTTTAAAAGTTATATTCGGCACCGAGCTTGCTGGATTCTTTGGTTTTGTATGCTCTTCTGTTAGAGTCAGCATGGTCATGTAGCTCCTTTTTCTTACCGCGTTTGTTAGTCTTCTGCATGCAAATCCTTCGGAGATATAGTCTATGATATTTCTTGCCGGCGAAGGGGGATTTGTGTTGGACCATCTAGCGTTATTCTTTGTAATTATGGCTAAGTTTGCATGATCTTCGGTTGTTGGGTAGTCCTGCGAGTTCTTTGCATTTTCCCGGTGACATATTTATCTAACGGTCCCTATCTTGCCAACTGCTCCAATAAGTCTTTTGCCACTACACACTTGTCTGTCGTGTGTCCGTTCTTTTGATCGAATGCGTAGTGCTTATTTTTGTCAACATACTTTTGATCTTGATACGTCCCTGCTCTACTGGGGGTCTTGATGATTTTGGCATGCAAGATTTCCTTGATGATGTCTTCTTTTTTTGTAAATTGGGTGTAGGAATCAAATTTTAGTGTCAGCTTGAACGACTTTTTTCCTTCTCAGGTATTCTGCCTATCATCCTCCTTGCAGGATGATGGTTTTTCCATCCTTCTGGCCTCTCTTAATTCCTTGATCTCGATTTGTCCTGTTGCTTTGTCTCTGAAATTAGCTAGTGTTTTCAAAGCTTGCAAATGCACCTTAGGATTGAGATATAAAATCACCATAGTTGCTATTGTAAACCGTGTCATGTACTCCTTCAAGTTTTCGTGTTGTCCTTGTTTAATTGTACTGAGGTAGTCTGAGTCTCACACGTAGATTTTGGATGTTGCAAAGTTGTTTATAAAGAAATCGGCAAATTCATCGAAACTTGAAATTTATCCTGTAGGCAAATTAGAAAACCAAACTAAAGCAGCTTGATGAGCGGATAATTTGTATACTTTTTGGCATTGTTTTTAGTATGTTTTTAGTATGATTGATGTGTGGAAAACGATCCAACACAAAACTCACCGGCAAGTGTACCGGGTCGCATCAAGTAATAATAACTCACAAGAGTGAGGTCGATCCCACAGGGATTGAAGGATTGAGCAATTTTAGTTTAGTGGGTGATTTAGTCAAGCGAATCAAGTTTTGGTTGAGTGATTTGTGTTTAACAGAAAGTAAATGACAGTAAATGTAAAGGGGAAAGGGAGAAGTGCAGTAAATTGAAGAACAGAATTGTAAATGTGCAGAATCTTAAAGAGCAAGAAAGTAAATGACTGAAACTTAAAATGCAAGAAACTTAAATTGCAGTAACTTAAATGGCAAGAAAGATAAATTGCTAGAAAGTAAAAGGGAATTGAGGAATGGGATTGCAGGATCTAATCAAAGAAGATGTAAATTGCAGTAAATGGTTGAGCAGAAAGTAAATCAGAGGCAATAAGCATTCAAACAGAATTGAAAGGAAATGTAGCAGAGGTTCACAGAAGAACCCAAAATAAGTTGTGATCTCAGGATCCCAAGGGCTTAGGTAGCAGAGCCTAAAACCCAATTTCCTTCCCAGATCTGAATTAACTAAGCAATTAACAGAAAATTAAAGATGAAGCAGTAAAAGAACAGATTTGGAATTCAATTAAGCAGAGAATAAAGTGCAAAGAGCTTGAATGGGAATTGGGACAGAATTTCCCCAATTTCACACACCCAAAACTCATTGGGATAGAATTTCCCCAATTTCACACACCCAATGCTCAGAAAACAGAAGAGTAGAATTGCCCAAGAGAATGGAGGAAGGAGATCAATCAATTCTCCCTTGATCCTCTTAGTTCTCGGACAAGTCTCTCAAGAAAGCTCCAAGACAAAGGAAATTCAAAAGCTCTCAAAAATAAGAGTCAAAATTCAAAGCTCAAAGTAAAGATCGCTAAAAAAAGTCCTAATTACATCAAACTAAGTCCTATTTATACACTTTCTATTCTTGGATAATGGGATTTGGATGGGCTTTTGGATTGGTGAAGAAATGAATTCAAATGAATTTTTAATTTGAATTTTGGCCCAAAAACCACTCCCAGGAGGCTGCCCTGCCCTTGTGGAAGGCAGGGCAGAAAATTGATGCTTGGTGCTTGGAGTTGGTGCGGCCATGTTGCGTCTTGGTGCTGCGTGGTGCGCCAGAGGCTTGGCCATGTTGTGTCTTGGTGCTGCGTGGTGCGCGTCTTGGTGCGCCAGAGGCTGCCCTGCCCGCGCCAAGGGCAGGGCGGGAATGTTGGTGCTGCCAGATTGAAGATTGCGTGCGGATGGTGCTGCCAGATGCGAAGGTTGGTGCGCCAGGAAAGGAAATTGGCGCGCCAGAGTGAGTTGGTGCGTGGGACGCTGCCCTGCCCGCGCCAAGGGCAGGGCAGGAAAGCTTTGGTGCGCCAGGGGGCGTTGTGCGCTCGGTAGCAGGAACGGGTTTGGTGCGCCAGGGACGAGTTGGTGCGCACGGATCGTGCCAAGGAAGGAATTGGTGCGCGCGTTGGTGCTTCTTGATGCGCACACTCGCGATTCTGCCCTGCCCGCGCCAAGGGCAGGGCAATGACCCTTCCTTCATGGCCCGCGTTCGAAACTGGGCGGAAGCATGCGCCACACTAATTTTCCTTGGTTTCTTGGTACGGTAGTCACTCTTAGTCCTTGGCTTCCTCATGGTCCCTTGCTCGAGCCTTGTAGCATGCATAATTGATATTTTCTCCTTGATTTTCTTCCTCATGGAGCCCGATTCTGCCCTCCACAAGGGCAGGGCAGACTTTGCTTCTCTTGGTTCCAAGGCATCATTTTGTGCTCTGCCCTTGGAGTGGGCAGGGCAGAGTTGCCTATGCTTGCTTGGTCACCTAATGCTGCCACCCTAGAGGGCATTCTGCCCTTGTGGAGGGCAAGGTTGCTTCCCTCATTAGTTGCGGCACGCTTCTCTCCTCTTTGGCCACGCTTTCCTTTTCTTGTGTCACGCTTCTTAGGCCACGCTTTTCATTTTCTTTTCTTTTCTT
>NC_029774.3:79693378-79693538 GCF_000817695.3 Arachis duranensis | reverse complement strand
TGATCTAGTTAGTTTTTAGTATATTTTTATTAGTTTTTAGTTAAAATTCACTTTTCTGGACTTTACTATGAGTTTGTGCGTTTTTCTGTGATTTCAGGTATTTTCTGGCTGAAATTGAGGGACCTGAGCAAAAATCTGATTCTGAGACCAAAAAGGACTG
>NC_029774.3:79691340-79692352 GCF_000817695.3 Arachis duranensis | reverse complement strand
GTTTTTGGAGCCATTACCGGGGATTATGAGAGTTGTGAAAAAGTAATGTTCACAATTTCGCGCCACCAAATTTTTGGCGCCGTTGCCGGGGATTGTTCAAGTTTTGAGCAAGCTTTTGGTAACATCAGTGCCAAGATCCGGCAACAACATCAAGTTTTTGGTGTTATTGCCAGGGATTGTTCAGGCTGGACAACTGACGGTTCATCTTGTTGCTTAGATTAGGTATTTATTTTTTTCGAAATTCTTGAAGACGAATTCTAGAGTTTCATGATGATTTGTTGAAATCTGGCTGGCTGAGAAGCCATGTCTAATTTCATTGGACCGAGGTTTCAACTTATCACCACAAGAGCTTGTTGATTTCTTATCAAACTTGCGTTTGGAGCAGTGATCTGCTAAGGCTTGGCTGGCCTCTGGCCATGTCTAGTGTTTTGGACCGAAGCTTTCTCTGAAAGCTTGGCTGGCTGTGAAGCCATGTCTAATTCCTGGACCGGAGTCTTAGACTAACATTGCACTGATTCCTGGAATTCTCATTAAGAATTTTGATATCTTTTTCCATTTAATTTTCGAAAAACACAAAAAAATTACAAAATTATAAAATCCAAAAATATTTCTTGTTTGAGTCTAGAGTCTCATCATAAGTTTGGTGTCAATTGCATGCATTCATATGTCTTAGTGATCTTCAAGATGTTATTGATGATTTGCTTGATCTGATCTTTGAATTCTATTGACTTGAGTGTTTTGTGTGTCTCATTTGCATTTTCATTCTGTTAGTGTCAGTAGTATGCAAACTGCTAAGTTTGGTGTCCTGCATGCATTGTTAATTGATTCTGTTTGCATTTTGATTTTTTTCTATTATCAAAAATCCAAAAATATTTTTAATTTGTGTCTTTTCAAGTCAATAATACAGAGAATTGAAGATTCAGAACATACAGCAGAGGAATTGCACAGAAAAAGCTGGGCGTTCAAAACGCCCAGTGAAGAAGGACAGACTGGCGTTTAAACGCCAGCCAGG
>NC_029774.3:79674959-79687039 GCF_000817695.3 Arachis duranensis | reverse complement strand
ACTATTAAGAAACATCATGGATTCAAACTTAATGATGTGCACTTGAGGGTCTCCAATTCCCTTATAGGACGTTAATGTCGTTGGAAGTGTGAAAGTTTTTGGCATCTCAAAATTCATTATTTCTTCAGAGAAGGGACTGATCCTCCGTCTTTCTATTTTGTGGGGTATTCTGCCCGTCTTTATGTTTGACTCAGAATGATGTTCTTCATTAGGATCATCGTTGTTGGCTTCTTTGTGGTCATCCTTCTCATTGCCATTGTTCTGCTTGGTCGCTAAAAGCTCGGCCATTCCTAGACTTCCGATTGTAGGGCAGTGTTCATGGTTAGGAGTTCAACATAGGTCAAAGGTGGTTGTGGAGCCATAGAGTGGTCTGTCATGATTCGGTTCCTTGCAAAGTAAAGGATTACAAAAAGGAACTTGCAAGATGTGAGGTTAGATTGAAAATGGATCTTCGGGCCCCACGGTGGACGTCAAAATGTTCTTGTCTGGAACTACTCTCCGAAGAATAGCTTGGCAATACCAGATGTAACCTTCAATCCCAGAGCTCCAATGATGATCTATATGTTTCTCAAAGTTCTGACCCAGGCATCCGACCTACAAAAAGGACTCTGACACTCAAGTCAGTTCTTTATACTTAAGAATATTCAGAAAACTATTATCTTTTTTGTTAACTTTAGTATCTGATTCCCTCTATAGCTGTAATGGCGCTATTTATCATTGCACGGTGAGAAAGAAATTATACACGATCTTTTCGAATTGTTCATAATCCATTTGATAGGAACCTAAACTGGCCTGTATTATGGCCGAGATATACGAGAATACTATAGAGGTGCTTATAATGGTTTTTTTTAGGAAGTTGTTTCTGATATTCGGTTCTGATATATAGTGTTTTTAACCGAGGTATTCGTCATGGTTAGAGGCATAATCACAGGTTCGATACCCAATTTTCTATATTTTAATCATTAATTTCAAAATTTTTGGTTGTCGTTGTCTTAGTCCAACATAGTTTCTACCATGATATGCATAAGCCTTTAGAGCATGTTCAATGGTGAACAAATTAAGGCCCCATTTACTATTTGTCTGATAAAAAGTAGAGACTAACCGTTGGAGCAAAATGAAGATGAGTTCCATCACAATTTCCAAAGCAAGTAAAGCCCTGTTTAGAGGGACTCGATTTCTTTTAATTTTAATCAATGATATTCTAACACGTGGTAATTAAATTAAAAAAATAAATAATATTTTATTAATAAAATTAACAATATTTTATATACATATAGAAGATAAACATTGCATAAAATATGTTAACTATACATTTATTTTATTTTACGTATATAATTAAATATTATAATTATTTATAAATTAAATATGATTTAATTATTTAATATAATTATTTAAAAGCTATTTTTATATATGAAATTTAAAATACTAACCACATTACAAAATTAGCCGTTGTAAACTAGTCGTTATTATGTTGCCGTTATTATTAATAAATTAATATTTTGTTACTCTATATATACTACTTACATACACTTCTATTCTCACACTTTCTTCTACTCTTCTTCATCTTCTTTCAAATTTTACGAAATCAAGGTTCTACTGTGACAAGAGAACTTTTGCCGGTAAAAATTTTCACAAAAATAATCGCGTTGTAAGTATAGTTTCTAAACCAACAGAAAATTTCTTCGTACAAAAGTTTTAGTTGTCACAAGTAACAAAACCCAATAAAATTTATAACCGAAGTATTTAAACCTCGGTCGTCTCTCAAGGAATTGCAGGGAGGCGTGTTTATTATTGGTTATGGAAAAAGTATATTTTTTGGGGTTTTTGAAATAAGGAACAAGTAATATAAAATAACAAGGAAATAAAATAATAACTAATAAAGCTCTTGGCAGGTTTTGAGAACTAGAAATCATGTCCTAGTTATCCTTATCACTGGTGATGAGAATTGTTCACTATTCCCACTTAGTTAACCTTTACTAAATAAAGGAAAGTCAAGTGGACTAATCAATTTGATTCCTCAAGTCCTAGTCAACTCCTAAGGAAAGACTAGCTTTAGAGGGATTCAAACTAATCAGCAAATTCCAATTATCAATCACAAAGGAGTTTGATAACTCAAGTGTCACCAATTACTCAACCGAAGCCAAGAGGAGAAAAATCCAGATTATTTATATCATAAATAAAAGAAAGCAATCATAAATTTGAAATACCACAAATTATATTAAATATAAAATCAAATCTAACATGAGAATTCATAAATCAAAGTAATAGAATAAATAAAAATAGAAGAGAAACCAAAGTAAAGGAACATTGAACCTGGAATGAAGAAATAATCCTAATACTAAGAGAAATCTTAATCCTAAAACCTAAGAGAGAGGAGAGAGCCTCTCTCTCTAGAAAAACTACATCTAAAACCTAAAATTATGTGAGTATTAATGTGTCTTCAAGAATGGATGCATTCCCCTACTTTATAGCCTCTAATCTGTATTTTCTGGGTTTGGATTTGGGCCGAAAAATAGTTTAGAAATCGCTGGGGATGTTTTCTGCAATTTTCTACATGTTGCGTCCGTCACACGTGCGCGTGGGTCACGCGTGCGCGTCATTTGGAAGTTTTCCTTGTCACGCGTACGTCTCGCTTGGGTTCTGCGCAAGTCACGTGTCCGCGTCGTTTATGCGTGCGCGTCACTACCATTTTCTTCAAAACTTCATTTTCGCGCGTTCCTTCCACTTTTGCATGTTTTCTTTCTGTTCTCTAAGCCATTCCTGCCCTATAAAGCCTGAAAATACTCAACACATGGATCACGGCATCAAATGGTAATAAAAGATAATTAAAATTAATAATTTTATGGTCTAGGAAACATATTTTCACATATATTAAGGAGTAAGGAATGAATTGTAAAACCATGCCATTTATATGAATAAGTTAGCAAAGACTTGATAGAAACCACTCAATTGAGCATAATATAAATCATAAAATAGTGGTTTATCAACCTCCCCACACTTAAACATTAGCATGTCCTCATGCTAAGTTCAAGAGAACTAAAATAGTGAAGAGGAATGGTAGAGTGTATGAAATGCAACCTATCTATATGAATGCAACTACATGAAAAATGCTTTTACCTACTTGGTGAAAAGTAAATAAACCTTTCAAGAACAAATATGAACTGGATTTCACTAATTCAAATCATAAAAATGAAGTACAAATAGACTTGCAGAAGAAAATAGCTCATGAAAGCCGGGAACAAAGAATCGAGCATCGAACCCTCCTTGGAAGTGTATACACTCTAATCGCTCAAGTGTTTAAGGTTCGATTCTCTCAATTCTCTACTAACCTTGCTTTCTAAGACTTGCTCTTCATCTAACAATCAACAAAAATTTAATGCACAGATACACATATCAAGAGGTCTTTTAAGGGTTGTAATGGGGTCAGGGTCAAGGTAGGATTGTATTTGGTCAAGTGGACTAAAATCTGAATCCTTAATGAACCTAAACTTCCCACCTAACTTAGGACAATCCATGTAATTACAATGCAAAATCTAACTTCCCATTAACTATGTTTACCACATATTCATGCATCACAAATTCAAGTACAATTCATATGCATTGATATTATTACTTTACTTGGGACATTTTGTCCATTTTTTTATTTATTTGCTCTTTTTTATTCTCTTTTTTCTTTTTTTCTTTGTATTATTTTTTTTCTCAATGCATTTGATTAAGATATTAAATGCATAAATATGTCCTCAACATTTTCACATTTTCATACAAAGTCTAACATACTCAATTTCCAAACCAAACGTTTTCAAACCCAGTTTTCCCACATTTAGTTCATGAGCACTTTCACTAATCTAAGCTAATCAAGGATTCAAATTAAGGACATTATTGTTTTTCGCTTAGAGTTAGTGATGAGCTAAAGTAAAGAACAAAGCAATAAAATAGGCTCAACTTTGGTTTGCAAAGGATAATGAAAGGTTAAGGCCATATGGGTATGTGAGCTATAGTGAAACAAAGGCCTCAATCATATAAGTGTATGCATACATCAAACAATGGAAATATAGAATTAAGCAAGACAAAGATCACAATTTTAGAGAGAACATCACACACAAAAATAAAATATATTGGTTGATAAAATGCAACCAATCAAATAGGCTCAAAATCTCACTGGTTTTGTGTGTTCGAACTCTAAACCATGTTCCAAAATAATATTTCTTCAAACAAATTCAACAAAAAATTTTAATTTAAATTAGTGAAATTCTATAAAAAGTTTCTTGAAAAGAAAATGTCACTTAAACCAAGGAGTGGTAAAATATGCACAAAATCAAGTAAACATGCAATCAAACATGCAAATGCAACAATAAACTAACAAAGAGAAAATAAAAATTGGTGTTGAGAAGAAAGTGACTAACCCACGGAAATTGGTATCGACCTCCCCATACTTAAATATTGCACCGTCCTCGGTGCATGCTAAGATGTGCAAGTGGAAGGGTTACTGATGAGCGGATAATTTATACGCTTTTTGGCATTGTTTTTAGGTAGCTTTTAGTAGGATCTAGCTACTTTTAGGGATGTTTTTATTAGTTTTTATGAAAAATTCACATTTCTGGACTTCACTATGAGTTTGTGTGTTTTTCTGTGATTTCAGGTATTTTCTGGTTGAAATTGAGGGACCTGAGCAAAAATCTGATATGAGGCTGACAAAGGACTGCTGATGCTGTTGGATTCTAACCTCCCTGCACTCGAAATGAATTTTCTGGAGCTACAGAACTCTGAATGGCGCGCTCTTAACTGCGTTGGAAATTAGACATCTAGGGCTTTCCAGAAATATATGATAGCCCATACTTTATTCGAGTTTAGACGACGCAAACTGGCGTTCAACGCCAGTTCCATGTTGCATTCTGGAGTAAAACGCCAGAAACACGTCACAAACCAGAGTTAAACACCAAAAACACGTTACAACTTGGCATTTAACCCCAAGAGAACCCTCTGCACGTGTAAAGCTCAAGCTCAGTCCAAGCACACACCAAAGTGGGCCCCGAAAGTGGATTTCTGCACTTAGACTTATTTCTGTAAACCCTAGTAACTAGTTTAGTATAAATAGAACTTTTTACTATTGTACTATGGGTCTTTTTCCCATTTTTCGAATTCATATGTCCTTTGGGAGGGCTGGCCATTCGGCCATGCCTGGACCACTATCACTTATGTATTTTCAACGGTGGAGTTTCTACACACCATAGATTAAGGTGTGGAGCTCTGCTGTACCTCGAGTATTAATGCAATTACTACTATTTTCTATTCAATTCAGCTTATTCTTATTCTAAGATATTACTCGTATTTCAACCTGATGGATGTGATGATCTGTGACACTCATCATCATCCGTCCTTATGAACGCGTGCCTGACAACCACTTCTGTTCTACAAGCGAAAGCTAGAGTGAATATCTCTTGGATTCCTTGATCAGAATCTTTGTGGTATAAGCTAGAATCCATTGGCAGCATTCTTGAGAATCCGGAAAGTCTAAACCTTGTCTGTGGTATTCCGAGTAGGATTCAGGGATTGAATGACTTTGACGAACTTCAAACTCGCGAGTGTTGGGCGTAGTGACAGACGCAAAAGAATCATTGGATTCTATTTCGACATGATCGAGAACCGACAGATGATTAGTCGTGCTGTGACAGAGCATTTCGACCATTTTCACTGAGAGGATGGGAAGTAGCCATTGACAACAGTGACGCCCTACATACAGCTTGTCATGGAAAGGAGTAAGAATGATTGGATGAAAGTAGTAGGAAAGCAGAGATTCAAAAGGAACATAGTATCTTCATGCACTTATCTGAAATTCCCACTAATGAATTACATAAGTATCTCTACCTTTATTTTATGCTTTATTTATCTTCATTTTTGAAAACCATTATAACCATTATTATCCGCCTAACTGAGATTTACAAGATGACCATAGCTTGCTTTATACCAACAATCTCTGTGGGATCGACCCTTACTCACGTAAGGTATTACTTGGACGACCCAGTGCACTTGCTGGTTAGTTGTGCGAAGTTGTGACAAAGTGTGATTCACGTTTGAGAGCTCCAAGTTTATTGGCGCCATTGTTGATGATCACAATTTTGTGCACCAAGTTTTTGGCGCTGTTGTCGGGGATTGTTCG
The DNA here is from genome assembly GCF_000817695.3 of Arachis duranensis. Classification (NCBI taxonomy): domain Eukaryota; kingdom Viridiplantae; phylum Streptophyta; class Magnoliopsida; order Fabales; family Fabaceae; genus Arachis; species Arachis duranensis. The sequence goes on along the minus strand of NC_029774.3, from coordinate 79,680,882 downwards.
AGTTTGGACAACTGAAGGTTCATCTTGTTGCTCAGATTAGGTAATTTTCTTCTTATTTTCTTTTCAAAAAGTTTTCAAAATTATTTCAAAATTTTTTTATTTGTTTTCGTTTTTCCAAAATGATTTTCAAAAAATACAAAAAAATTATAAAATCATAAAATCAAAAAAATAATTTTGTGTTTCTTGTTTGAGTCTAGAGTCAATTTTTAAGTTTGGTGTCAATTGCATATTTTTATTTTTCTAAAAAAAATTTTCGAAAAAATTCATGCATGTGTTCTTCATGATCTTCAAGTTGTTCTTAGTAAGTCTTCTTGTTTGATCTTCATTTTTCTTGTTTTGAGTCTTTTGTTGTTTTTCATATGCATTTTTGTATTCATAGTGTCTAAGCATGAAAAATTTCTAAGTTTGGTGTCTTGCATGTTTTTTTTTTTCTTGAAATTTTTCAAAAATAAGTCTTGATGTTCATCTTGATCTTCACAGTGTTCTTGGTGTTCATCTTGATATTCATAGTGTTCTTGCATGCATCATGTATTTTGATTCATAATTTTCATGTTGTGAGTCATTTTTGTGTTTTTATCTCTCATCATAAAAAAAAAATTCAAAAATAAAAAATATCTTTTTCTTATTTTACTCATAAATTTTGAAATCTTTGGGTTGACTTAGTCAAAAAAATTTTAAAATAAGTTATTTCTTGTTAGTCAAGTCAAGATTTCAATTTTAAAAATCCTATCTTTTCAAAATCTTTTTCTAAAAATCAAATCTTTTTCATTTTTCTTATTAATTTTCAAAAATTTTAAAAAGTAATTTCAAAATCTTTTTCTTAATTTCATTTGAAAAGTTTGAAAACTCTACTAACAATTAATGTGATTGATTCAAAAATTTGAAGTTTGTTACTTTCTTGTTAAGAAAGGTTCAATCTTTAAATTATAGAATCATATCTTTTAGTTTCTTGTTAGTCAAGTAATCAATTTTAATTTTAAAAATCAAATCTTTTCCAAAATATCTTTTTCAATCATATCTTTTCAAAATATCTTTTTCAAATTATATCTTTTTCAAAATCAATTTCAAAATCTTTTCCAACTTCTTATCTTTTCAAAATTGATTTTCAAATCTTTTTCAACTAACTAATTGGCTTTTTATTTGTTTCTTATCTTTTTCAAAACCACCTAACTACTTTTCTCTCTCTAATTTTTGAAAATTCCTTCATCTTTTTCAAAATTCTTTTAATTAACTAATGGTTTCAAATTTTAATTTTAATTGTATTTCTTCTTCTCTTAATTTTTGAAAATCACTAACTATTTTTCAAAAATAATTTTTGAAATTCTCTCCCTCTTATCTTCTTCTATTTATTTATTCATTTACTAACACTTCTCTTCATCCAAAAATTCGAACTCTCTCTTCTCTTCTGTGTTCGAATTTTTCTCCTCCGTCTTCTATTCTTTTCTTCTTCTACTCACATAAAGGAATCTCTATACTGTGACATAGAGGATTCCTCTTCTTTTCTGTTTTCTTCTTTTTCATATGAGCAGGAGCAAGGACAAGGACATTCTTGTTGAAGCAAATCCTGAACCTGAAAGAACTCTGAAGAAGAAGCTAAGAGAAGCTAAAGCACAACAATTCAGAGAAAACCTTACAGAGAATCTCAAAAAAGAAGACATGGCCGAACCCAATAACAATGGTGGAGGTGCAAGGAAGATGCTTGGTGATTATACTACACTTACTTCCAACTTTTATGGAAGAAGCATCTCAATCCCTGCCATTGGAGCAAACAATTTTGAGCTGAAGCCTCAACTAGTTACTCTGATGCAACAGAACTGCAAGTTCCATGGACTTCCATCAGAAGATCCCTATCAGTTCTTAACTGAATTCTTATAGATCTGTGATACTGTTAAGACTAATGGAGTAGATTCTAAAGTCTACAGACTCATGCTTTTCCCTTTTGCTGTAAGAGACAAGGCTAGAACATGGTTAGACTCACAACCTAAAGATAGCCTGGACTCTTGGGATAAGATGGTCACGGCCTTCTTTGCCAAGTTCTTTCCTCCTCAAAAGCTGAGCAAGCTTAGAGTGGATGTTCAGACCTTCAAGCAAAAAGATGGTGAATCCCTCTATGAAGCTTGGGAAAGATACAAGCAGTTGACCAAAAAGTGTCCTTTTGGCATGCTTTCAGAGTGGACCATTTTAGATATATTTTATGATGGTCTATCTGAGCTTTCTAAGATGTCACTGGACCATTCTGCAGGTGGATCCATGTACCTAAAAAAAATGCCTGCAGAAGCTCAAGAACTCATTGACATGGTTGCAAATAACCAATTCATGTATACCTCTTAGAGGAATCCTGTGAGTAATGGGACACCTCAAAAAAGGGAAGTTCTTGAAATTGATGCTCTGAATGCCATATTGGCTCAGAACAAAATGTTGACTCAGCAAGTCAACATGATTTCTCAGAGTCTGAATGGATGGCAAAATGCATCCAACAGTACTAAAGAGGCATCTTCTGAAGAAGAAGCTTATGATCCTGAGAACCCTGCAATGGCAGAGGTGAATTACATGGGTGAAGCCTATGGAAACACCTATAATCCCTCATGGAGAAATCATCCAAATTTCTCATGGAAAGATCAACAAAAGCCTCAACAAGGCTTTAATAATGGTGGAAGAAACAGGTTTAGCAATAGCAAGCCTTTTCCATAATCTTCTCAGTAATAGACAAAGAATTCTGAGCAGAGCCCCTCTAGCTTAGCAAACATAGTCTCTGATCTATCTAAGGCCACTTTAAGTTTCATGAGTGAAACACGGTCCTCCATTAGAAACTTGGAGGCGCAAGTGGGTCAGCTGAGTAAGAAAATCATTGAAACTCCTCCTAGTACTCTCCCAAGAAATACAAAAGAGAACCCAAAAAGAAAGTGCAAGCCCATTGATATTATCAAAATGGACGAATCCAAAGAGGAGGAGAAGGACGTGAATCCCAGTGAGGAAGACCTCCTAGGACGTCCTCCAGACAGAAAGGAGTTCCCTATTGAGGACCTAAAGGAATCTGAGGCTCATATAGAGACCATAGAGATTCCATTAAACTTCCTTCTGCCATTCATGAGATCTGAGAACTATTCTTCCTCTGAAGAGGATGAAGATGTAACTGAAGAGCAAGTTGCTCAATATCTAGGAGCCATCATGAAGCTGAATGCCAAGTTGTTGGGTAATGAGACTTGGAAAAGTGAACCTCCTTTACTCATTAGTGAACTAAATACATGGGTTCAGCAAACTTTGCCTCAAAAGAAACAAGATCCTGGTAAATTCTTAATACCCTGTAGCATAGGCACCATGACTTTTGAGAAGGCTCTGTGTGACCTGGGGTCAAGTATAAATCTTATGCCACTCTCTGTAATGGAAAAACTAGGGATCTTTGAGGTACAAGCTGCAAGAATCTCATTAAAGATGGCAGACAAGTCAATAAAACAAGCTTATAGATTGGTAGAGGACGTGTTAGTGAAGGTTAAAGGACTCTACATCCCTGCTGATTTCATAATCATAGACACTGGAAAGGATGAGGATGAATGCATCATCCTTGGAATACCCTTCCTAGCCACAGCAAAAACTGTGATTGATGTTGACAGAGAAGAGCTAGTCCTTCAATTGAATAGAGACTACCTTGTGTTTAAAGCTCAAAGATCTTCCTCTGTAACCATGGAAAAGAGGCACAGTAAGCTTCTCTCAAGCTATTGACATTAAAGAAGTGCTTATTGGGAGGTAACCCAATTTTTATTTATCTATATTTCTATTATTCTTTTATGTTTTATTAGGTTTATGATCATGTGGAGTCACAAAACAATTGCAAAAATTAAAAATAGAATAAAAAATAGCAGAAGAAAAAGCACACCCTGGAGGAGGAGCTCACTGTCGTTTAAACGCCAGTAAGGAGCATAGAGCTGGCGTTTAACGCCAGAAAGAAGCATTAGATTGGCGTTAAACGCCAGAGCCAGCATGGAAGTGGCATTCAATGCCAAAAACATGCTGCATATTGGCATTGAACGCCCAAAACAAGCATGGAAGTGGCGTTTAACGCCAGAAACATGCTGCAGTCTGGCATTAAACATCAGGATTGCATAAAGAAGGCATTTACATGCCTAATTGGTGCAGGGATGAGAAATCCTTGACACCTCAGGATCTGTGGACCCCACAGGATCACCTCAAGATTTGTGAACCCCACAGGATCCCCACCTACCTTCTCCTTCTCTCTCACACCTTTTCATAACACTCTTCCCCAAACATCATTCAACAATCACCTCAATCACTCTTCCCCATCACCACCTACCTTCAAATTCAAAATCTCTTTCCCACCCAAACCCACCCTAAATGACCGAACCCTAACCCCTCTCCCTCCACCATATAAACCCCTTCTTCCTTCTTCATTTTCACACAACACTACCCTCTCTTCTTCCCCTTGGCCGAAACCTACACCTATCTCCCTCTCCTCCATATCTTTTTCTTCTTCATCTATTCTTTCTTCTTTTGCTCGAGGGCGAGCAACATTCTAATTTTGGTGTGGTAAAAGCATAGCTTTTTTTGTTTTTCCATAACCATTTATGGCACCTAAGGCCGGAGAAACCTCTAGAAAGAGGAAAGGGAAGACAAAAGCTTCTACCTCCGAGTTATGGAAGATGGAGAGATTCATCTCAAAAGCCCATCAAGACCACTTCTATGAAGTTGTGGCCAAGAAAAAAGTGATCTCTGAGGTCCCTTTTCATGCTCAAGAAAAATAAGTATCCGGAGATCCGACATGAGATCCAAAGAAGAGGTTGGGAAGTTCTTACCAACCCCATTCAACAAGTTAGAATCTTAATGGTTCAAGAGTTCTATGCCAATGCATGGATCACTAGGAACCATGATCAAAGTATGAACCCGAATCTAAATAATTATCTTACAATGGTTCGGGGGAAATGCTTAGATTTCAGTCCGAAAAATGTAAGGTTGGCATTCAACTTGCCTATGATGCAAGAAGACGCATGCCCCTACACTAGAAGGGTCAACTTTGATCAAAGGTTGGACCAAGTCCTCATGGACATATGTATAGAAGGAGCTCAATGGAAAAGAGACTCAAAAAGCAAGTCGGTTCAATTGAGAAGACTGGACCTTAAGCCCGTTGCTAGAGGATGGTTGGAGTTCATTCAACGCTCTATCATCCCCACTAGCAACTGATCCGAAGTAACTGTGGATTGGGCCATCATGATCCATAGCATCATGATTGGAGAGTAAGTAGAAGTTCATGAAGTCATCCCTCTAGAACTCTACAAAGTAGCCGAAAAGCCCTCTACCTTGGCAAGGCTAGCTTTTCATCATCTCATTTTCCATCTATGCTACTTAGCTGGAGTTGTCATAGAAGGAGACATCCTCATTGAAGAGGACAAGCCCATCACTAAGAAGAGGATGGAGCAAACAAGAGAGCCTATTCATGGATCTCAAGAGACGCATGAGGAAGATCATCATCAAGAAATCCTTGAGATGCCTCAAGGGATGAATTTTCCTCCAAACAACTATTGGGAACAACTCAACACTTCTCTAGAAGGATTGAGTCATGACATGAACCAGTTAAGGGTGGAACACCAAGAACACTCCATCATTCTCAATGAGATTAGAGAAGATCAAAGAGCTATGAGGGAAGAGCAACAAAGGCAAGGAAGAGACATAGAGGAGCTCAAAGACACCATTGGTCCTTCAAGAAGAAGACGCCACCCTCACTAAGGTAGACTCATTCCTTAACTTCCTTGTTCTTATCTCTCTGTTTTTCGGTTTTATGCTTTATGTTTGTCTATGTTTTGAGTCTTTACTACATGATCATTAGTATTTAGTAACTATGTCTTAAGGCTATGAATAATTCCATGAATCCTTCACCTTTCTTAAATGAAAAAATGTTTTTAATACAAAAGAA
>NC_029774.3:79674590-79674844 GCF_000817695.3 Arachis duranensis | reverse complement strand
CGAATGCTTGAATAGTGCATATTTTTGATCTTGTTGTTTATGAATGTTAAAATTGTTGGCTCTTGAAAGAATGATGAAAAAGATAAATGTTATTGATAATTTGAAAAATCATGAAATTGATTCTTGAAGCAAGAAAAAGCAGTGAAAAACAAAGCTTGCGAAAAAAAAGTGGCAAAAAAAATTTTTAGAAAGAAAAAGAAAAAGCAAGCAGAAAAAGCCAATAGCCCTTAAAACCAAAAGGCAAGGGTAAAAAG
>NC_029774.3:79674094-79674492 GCF_000817695.3 Arachis duranensis | reverse complement strand
GCGGCTAAATCAAGCTATCCCTAACCATGTGCTTGTGTCATGAAGGTCCAAGTGAAAAGCTTGAGACTGAGTGGCTAAAGTCGTGATCCAAAGCAAAAAGAGTGTGCTTAAGAGCTTTGGACACCTCTAACTGGGAACTTTAGCAAAGCTGAGTCACAATCTAAAAAGGTTCACCCAGTCATGTGTCTGTGGCATTTATGTATCCGGTGGTAATACTGGAAAACAAAGTGCTTAGGGCCACGGCCAAGACTCATAAAAGTAGTTGTGTTCAAGAATCAACATACTTAACTAGGAGAATCAATAACACTATCCAAAATTCTGAATTCCTATAGATGCCAATCATTCTGAACTTCAAAGGAAAAAGTGAGATGCCAAAACTGTTCAGAAGCAAAAAGCTA
>NC_029774.3:79663253-79673852 GCF_000817695.3 Arachis duranensis | reverse complement strand
ACTATGCGTTTGTGTGTTTTTTTGTGATTTCAGGTATTTTCTGGCTGAAATTGAGGGACCTGAGCAAAAATCTGATATGAGGCTGACAAAGGACTGCTGATGTTGTTGGATTCTGACCTCCCTGCACTCGAAATGGATTTTCTAGAGCTACAGAACTTCAAATAGCGCGCTCTCAACTGCGTTGGAAAGTAAACATCCAGGGCTTTCTAGCAATATATGATAGTCCATACTTTATTCGAGTTTAGAGGATGCAAACTGGCGTTCAACTCCAGTTTCGTGCTGCATTTTGGACTAAAACGCCAGAAACACGTCACAAACCAGAGTTAAATGCCAAAAACACGTTACAACTTGGCGTTTAACCCCAAGAGAAGCCTCTGCACGTGTAAAGCTTAATCTCAGCCCAAGCACACACCAAAGTGGGCCCCGGAAGTGGATTTCTGCACTTAGACTTATTTCTGTAAACCCTAGTAACTAGTTTAGTATAAATAGAACTTTTTACTATTGTACTAGGGGTCTTTTTCCCATTTTTTGAATTCATATGTCCTTTGGGAGGACTGGCCATTCGGCCATGCCTGGACCACTATCACTTATGTATTTTCAACGGTGGAGTTTCTACACACCATAGATTAAGGTGTGGAGCTCTGCTGTACCTCGAGTATTAATGCAATTACTACTATTTTCTATTCAATTCAGCTTATTCTTATTCTAAGATATTACTCGTATTTCAACCTGATGGATGTGATGATCCGTGACACTCATCATCATCCGTCCTTATGAACGCGTGCCTGACAACCACTTCCGTTCTACAAGCGAAAGCTAGAGTGAATATCTCTTGAATTCCTTAATCAGAATCTTCGTGGTATAAGCTAGAATCCATTGGCAGCATTCATGAAAATCCGAAAAGTCTAAACCTTGTCTGTGGTATTCCGAGTAGGATTCAGGGATTGTTTGACTGTGACGAGCTTCAAACTCGCGAGTGTTGGGTGTAGTGACAGACGCAAAAGAATCACTAGATTCTATTCCGACATGATCGAGAATCGACAGATGATTAGCCGTGCTGTGACAGAGCATTTGGACCATTTTCACTGAGAGGATGGGAAGTAGCCATTGACATCAGTGACGCCCTACATACAGCTTGCCATGGAAAGGAGTAAGAATGATTGGATGAAAGCAGTAGGAAAGCAGAGATTCAGAAGGAACATACTATCTTCATGCGTTTATCTGAAATTTCCACCAATAAATTACATAAGTATCTCTACCTTTATTTTATGCTTTATTTATCTTCATATTTGAAAACCATTATAACCATTATTATCCGGCTAACTGAGATTTACAAGATGACTATAGCTTGCTTCATACCAACAATCTCCGTGGGATCGACCCTTACTCACATAAGGTATTACTTGGATGACCAGTGCACTTGCTGGTTAGTTGTGCGAAGTTGTGACAAAGTGTGATTCACGTTTGAGAGCTCCAAGTTTATTGGCGCCATTGTTGATGATCACAATTTCGTGCACCAGTTACTCTAACTGATGCTTTTCTCCAATGATTGTGTAGATGGACTTGTTTGTCGCCCCATGTAGACTCTTCCTGTACCCCTCTTTAGTGGCCAGCCTAAAAGGAGAGAAAAAGAGGGAAAATTAAGCTTATAACAACGATATCAAAGCAAATAGAACATAGGCGGGAGAATGCCAAATAAAGTTCTCAATTACATGGTAGCTACAACATACAAGTGATAAAACAATAAAAGCAAAGGGCATGTCAACTAAATAGCAAACAAGTTAAGGTGCACTTAAAATAATGCAAAAGATATGCAACAGTTGAGTAAGAGAATTTTAACACCAATGTGAAAACAACAAGTGTAGAAAAGAAAGGGAGAAGAAACAATGAAGTTAAAATGCCATGAATGCGAGTTTGCAAATGTAATGAATAGAAGAAAAGAAAGAGAATAAGGATGAGAGGGGGAGAAGAAAGAAGAGAGAAGAAAGAAGAAAGGTTTAGGATTGGGGGATAAAAGATAAGATATCTAGTGCTGAGGTAGATTAGCTGTGCGTTGCTTGCGACGCGGGCGCGTGCGTCACGCGTTCACGTGGGTTGTGTAATTTTTAAGTGACGTGTACGCGTGACATGATTTATGCTATTGGCGCGAGAGCAGCCTCGCGCACGCGCAACTCTCTGTCTCATACGCACTATTGCTTAAAAATTTACTCAACGCGTGCGCGTGAAGGACGCGCATGCGTGGATGGTTTGGTTGGGACAAATGACGCGAACGCGTCAGGGACACATACACGTGATATAGCTTGTGCTTCTAGCACCATTTCCGCACCAGGCCACCACAACTTTCTGTCTAAACACCCCTTTTCGTCGATTTTGCAGAGTCACGCGTACGCGTGGGTGACGCGCACACGTGGATGCCTATTTTTGCAAGTGACGCGAACGCGTCAGGGACGCGTACGCGTGGGTGTGTTTGTGCCTAAAGCACGCCTCCAGCCACGTTCCCGTGTAACTCTTTGTTCAATCCCCCTTTTTCACGCATGCACAGATGACGCGAACGCGTCAGCGACACTCGTGCGTCGTGTGCCTTTCCTCTCTTTTTTTTGTGTATGCAGAATGCAAAATGCAGATGAATATACAGAAATTATAAATGAACACTAATGAAAATAAAATAAAATAGGACCAAGGATAAAATGGAACGATTATACCATGGTGGGTTGTCTCCCACCTAGCACTTTTAGTTAAAGTCCTTAAGTTGGACATGTGGTGAGTTCCTTGTCATGGTGGCTTGTGTTTGAACTGATCCAGGAATCCCCACCAATGTTTGTACTTCCAATAGCCTCCGGGATCCCAAAATAGGCACAGAAAGCCTTCAAGCATGTGGAAGCAAGTGACAAGGCCCAAAGAGTGATGACTGTTGGAATGATTTCCGGGGTCCCAGACCTTGCTTTTACACCTGTCTTCTTGTGGGTCACCATTGTTCCATCCGGGTGGCTCGCAATTTGAATTCTCACAGAGACATCCAAACAACCTTCTAGACCCATTCAGTTGAGCTCTACACCAATCCTTACACATCAATTTGGAGCATGCAACCATATTGAACCTTGCAGGGCAACTCTTCCCACTCACCATCTCTCTCTTACTCTTAAAGCCACAGAGAGCTCTAAGTTGACCATTTGTCTCTAGTAGCCCATATTCAAGTGGGAAAGTAAAGGTCAAGGGTAAGAATTTTACCCACTTGAATGTTGTGAAGGATGATGGTGACTTAGGTGGAGAGGTCTCCAACAGCTTTGGCAAAGTGATTTCAAGCTTCACTCCCATGTGCTCTTTCTTGACAATTTCCACCTCCTTGCAAGCTTCTTCAATATCAACTTCTTCCTCTTGGTAGCATTCTTCCAATGTAATCTCTTCTTCATTGCTCACCAAGGTCTGGGAGGTTGTGCTTCTTCTTCTTTAATCTCCATGTCTAGTCCAATGGGAGAGGATTCAAATGTAGATAAGAATTCATTAATGATTGAATCCATCTCTTGATCATCCCCTTTAAAGTCTTCAACCATGATATGCTTTGGAGGTTGTACACCCTCTTCAACATCAATTTCAAACATCTTAGAAGGAGGCTCTATGACTTGAGTTTCACATGGAGGTTCCGCATCTCCTAAGTCTTCAACCACATCCTCTTTAACTATAGCGGCTTTGTCCAGTTGTTTTAGCATAAAATTGTACTCCTCCTTGATGATTACCTTTCCATGACAACTCCCTTCAACTACTCCTTCTTCTTCAAAGGTCTCTCCTACCTCCACATTTTGAGCCTCCTCTTGCTCCTCTGGAAATAAGGCCATGTGTAACTGATCCATCGCGATTGCATTCCTAAGACGATTCCTTCTCTCTTGTTCCATGTCCATAGTATAATGGGGATCATCTTGCTCTTGGATTGATGGATGTGGGTGCTCTTCCATGGAGGGTGGTGATGGGATGGAGAGATCATTGACGATCGGATTTCCTGTCGGTAAAGAAATTCACAAATATAATCGCGTTGTAAGTACAGCTTCTAAACCAACAGAAAATCCTTTCGTACAAATGTTTTGGTTGTCACAAATAACAAACCCCTTTGAAATTGATAACCGAAGTATTTAAACCTCGGGTTGTCTTCTCAAGGAATTGCAGGGAAGTATGATTTATTATTAGTTATGCAAAGGTATATTTTGGGGTTTTGAAAAGGTTTGAACAAATAATTTAATTGATAAGAAAAATAAATTAATAATTAATAAAACTCTTGGCAAGGTATGAGAATTAGAATTCCTATCCTAGTTATCCTTATCAGTGATGATGAGAATTATATTTTTGCTCCCACTAAGTCAAGTGGTTAAATCAATTTAACACATAAAGTCCTAGTCAATTCCTAAGGAATAACTAGAGTTATAGGAGTCTAAATCAATCAGCAAAGATAACAATTATCAATCACAAGGAGTTTGATAACTCAAGTGTTACGAGAAAATCTATTTGAATGAAAATAATTTGGATAAATTGAAAGCATCCATAACATAAATAAAATAAAACAATCTTATATCTGGGATACCTCAAATTATATTAAACAGAATATTCAAATCTAAACATAAAGAGTTCATAAACTAAATTAGGAAAATAAAAAAAAAGGAATGTTGAACTTGTGATGAAGAAGAAATAATCCTAAATCCTAAAACTAAGAGAAACCCTAATTCCTAAAACCTAAGAAAGAAGAGAACCTCTCTCTCTAAAAACTACATCTAAACCTAAAATTATGTGAATGAGAAGTTGTATGAATTGTTCCCTTATGAATGGATGCATTCCCCCACTTTATAGTCTATAATATGTGTTTTTTGGGCCGAGAACTGGGTCAAAAACAGCCCAGAATTCGCTGGTTATGAAATCAAACACGCTAATTTTTGTCACTGCGATGCGTTCGCATGGAGCACACGTTTGCGTCACCTAGATGTACATCCACTATAGCAAGTTATATATCATTTCGAAGCCCCGGACGTTAGCTTTCCAACACAACTAGAACTGCATCATTTGGACCTCTGTAGCTCAAGTTATGATCGATTTAGTACCAAGAGGTCAGGCTGGACAGCTTTAGTAGTTTCTTTAGCTTCTTGTATTCCTTCCACTTTTGCATGCTTCCTTTCCATCCTCTAAGCCATTCCTACCCTGTAATCTCTGAAATCACTTAACACACATATCACGGCATCGAATGGTAATAAGAGGGGATTAATATTAGCAAATATAAGGCCAAAGAAGCATGTTTTCAATCATAGCACAAAATCAGGAAGGAAAACGTAAAACATGCGATTTCTATGAATAAGCGTGAGGATAATGGATGAAAAATCACTCAATTTAGCACAATATAAACCATAAAATAGTGGTTTATCAATCATTATGTGGTTGAAAAGGAAGTGCACTAGAGCTTGAGGGTTGAGTATTGGAGGTAGAGGATTGGTCCATGCGGGATGTAAGAGCTTGAAGAGTAGAGGTGAGACTAGTGATAGAGGCAAGTGTGGTATGAAGCTCTGTTTGCTCTTGGTGAATAGCACCAAGGGTGTTGTCATCCAGCGGAGGTTGGGGTGGATAGGTGGGTTTATTATTTTAGAGAAAGGGTACATGGTAGGACGGTGGTTCTTCTTGGTAAGGGCAAGGAGATGGTGAATGTTGAGGTGGCGGCTCATGAGAGTAATTGTGTTGAAATGGGGGTGGTTCTAAGTATGATTCATAAGGTGGATAAGGGTTAGGGTCATATGAAGGTGAATGGTGAAAAGGGACTTGTGAGTATAGTGGTTTAAAGCTATGTTGAAGAGGGGGTTCATAGGCATATGGTGGTGGTTGTTGATAATCAAAAGAGTGCTCACCGTAGCCATTATCTTGATATGCTTCTTGGAATGGCTCTTGGTCATAGTATATTGGCGGAGGCTGCTGCCAAGAGGGTTGATCAAATTCCTATGGCTCCTCCCATCTTTGATTTTTCCAACCTTGATGCATGTTCCTATTAGAGCTTCCATTCCCTACAACAATATTGGAACCAAACTCAAAGCGAGAGGAGTGAGAATTCATAGTAGCTAAATTAAAAACAAAAACAAACAAACAAGCAAAAAGCAAATATTTACAATAACCAATAATAAGGAACACGTTTGCAATTCCTTGGCAACGGCGCCATTTTGACGAGAGGACTTTTGCTGGTAAAGAATTTCACAAAAATAATCGCGTTGTAAGCATAGTTTCTAAACCAACAGAAAATCCTTTCGTACAAAAGTTTTGGTTGTCACAAGTAACAAAACCCAATAAAATTTATAACCAAAGTATTTAAACCTCGGGTCGTCTCTCAATGAATTGCAGGGAGGTCTGTTTATTATTGGTTATGGAAAAAGTATATTTTTTGGGATTTTTGAAATAAGGAACAAGTAATGTAAAATAACAAGGAATTAAAATAATAACTAATAAAGCTCTTGGCAGGTTTTGAGAACTAAAAATCTTGTCCTAGTTATCCTTATCACTGGTGATTAGAATTGTTCACTGCTCCCACTTAGTTAACCCTTACTAAATAAAGGAAAGTCAAGTGGACTAATCAATTTGATTCCTCAAGTCCTAGTCAACTCCTAAGGAAAGACTAGCTTTAGAGGAATCCAAACCAATCAGCAAATTCCAATTATTAATCACAAAGGAGTTTGATAACTCAAGTGTCACCAATTACTCAAACGAAGCCAAGAGGGAAAAAATCCAAATTATTTATATCATAAATAAAAGAAAGCAATCATAAATCTGAAATACCTCAAATTATATTAAATATAAAATCAAATCTAACATGAGAATTCATAAATCAAAGTAACAAAATAAATAAAAATAGAAGAGAAACCAAAGTAAAGGAACATTGAACCTGGAATGAAGAAACAGTCATAATACTAAGAGAAATCCTAATCCTAAAACCTAAGAGAGAGGAGAGAACCTCTCTCTAGAAAAACTACATCTAAAACCTAAAATTATGTGAGTATTAATGTGTCTTCATGAATGGATGCATTCCCCCACTGTATAGCCTTTAATATGTGTTTTCTGAGCTTGGATTTGGGTTGAGAAGGAGTCCAAAAATTGCTAGGGACGTTTTTTGCAATTTTTTGCACGTTGCATCCGTCACGCGTGCGCGTGGGTCACGAGTGCGTGTCATTTGGAAATTTTCCTTATCACGTACGCATCAATCATGCGTACGCGTCGCTTGTGCTTTGCGCTAGGCGTGCGTTCGCGTTGTCCACGCATGCGCATCGCTTGGGTTCTGCGCGAGTCACGCGTCCACGTCGTTTATGCGTGCACGTCGCTGCCATTTCCTTCAAAACTTCATTTTCGCGCGTTCCTTCCACTTTTGCATGTTTTCTTTCTGTTCTCTAAGCCATTCCTGTTCTATAAAGCCTGAAAATACTCAACACACGGATCACAGCATCAAATGGTAATAAAGGATAATTAAAATTAATAATTTTATGGTCTAGGAAACATATTTTCACATATATTAAGGAGTAAGGAAGGAATTGTAAAACGATGCAATTTATATGAATAAGTGAGCAAAGACTTGATAGAAACCACTCAATTGAGCATAATATAAATCATAAAATAGTGGTTTATCATACTTCTACTATTTTTTTTTCGAAAAAATGGATCCAAATCAACTCAACTCTTTTTTCAATTACTTACAAAACTTTTCTCAAACTCCAAATACGCAACAATCTCAAATCTCAAACTCTCAAATTCCAAATCAAAACTTCACACTATCGAATACATTTCAAAATCCAAATCCACAAAATCTTCATAATTTTAATTTTCAAGCTCTTTATAATAATCAATTTCCTATGTTCCAACCACAAAATCAAAATTTACAAATACCACATTTTCCATTTTCCATTTTCATCGTTATTTAATCCTTCTATTAGAAATGTTGCTCCAACATCCTTGCCGTTTTCAACTCAATTCAGTGCATCGAGACATAGCTCATATGGTGTTGGTGACTCTTCTAAGCCATTCTCTCAGACTTCGATACAATGTAGTCTAAATTCACAATATTCAGATTTTGCCAACCCTCGTGGATTAGATGTTATCGATCTCAAAGAAGATGACATTGAAAATCGTAGGCAAGATAGTATTCAACTCTGCAATGGGAAGAGGATGAGATGTTAATCAGTGCATGGTTGAATATTTCAACCGACCATATAGTTGGTACCGACCAAAAGGACAAAATATTTTGGAGTCGAATTCGCAATTATTGTGTGGAATTCAACTCCGACATAAAAAGGAGGGCAGTTGCATGTAAGAAACGATGGAATAAGATCAACAAAGCAGTTACAAAATTTGTTGGCTGCTATGATCAAGCTAGTCGAAGCATAAGGAGTGGTTTGAATGCTGATGATATGAAGGAGTTGGCCTATAAACTTTATTCCACACATTATGGTCAGAAATTCACTTTTGAAAGGCATTAGAATATGCTTCGTTTGGAGCAAAAATGAAGCCAACTACCTACACAGAGTGGAGGCTCAAAGAGAACCAAGGTTAGTGCAATTGAAGCATACTCATCCTCATTAAATCCAGAAACATCGTTGGCTGACGAACTCGGTGTGGACTCTCTCGTTTGCCCACAAGGATCAAAGAAAAGCAAGCAAAAAAGTAAGAAAAAAGCACAAATGTCTGAAGATCTTAGCGAAAAGAAATTATCGGTTGTTAAAAAACTATCTTTCATGGAAGATATTAAGAATGTTAGAGAAAAGGAACTAATGGATAGGGAAAAAGAAAGAGAAGAGGAGAGGGAACATAGAGCAAAGATTATGGCAATGAAGGAGAAGAAGTTACAAATTCAAGCGAAAATGAAAGAACAAGAATTACAAACTCAAGCGGCAATGAAAGAACAAAAATTACAAACTCAGAGGTATATTAAAGAAATAGAGATAAATGCAAAAGAAAGGAAAATGGAAAGGATAACTAAGGAAAGGGAAAGGGAAATGGATATGCAAATACTTAATGCTGACACGTCTACAATGAGTGAAAAATGTAACACCCTACCACACAGAGCTGATGACAAGTCATCATATACCCATTTTTCAAGCTACTTTCACTTGTTTTGTTAGCATTTATGCACTTTCTTGTATCCTAAGTAAGTGATTTGGAGTGAAAATGCATAACTTCTCTAAATCAAGCAACCACCATGAAATTAATGATAATCCATGAGGTTTAAGCTAATTTTAATTGAATTTTAATTGATTTATAAGCCTCTTGAATTTAGTGATACTTGGAGTGGTTGTTTTGGTTTATTATAGGTGAAGAAAAGAAAAGAAAAGGAAAAGCGTGGCCTAAGAAGTGTAGCCCAAGGAAAGGAAAGTGTGGCCAAAGTAATAGGAAGCGTGCCGCATGCAAGGGGGAGGCAAATATTGCCCTCCACAAGGGCAGACTGCCCTCTAGGAGGGCAACATAAAGGAACCAACCAAGGAAGGCAACTCTGCCCTGCCCACTACAAAGGCAGAGCACAAAAGTGTGCCTTGGAACCAAGAAGAAGAGAACCTTGCCCTGCCCTCCACAAGGGCAGTATCGGGCTCACCAAGGAAGAAATTCAAAGGAAAAATGTCACCCATGCATGCCACAAGAATCGAACACGGACCAAGGAAGAAGCCAAGAACTAAGGTTGAGTGCCGTGCCAGGAAACCAAGGAAATTAATTGAACGTGTGCCACAGCCGTGTTTCGAACACGGGACAGCAAAGTGGAAACACTGCCCTGCCCTCCGCGAGGGCAGGGCAGCATCCTATGCACCAAGAAAATTTCTGGCGCACCAATTCTTGATTCTGGCAGCACCAAGGCAATTTCTGGCGCACCAATTTTTGATTCTGGCGCACCAATTCTTGATTCTGGCAGCACCAAGGCAATTTCTGGCGCACCAATTTTTGATTCTGGCGCACCAATTCTTGATTCTGGCAGCACCAAGGCAATTTCTGGCGCACCAATTTTTGATTCTGGCGCACCAATTCTTGATTCTGGCAGCACCGTGGCACATCCTGGCAGCACCAAACCCATCCAAATCCCAAAATCCAAGAATAGAAAGTGTATAAATAGAAGCTAGTTTGATGTAATTAGAACCTTTTACCATTTTTACCTTTACTTTTGAATTTTACTTTCACCTTTATTTTGAGCTTTGGCAATTGTTCTTGGGTGACTTTACTGAGAATTCTAAGAATTGGGGAGGAGAATTGATCTCTCTTCTTCCTCATTCTTGCCTGAGCACTTCTAATCTTCTGTTTTTGAGTTTTGGGTGGAAGGCACCATTCTGGCGCACCATGGCATGACTCTGGCAGCATCAGCACGCACCGTGGCACATCCTGGAAGCACCAATTTTTCCTGTCCTGCCCTCCGCGAGGGCAGGGCAGCGTTCTGTGCACCAAGACCGCACCAGGCCGCACCAAGCAAGCACCAACATGCACCAAATTCTGCCCTGCCCTCCATAAGGGCAAGGCAGCCTCCTGGAAGCAATTTTCCTCCATGGGCTGAAATTGAATTAAAAACCCAATTTAATTCATTTCTTCACCAAATCAAAAGCCCATCCAAACCCCAAAATCCAA
>NC_029774.3:79661999-79663190 GCF_000817695.3 Arachis duranensis | reverse complement strand
AGGAAGGCAAATAGAGATCTAGGCTCTGCTACCTAGTCTCTTGAGACCTGAGACCCAATTTTACTTTTGGTTCTTCTGTGAACCTTGCTGCATTTTAAATTTCCTATTCTGTTTGAATTTCAATTTACTCCAATTCATCTTCTACTTAATTGATTGCTGCAATTTACTTCTTCTTTGTTAGATCCTGCAATCCCATTCCTCAATTCCCTTTTATATTCAAGCAATTTACATTCCTTGCCATTTAAGTTACTGCAATATACATTTCTTGCACTTTAAGTTTCAGTCATTTAGTTTCTTGTTCTTTAAGATTCAGTCCATTTTACTTTCCTGTTCTTTAATTTACTGCAAATTCCCCTCTCCCTTTACATTTACTGTCATTTACTTCCTGTTAAACACAAATCACTCAACCAATACTTGATTCGCTTGACTAAACCAACCACTAAACTAAAATTGCTCAATCCTTCAATCCCTGTGGGATCGACCTCACTCATGTGAGTTATTATTACTTGATGCATGATGACAAGTCATCTTAGCCTAGTTTCACTAGTCTTTTTCTTTTGTTTTCACTTGAATTATGCACTTTCTTGAGCCATAAGCAAGCCAATTGGGTAGATTTTCATGCTTCCTTTGATTGAATCAACTATATATGAATTAATGCAAATTCATGAGGTTTTATGCTATAATTGTTGCATATTTTGATAAATTGAATATCTCATGATTTTGGGCATAGCTTTGATGTGTTTGGTTGATTAATGATAGGTGAAGAAAGCTTGGAGAAAAGTGGAAGAAAGAAGGAACGGCTAGAAGCAAAGAGGGAGCAATGAAACAAGTGAAATTGAACCAAGAAACAGAAAGTTGGAGTTGAAGTTAGCCCTCAAACTTTGGCACAAACTTTTGGTGCAAAGTTAGCCTCAAAGTTTGCCCCCAAACTTGAAGGCTAACTTGAGAAGTTGAAATTTCTTCCCTGGGCACTCAAAGTTTGCGCCAACGTTAGCCCCCAAACTTGGAGGCTAACGTTGGCATATCAATTTCTCCCAGGGGTAGTGACAAACCCCAATTTGACGGTTTGTTTTGTACTAAATTCAGAGTATTTTGATAACCTTTTGCCACATTTAGCCTATGAATTAGCATGGTTTTGTTATCTCTCCCATATTTGTGCTTAAGTGTAAAAACATGCTTTTTAAGCCTTAT
>NC_029774.3:79656612-79657995 GCF_000817695.3 Arachis duranensis | reverse complement strand
TCTTGTTTGTATGTCAGGTACAGGGAGAGTTACTCCTGTTTTATCTGAAGCTGACCAGAGAACTTTAAGGAGATTAAGTAGAGCCGAAAGAGGGAAAGGCATTGTTGGAGAGGAAGAATTTGAGGAAGAATATCACGAGATGGAAGGAGATCCATCTAATCCAGGAGGAGGGGTTAACAACAACCCTCAACAGAGGAGAGTACTGGCCTCCTACACTTTTGCAAATCCCAGACACTATGGAAGCAGCATCTTAGCTCCAAATGTCAATGCAAACAATTTTGAACTAAAGCCACAACTCATCACTTTGGTTCAAAACAATTGCTCTTTTGGTGGAGGACCACTTGAAGACCCCAACCAACACTTGTCCACTTTCTTGAGGATTTGTAACACTGTCAAAACTAATGGTGTGCCTCCTGACAGTTACAAACTGATGCTATTCCCATTCTCTCTCAGGGACAAGGCCACTCAATGGTTGGAATCCTTTCCAAGGGACAGCATCAACAACTGGGATGATTTGGTAACCAAGTTCCTTGCTAAATTTTACCCACCTCAAAGGGTCATAAGGTTGAAGACTGAGGTACAAACATTTACACAAATGGAGTCTGAACCCATCCATGAGGCTTGGGAGAGATACAAGGCTCTAATCAGGAAATGTCCTCCTGAAATGTTCAATGAGTGGGATAAGCTGCAGAATTTCTATGAGGGCTTAACATTGAAATCCCAGGAAGCTTTGGATCATTCAGCTGGAGGTTCTTTGCAACTCATGAAAACTGCAGAGGAAGCTCAAAATCTCATCGATATGGTGGCCAACAACCAATACTTCTTCGCTCATCAAAGAAACCGCCAACCATCACAAAGGAGAGGAGTAATGGAGCTAGAAGGAGTTGACACCCTCCTAGCTCAAAACAAGATAATGCAGGAGCAGATTCAACAACAATTTGAGCAGATGGCTAAAAAGATTGATAGCCTGCAAGTTGCAGCAGTGAATACAAGCCAACCATCAACCAAATGGGGGCAAAATGAAGAAAACCAAGAAGATCAGCAGCAGGAACAACCTCAATATGTGCATAACCAAAGCTCCAGCCAAAATGAAGTCTATGGTGACATCTACAATCCATCCTGGAAGAATCATCCAAACATAAGATGGGGAGATAACCACACTCAAAATCAGCAACCATGGCAACGAAATTCAAACCAAAACAACTCAAGAAACAACCAAAATCACAACCAGCAAAACACTAACCCCAATCCATATAGAAAACCCCAAAACAACCACTCAAATTCTAGCTACTGTCCACCCAATAACCAAACCACTAACCAAAACACCCACCATCAACCTTCAACACCCCACAACCAGCCACAAACATCACAAGACACTCAAAG
>NC_029774.3:79652445-79656571 GCF_000817695.3 Arachis duranensis | reverse complement strand
AAAAATCAAGAGATGGCAAAACAAGATCAGGAAGCAGCACGGAAGGATCAAGCCATAACAATCAAAAACCAAGAAGCTGCAATCAGAAATCTTGAGAGGCATATGGAACAAATGGTTAAACAAAACACAAAGATGGGTGAGAAGCAATCAAATACATCCCTTAGTACCACTTCAGACCACCCAAGGGACAAAGGAAAAGCTACAAAGTGGGAGGAGTGCAAAGCAATTATGGTGGGAAGTGAGAAGGAAGCCATCAATCAGGAAGAACACAACAGAAAAGTTCCACAAGAAGAGACAGAAGAGAGAAGTGAAGAGGATCAGAAAATCAAGAATGCAAAAAGCTCAAAGAGAGATAAGGACATTCTTGAAACACAACTACAAGAGAATAAGGAAAGGGTGAAGCCACATATCCCCAAACTTCCATACCCTCAGAGGTTCAAAAAAGAAAATGAGGATAAGCAATACTTAAAATTCCTGGACATATTCAAGACACTCAACATCAATATTCCTTTCTTGGAAGCACTTGAACAGATGCCACTATATGCCAAATTTATAAAGGAAGTGCTGACAAAGAAAAGATCCTTGAAGGAAGGACAGATTGTTGAGATGACAAAGGAATGTAGTGCTATCCTCCAAAGAGAGTTGCCAGAGAAAAAAGATGATCCTGGGCGTTTTTACATACCTTGCACCATAGGAAACATAACAATCGAGAAGTCATTTTGTGACCTGGGTGCAAGTATAAACCTGATGCCTTTGTCTCTAATGAGGAAACTTCAAATTTCTGAGTTGAAATCCACACGAATAGTTCTCCAAATGGCTGATAAATCCACTAAGCAAGCACTGGGAGTTGTGGAGAATGTATTGGTAAAAGTGGGAAAATTCTTTCTCCCTACTGACTTTGTTATCTCAGATATAGAAGAAGACCCTAACATTTCCATCATCCTGGGGAGGCCTTTCCTAGCTACGGGCAAAGCATTGATAGATGTTGAAAAAGGGGAATTGTTGCTGAGAGTGCATGATGAGCATCTAGCATTCCATGTTTTTAAAACCTTACAGGAACCCATTCAAGAAGACGATTTCATGAAGGATAAGGCCAGAGATCAAAGTTTGAAGGAGGCAATCAATGAGTTAACTCCAAGACTTCTAAATCCATGCTTGAAAGCAGTAGAAATGGTGCAACAAACCAAAGAAGTCAAGGAGGAACTAGATCCAAAACCCCCAGATGAGAAATTCAGCATCCTAGATAAAGAACCACCAAGGCAGGGAGTATCTCTTGAGAAAGAAAAGAAGAAGAGGCCAAGAGGGTGGAGAAACAAGAAAATCCCTACTGAAGGCTTTTCACCAGGGGATAAAGTGGTGTTAAACACCCAACCAATGAAGGTGTCTCCACAATTATCTGAATACTACACTGTAAACCGAGTCCTTTCACTTGAACACCTAGAGATCATCAAAGAGGAGACTGGAAGGAAGTTCACAGTAAGAGGAGAAAAGCTGAAGCACTATGATTTTCAACCTCCATGATCAAAGAATGAAGGATGTCAAGCTAGTGACATTAAAAGAGCGCTTATTGGGAGGCAACCCAACATGAGGTAGTTTTCTTTTCATAGCTTGTTCAATAAAAAGGTTGAATAATTGGTATGTATCGCAAGGAGCTAAGTTTGGTGTTCCACACCAAAACAAATTAAGAGATAATGAAGCATTCTAAGTTTGGTGTTCCACCAAAATCTCACTTAAAAGCACATTCTCACTTCCTGCACAAAGCTAGCTCCAAGCAATCAGACAAATCATGCATCCATTTAATTGCTCTCTAGTTTAGTTTTATAACCTTTAGCAAGGACACAAGATTTTACATATAGTTAATCTATTGCATCAAAGGAAGTGGCAAGGAATTAAGTTTGGTGTTCCCACACCAAATTAAATCCAAAAGCCACATTCAATTCATGCATACTAACCAGTCACCTAAGGGCTTGAGAAGCAAGCAACTTTTGAGATTTGTGCAGGGAACTAACCACCATTTGAAGACATTATGCATCATAACTCAAAAGGGGCACAACAGAAGGAAGGACAAAAGAACTGCAAACCAATAGGTTGTATCTATACTTAACTCTTGCTGTTGAGAAATGCTTTGACTTGTGTCTTGCTAAAGTGTTCATCTAGTACAAGTAGAATCAATTTTTTTTTTTTTTAAATAAGTAAGCTAGTTTAAGTTTGTGCTTGGGTGTTTACTTCCACTTGACTAAAAGCATGTTCTGTGCCCTGCATCTTTAAATCAATAAAAGAAATGTTTGAATGTGAAGTAAGATAGTCTCTGTTAGATAGAAGTAGAATAATAGTAAGTGGTGGTATGTGTGTGATTGTATAAGAACTCACTTTTAGTGAATAAGTGAACTAGAATGTCTCATTCTAAGTATAGAGTGGCTTACTGTCTATGAATCTCAATAAATAAAGATCCTTGGTAGAAAAGAAAAATAAAAAGAAAGAAAGAAAAAGAAAAGATAGCCAAAAGATGGCAGAACCAAAGAAAACAAAAAGAAACAAAGCTGGACACCAATAGCTTGAACTTTAAAACATATGTCTGTGGTGTCTTTGTACTAGGATCTGCTTGGATTAGTAAGCTCTTTGGAGTGCTTCAACACTTGGTGACTTGGATTAACTAATCCGGGATCATCAGCTGAAAATCCACTATCAAGAGCAACCTAACTACAAGGCATTTAGTAACCAAAAAGGTGATGGGCATCAATGTTTAAAAGGAAAGGTAAGCCAAGTGTCCATGGTGAATAATGTGTCAAGTATACAGAAAAGAAAATGAACTTGCTACACATGACACTCAAATAAAGCTTTGAACAAAGTAATAGCCAAGGATAAAGGAATAATGAGAGGTCATAGCAGTAGGTTACTTGAAACTTGAAGGAGACTTTCTAGGCCTAAGAGTCAATAAGAAGTGAGTGTTTGCATATCCACACAAAACCCCATAAACTACCAATAACATTCTTCTAGCATGAGCATCCTCTTCCATTTCATTCTTTCTTCTTAATAATTCATTTCTTGCTTGGGGACAAGCAAGCTTTAAGTTTGGTGTTGTGATGACAAGTCATCTTAGCCTAGTTTCACTAGTCTTTTTCTTTTGTTTTCACTTGAATTATGCACTTTCTTGAGCCATAAGCAAGCCAATTGGGTAGATTTTCATGCTTCCTTTGATTGAATCAACTATATATGAATTAATGCAAATTCATGAGGTTTTATGCTATAATTGTTGCATATTTTGATAAATTGAATATCTCATGATTTTGGGCATAGCTTTGATGTGTTTGGTTGATTAATGATAGGTGAAGAAAGCTTGGAGAAAAGTGGAAGAAAGAAGGAACGGCTAGAAGCAAAGAGGGAGCAATGAAACAAGTGAAATTGAACCAAGAAACAGAAAGTTGGAGTTGAAGTTATCCCTCAAACTTTGGCACAAACTTTTGGTGCAAAGTTAGCCTCAAAGTTTGCCCCCAAACTTGAAGGCTAACTTGAGAAGTTGAAATTTCTTCCCTGGGCACTCAAAGTTTGCGCCAACGTTAGCCCCCAAACTTGGAGGCTAACGTTGGCATATAAATTTCTCCCAGGGGTAGCCAAAGTTTGCGCTCAAGTTTGACCCCAAACTTGGAGGCTAACTTTGGCATGACAATTTCTCACCCAGGAGAGCCAAAGTTTGCGCTCAAGTTTGCCCCCAAACTTAGAGGCTAACTTTGGCACCAATTGTGTTTAAGGAAAGGCCAAAGTTTGCGCTCAAGTTTGCCCTCAAACTTAGAGGCTAACTTTGGCACCAATTGTGTTTAAGGAAAGGCCAAAGTTTGCGCTGAAGTTTGCCCCCAAACTTTGGCACAAACTTTGGCACCAGAAAAATGGGCTTGCTGATATAAAAAGTTTGCCTCAAAGTTAGCCCCCAAACTTCAACTCAAACTTTAAATCCAACTTTGCAAAACTCAAAACCGGTTCAATTGGTTCACTTGGGTTTCTCTCCAAACTTCAAGAGCAATTAACCAAGGCCTCTTTCAACCCAATTCCACCAAGAGCAAAGGCCCAACTCAAGGCTTGAAGATCAATTGAAGAAAGTGTATAAATAGGCTAGAATTCAAGTTAGTCG
>NC_029774.3:79642812-79652367 GCF_000817695.3 Arachis duranensis | reverse complement strand
GAGAATTGAAGGAATTCTGTTTCAATCTCACCTTAGATCTCTCTGTTGATTTTCACTGCAATTTAATTTCCAATTCGGTTCATTGCTTCTTCATCTAATCTCTTTGCAATTTACAATTCCATTGCTATTGTTCTTGTTGGATCTAGGAAGGCATTGAGATCTAGACTTGGTTTTCTAGTCTCTTGGGTCCTGAGATCTTGATTCATCTTTTCAATTCCCTGTTTCTTGCTTTACTTGTTCATTTACTTGTCTGTTGAATTCAATTCAATCCCAATTCCCATTTACTCTTCTGTTTGATGCAATTTACTTTTTCTTTGTTTAATTTCTGCAAATCCAAGTCCCAATCCCCTTTACATTTCCAGTTATTTACATTTCTTGTCATTTAAGATTCTTGCAATTTATACTACTTGTTCTTTAAGTTTCTGCCATTTATTTTCTTGCTCTTTAAGATTCAGCACTTTATTTCTTGTTCTCTTTACTTTCAATGCAATTTAAATTCTGCAAGTTACCCATCAATCAACCAAATCTTGATTCGCTTGACTAAATCAACCACTAAACTAAAATTGCTCAATCCTTCAATCCCTGTGGGATCGATCTCACACCCGTGAGTTTTTATTACTTGATGCGACCCGGTGCACTTGCCGGTTAAATTGGTGTTGTTTTGGGAGAAATTTATTTTTCCACCGAAATATACTCATCAATGCGACCCAGTACACTTGCCGGTGAGTTTTGTGTTGGATCGTTTTCCACACATCAAGAGCCTTATGCTTAAGTCGTAAAACAGAGATGGCAAGGGATTACGACCTTTAAAAGAAAAGGATATGTACATAGATATAGTTAGATGAAATCATATCTAGGAGCCTTGAAGAACAAGCTAAACAAAATGATAAACAGAAAATCGTGACACACTCGCATGGATATTCGTAAAACGGACAGGTAAAATCAAAAGATAACTGAAAACATATATATATATATCAGAGTTCCAAAACTCAGATAGCAAGCTCCAGACTCGACCTGCGAAGCTAAGGCCGGCCAGAGTATATAATTATGTATATATACAACCCAAAATAAAAGTCAAACCACAAAATAAACCCCTGTATCTCCAAGTTGACCTCTAGAAGGGACAAAACACAAAATATACATGCGAAGATTCTATAAATATATATACATAGCCTAAAACAAAATATGACAGTCCAAAAGATAGTTCTTTGCTCGTAAGGAGGATACCCAGACGCTCAACGAGGTGTCTCTCGACCTGCATCTGAAAAACAACAACATAGTATGGAATGAGAACTGGAGGTTCTCAGTATGATAAAGGTACCTGCATAGTTAATATAAAAGGTCCCGGGAAAGCCAGAGGTATTCCTAGAACTTCGACACTCAGACTTCATCTTAATGATTCAACTAAACCAGAATTAGCTAAGTTATCTAAGGTATTCAAGTTCTAAATCTAAATTTAACCTAACATTCTACTTTCTGTCACTTCTAATCCTCTGAATCACCCGTAGGACAACCCTCTTCACACCTCCGTCAAGAGGGATTTCTCAGAAAACATACACATACAATTCAAGCAAGGAAAACACAGGTATAGATAACAGTTACAGCACATAAATTAGATATCAGTTAATGTCAATTTAACAGTTAGGCAAACCAAAACAAATTCAAACTCAAGCAATACATACAAATGCATATGATGCATGCCTGTCCTATGGCTGATGAGTCTCATCTGTCGGTTATACAGCCAACCCGACAAGTCCTGGTAGTTAACCATTGGACAGTCCCTCTGTGTGCGCATCCCCAAGCTCAATAATATTCCATGGAGTTAAACTCCAAGATCAAATATAATATTCCATGGAGTTACACTCCAAGCTCAATAATATAGTATTCCATGGGGTTAAACTCCAAGCTGAATAATATAGTATTCCATGGAGTCGAACTCCAAGCTCAATAATATAGTATTATTCTATGGAGACAAACTCCAAGCACAATAATATAGTATTCCATGGAGACGAACTCCAAGCTCAAACATAATATTCTATATATATATATATATATGCCAATGGGGGAATCCGGGGAGTTAAAGTGCCCGGTCACATCTTGCGACAAAGGGTCAACAAATAGTCTCAAATACACAAGTCACATAATAATCTCTTTCGTCTCAAATACACAAGCCACATAATAATCTCTTTCCCTTTTAAAATAATACCTCAAATCAAAACTCCAATTCTTATAGAAATTTTGGCAATATCTCCTCTAAGACTCAAATTTTTGCCACCCTTCAAGAGTCCCAACTATCAAACCAAACACCTCTCAGTCATTCAAATCATTTCCAGTAACAAATTATTTCAAAATCAAACAAATACCAATATTAAATCTTTTTCCAAAATCAACCAACTTCAACAGCAAATTATTGACAACAGCTAAGCCTCACATTTTATACCATATACACAATCCATCAATTATTCATTCATTTCATTCCTATCTTAAGGTCTTCTAGCCCAAGTTTTTATGTGACATTAAACATTAACTACGAAAAACCAAAATCATACCTTCGTATGGAATCAAAATATTCAAAGCTCCGGAGAAGCTTTCTGACTGAGCTATCGAAGAGGAAAATGTCCAGGATCGTCTATGCCTCCTAAAACTCCCGTTGGCCAAACCTAAAAGAAAGAGGAGCTACGTCATTGTCAACTTCCACTAATCAAAAATGGTGCCAACGTATAGAAGAAGAGGTTACAAATACTCTTACCGGTTAGATTTTTTATTGAAGTTACGGATTTCAAGAAATCGAAGTCAGAAGTTTGATGGGTTTACGGACTTTCGCAGTTACGTTCTTCTCTCTCCCGTTTTCTTTTTCCTTTTCTCTTTCTCTCTCCCGTTTTCTTTTTCTTTTTCTCTCTCGCATATGCTAATCATTTATATATGCATGATTAATTAGTAAGTCGCCTTTGGCTTTCTTTATTAGATAAATACACTTTATATATGTGTGCACAATGATAATGATAATATATATCTAACTTAATGAGAAATATAAACTACCTTTGATTTTCATGCTTCATAATTAATAATAGTAATAATAATACTAGAAATAGTAATGATGATCATGTAATAATAATAATAATAAACGTAATAATTGTAATAATAATAGTAACGCAATGAATATAATATTACCCATCTTATAAAAATTTTTGCTCTCGAAAATTGATATAAAATGGAAAAGATTCATACTAACGTAACTTCCCTTCTTAAACATATCAAAGAAAAACAGAAAGATTTGACACGCTTAGTTTGCAAATCCAGGATATGGCTTAAAAGTCTACGCAAAGCGGAAGATACAAGATAGACTCGATGCAGAAGGGTTATAAGGCAGGCTGGTATTAGAATAACGGGCTTATCACTTATAATACTCACTTCATCTAGCTCTTAAGTTCTGCCAATTCTAATGGTGTTACCTTACGTAATACAATCGAAACTACTTCAGCCTCTGACACTAAATCTATCACAACTTAACTTTCTCTTGACACTTAACTGGTTATCAAAGAGATATTTTTATCGGCCTAAACTCCTAGTCCATATCCAAGTCCAAAACTACGTCCAGTCTTTCCAGTCCTAAACTTCCATATCCAATTATGTAACCTAAACGAAAGCGGGGTCCTAGCTCTACACAGAACAAATATGTTCTACGCATTCTGTATCATACTTACCTCGATCCTGTCGTGGCTAACCCGCATCTGTGACTCTCCCACGCGAACAATCCCTAGACATGTGTCCCGATGCTCCACATCGAAACCACATTCCCAGTCCGTACCTGTGCGGCTCCTTTGGAGTAGTCTCACCAAAGCCTTCCTGTAGCAATGTCCACTTCATGGAGCAATCCTCTACGAACTGGCTCTTCTTAACCAACTCAGTGAAATTTGTTAGCTTTTGTGGATACACATAATTAAAGATGTCTCTCCTTAGTCCTTTCTCATACTAAGCACACTTCCATTCCTCATAATCGGCTGGATTTCCTTGAGAAGTTTTTGAGAAATGGCACAGGTTGTCGAATTCACGGGTATAGTCAGCAATGGACATATCATTTTGCTTCAGCTGCATTAACTCCAATTCCTTTGCAATGCGAAACGCATGCAAGAAATATCTCCCGTAAAACTCTGTCTTGAATATATGCCAAGGGACATCCGTTAACTCCACCTGCAAAGTATGACACAATTCTTGCCACCAATTCTGAGAATCTCCCTCCAACATATAAGTCGCTATCTCCACTGACTGTACTTCAGGAACATGCTGAGTGTACAAAAATCTCTCCACTTCTCGAAACCACTGATCAGCCTCCAGGGCATTGGCGTTTTCGTTAAACCGAGGTGGACCATTCTTGAGGAAATCAGTAAGGGTCATTGACCTAAAGTATCGACTTACGTACTCGTACTAGCACTAGGGTTTCCACCTCGACGTCCTTGCACTGGTTCAACCTCGGGATTTCCTCTCCATATACCTCGTTCAGATTCACGAGACGACATTTGGTCCCTGTTCACACCAAAAAAGTGATATTAAGTTGATTAGTCTCAATATCGCAAGTTTAATGCTTCAAGTTCCAAATGCATGCTCATGAAAATTTATGCCACATATATCAATCAGATATCCTAATAGCACATACACATACCCAGAGTATGCCCAGAAGCATAATCAGTCCATCCCTCAGGCTCTATAAGAACGAACTGCTTTGATACCATAATGTAACACCTTACCACACAGAGCCTTACGCTTAAGTCGTAAAGTAGAGGTGGCAAGGTATTATGACCTCTAAAAGAAAAGGATATGTACATAGATATAGTTGGATAAAATCATATCTAGAAGTCTTGAAGAACAAGCTAAACAAAACGATAAACAAAAAATCGTGACACACTCGCATGGATATTCGTAAAATGGAAAGGTAAAATCGAAAGATAACTGAAAACATATATACATATCAGAGTTCCAAAACTCAGATAGCAAGCTCCAGACTCGACCTGCGAAACTAAGGCCGGCCAGAGTATATAATTATGTATATATACAACCCAAAATAAAACTCAAACCACAAAATAAACCCCTATATCTCCAAGTTGACCTCTAGGAGGGACAAAACACAAAATATACATGCGGAGATTCTATAAACATATATACATAGCCTAAAACAAAATATGACAGTCCAAAAGATAGTTCTTCGCTCATAAGGAGGATACCCAGACGCTCAACGAGGTGTCTCTCGACCTGCATCTGAAAAACAACAACATAGTATGGAATGAGAACTGGAGGTTCTCAGTATAATAAAGGTATCCACATAGTTAATATAAAAGGTCCCGGGAAAGCCAGAGGCATTCCTAGAACTTCGACACTCAGACTTCATCTTAATGATTCAACTAAACTAGAATTAGGTAAGTTATCTAAGGTATTCAAGTTCTGAATCTAAATTTAACCTAACATTCTACTTTCTGTCACTTCTAATCCTCTGAATCACCCGTAGGACAACCCTCTTCACACCTCCGCCAAGAGAAGTTTCTCAGAAAATATACACATACAATTCAAGCAAGAAAAACACAGGTATAGATAACAGTTAAAGCACATAAATCAGATAGCAATTAATGTCAATTTAACAGTTAGGCAAACCAAAACAAATTTAAACTCAAGCAATACATACAAATGCATATGATGCATGCCTGTCCTATGGCTGATGAGTCTCATCTGTTGGTTATACAGCCAACCCGACAAGTCCTGGTAGTTAACCATTGGATAGTCCCTCTATGCGTGCATCCCCAAGCTCAATAATATTCCATGGAGTTAAACTCCAAGCTCAAATATAATATTCTATGGAGTTACACTCCAAGCTCAATAATATAGTATTCCATGGGTTTAAACTCCAAGCTGAATAATATAGTATTCCATGGAGTCGAACTCCAGAATCAATAATATAGTATTCCATGGAGACGAACTCCAAGTTCAATAATATAGTATTCCATGGAGATGAACTCCAAGCTCAAATATAATATTCAATATATATATATATATGCATGCCCATGGGTAATCTCTTTTCCTTTTAAAATAATACCTCAAATCAAAACTCCGATTCTTATAGAAATTTTGGCAATATCTCCTCTAAGACTCAAATTTCTGCCACCATTCAAAGGTCTCAACTATCAAACCAAACACCTCTCAGTCATTCAAATCATTTTCAGTAACAAATTATTTCAAAATCAAACAAATACCAATATTAAATCTTTTTCCAAAACCAACCAACTTCAACAGCTAATTATTGACAACAGCTAAGCCTCACATTTTATACCATATACACAATCCATCAATTATTCATTCATTTCACTCCTATCTTAAGGTCTTCTAGGCCAAGTTTTCACGTGACATCAAACATTAACTACGAGAAACCAAAATCATACATTCGTACGGAATCAAAATATTCAAAGTTTTGGTGAAACTTTCTGACTGAGCTATCAAATAAGAAAATGTCCAGAATCGTCTATGCCTCCTAAAACTCCCGTTGGCCAAACGCAAAGGAAAGAGGAGCTACGTCACTGTCAACTTCCACTAATCAAAAATGGTGCCAACGTGTAGAGGAAGAAGTTACGAATACTCTTATCGAATTAGATTTTTTATTGGAGTTACGGATTTCAAGAAATCGAAGTCAAAAGTTTGATGGGTTTACAGACTTTTGCGGTTACGTTCTTCTCTCTCCCGGTTTTTTTTTTTCCTTTTCTCTTGCATATGCTAATCATACATATATATATATATGATTAATTAGCAAGCCACCTTTGGCTTCCTTTATTAGATAAATACACTTTATATATATGCACAATGATAATGATAATATATATCTATCTTAACGAGAAATATAAACTACCTTTGATTTTATTATAAAATTAGTTCAATTACTAATAATAAAAATAATTTTTCTAAAAATAAAGAATTCTAATTTTATAAAATAAATTATAACTTATTTATATTTATATTTTTTAAATTGAGGTCGCTACAAAAAACGACAAGCTCTTCATGAGATTGCATGTGAGAAAATAATCGCTAAGTGGTTTACTTAATGGTTCCTTGTATTCGTAGAGTTACGTAGTATGTTCTTATTTTTATTGAGTATTACTGGTATGTGTGTAGTCTATTTTATTCATTTCTGATGTAACTTTTCAAATTAGTCAATATTATTATGTTATTATTGTTCATGAAAGTGACCGTTGCAAAATTAGCCGTTTTAAATTTAGACAAGACAAAACTATCCGTTAAGTAGCCGTTGCAAAACTAGCAATTGCAAAACTATTCGTTAAGTAGCTATTGTAAAACTAGCCGTTGAGAAGTAGGTACTTGTTGCAGACATACTGATAAATATCAACTATCAATGACTCTGCAACTCCATTTCAACTCTTGTTTCTCACCTCGAAAGAGTACTAAAAATTACATTTCAAGATATGGCTAGAAATTTTGATGATATATTTAATGAGGCTTTGTATGGCAAAAGAAGACGACAAGATAACACACTCATAGATTATTGGTTCGATGAGTGTTTATTCGAAGATTCAGAAGAAAAAGATATTGATAGAAGCTCTATCCCAACTCCTCATATATAGATCAATAGAGATCGAGAAGCAAGACATGATCGCCTTTTCCAAGATTACTTTGCAGATAAATCGGTGCATAATGCTGACATTTTCTGACAGAAATTTCGAATGAGAAGACATGTGTTCCTTCGGATAGTAGATGCTTTCTCAAACGTCTATCCGTATTTTCAACAGAGGATTGATGCAACTGGAAGAAGAGGCTTCTCACCACTCCAAAAAATGCACCGCTGCGATACAGATGTTAGCATATGATGTAGCAGCTGATGTTGTTGATGATTATGTGCGCATAGATGAGAGCACTACAATTGAATGCTTGGAAAAATTTATTGAAGGTTTCATTTCGGTGTTCGAGAATGAATACTTGCGAAACAAATCCAAATGATGTACAACGCCTGCTACAAATGGTAGAGGGTCGTGGCTTTCCTGGCATGTTACATAGCATTGACTGCATGCATTGGCAATGGAAAAATTGTCAAAAGGCGTGGAAAGGTATGTACATGAGTGGTTATTGTGGGGTTGCAACCATAGTATTTGAGGTTGTAGCATCTTCAGACCTTTGGATATGGCATGCGTTCTTTAGAGTTTCTGGTTCAAATAACAATATCAACGTGTTAGGTCATTCTCTAGTGTTTGATGATATTCTAAATGACTGTGCTCTAGAGGTAAATTATACTATTTATGATAATAATTATACTATGGGATACTATTTAACAGATGGTATTTATCCTGAATGGACCACATTTGTCAAATCAATCTCAAAGCCACAAGGGGAGAAACGCAAGTTATTTACACAATACCAAGAAGGGAAAAGAAAAGATGTGGAGCGAGCATTTGGAGTGCTGCAAGAACGCTTTGCAATTATACGTGGTCCAGCTCGCTTTTTGTAAAAGAAGAAGCTTGCCAACATAATGAGAGATTGTATTATATTGCATAATATGATTGTTGAGGATGAAAGAGATACTTATGCAGAAAATTTTGCTCATGAATTAGAGTATGACCATGTCGAAAATGGCTTATCACAGCCTCATTTGGGAGAGAAAGATTTTGCAATGTACCATCAATTTCTCCAAATAAATGCTCAACTTCGAAATAGGCAGCAGCATAGACAATTGAAAGAGGACTTGATTGAACACATATGGCAATTTCACAATGCTTGTTGTCAACTATAGAGTTTAACAAGTATAATTACATGTGCCATGCGCGTGATAAGATTGAAATTATAATTTTAAATTATTTTTTTGAAATTAATTTGAATTATAATAATTTGATTAATAAAAAATAACATGTTATGCATTATTTATTTGTTTTCTTTAATCTAGTGTTAATTGGATTAACTCTAAAATAATTATTAATCAGTTTTAATAATTTACTTTCTTCAATAAATCACACATATATACTGAATGTGATCATAAATAATATAGTAATAGTTAAATCCACCAACAAATATATTAGCTATTATCACACTATAAAACAAATTAAATATAAAGGCTATTAGCACTTATAAATCTATAAAATTGTACTGTTTTTTATTCGTATAAGGTTTACTTATCAAATAAACTTAAAATATAAACAAAAAATTTATAAAATGGACCTAGCATCACTTGAAAGAATTATGGAAAATAATCAACTTACCTTATCATCTATGAAAACCATTTCTATATAAGTCGTCTTGTTCTTGACAAATTTAGATGGGACTTTCCATAACCTTATAATTCTTGCCTTTATTTTTCAAATTTTTTTTATTACATAATCTACCATAAATAACACTGTTGATAGAATTTCAGTTAGTAGCCCTTAGGTATAAAAAATAATAAACAGAAGAAGATCTATATCTAAGATATGAATTTTCTAGATGATAAATAATTGTAATAATTCACTATTACTCCTTATATATATATATATATATATATATACACACACACACACACACACACACACATAAATTATA
>NC_029774.3:79634643-79642751 GCF_000817695.3 Arachis duranensis | reverse complement strand
TTATTTTTTTCATGTATCTTTTCTTTTTTTATAAATAGTAATGTTTTAATATTTCTTTTTCTTTTTTTTAAATGTAATTTTTAATAATTACATTACTAATTTAAAATATAAAATGAGAAAAAAGGTGATACATATATCCAAAAAAGAAAATAAACTTAAAAATCAGAAAAAAAAAAGAAATTTTATATTAAAAAATATAAAAATAATATATTCAATAAGAATAGTCGTAATATATAAATTGAGTCAACATACAATTTAAATTTTTCTAAAACTAATTTAATCAAACACCAATATTACAAATAAATTACTTAAATAATATTTAATCTATTCTAGTCTTTAGACACGTATAGATTAGAGTCGTTCTTGTAACGACAATCAACTGAAACAATATCATAAGTTCGAATATTTATAATTCGTACAAATTCAGACCATTCCCTTGTTTTTTGAAAACCTTCTGTATTTCTGATAGAGTTGAATCGCAATTCCTTTTATAGAAAAAGAGTTACGAAGGTGGCTTTGATGTGTTGGAGACCAAAATTCAGAAGTCACTATTTATATTTGAGTGTGACACCCATTAAACCCTAAAGGTCAAATAAAATTGTATCTCCGATTTTATTCTCATTTAATTTTAAATCAAAAGTAATAATGACTTATTTAATTCAGTATTTATGATAATAAATGAGATGACCATTATATAAGTTATTTAATGTAAAATAGCTTAATTTATGATTAAAATTATTATATGTATTGCCCATAAATAGATTATGAAATAATAATTTTCGTAGCAAAATAATCATTCAATTTGAATTATAATTAATTGATTGATAAAAATTATAATAAATTGTATTATATTTAAATAATTAATTAAATCAATTAGTTGATATAATTAATTTATTATAATAAATTAAATTTAATGAGTTAAAAGAAATAAATTGAAAAACACCATCAGAAATATGCCACGATAATTTTATTATTAAGTGCAGAAATTTAATTTTTATATAATAGAATAGATATTTATAGATTATTATATTAAACATAGACTGAAAAAACACACTAAACAAAATAAAAGTATCAATGGTAAAATATAACCTAAAAATTTACTTAAATTAAAAAAGAACTTGTGATGAATTATAATAAATCTATATATGAGAAGTAACAGTAAAATAAATAATTAAAAATAAAGTAAAAAGAACAATTAAAAAAAGTAAAAGAAGATAGAAAAGATAAAACATGGAGTAGATAAAAAATATATTGCAATAGAAGATTAATATAATTAATTAATACAAAGGATGAAAGAGAAAAATTAAAATATAATCTTATTAAAAAATTTCAAAATAATATTTTAAAGAAGAACCTATTAATCAACTTTTATAAAAATATTACAAAAGTTTAAATTATCTTTAAATAAAATAATAATACCCTTAAGAATTATTAATCAAAATAAATAAAAAAATTAATATAAAATAAAATCATAGAAAAATTTTAGCAAAATTAAGATAAAAAATATAAAATTACAAATATTTTTAAATTAAATTAATTGAGTTCATTTATTTCATTGCTTTATATATTATTTATTAAATAATCTAATATTTATCTCGATCAAATTAAATAATAAATTAGTTATAATTAATTTGGTTTTATGAATCACACAAAATTTAAAATAATTTGATATTTATTCTAATTAATATAATTTAATGAATCAAATAAAATATTAAATGATGAAATATTTATCCTAATCAAATCAAATTACAAAATTGATTAGTTATAATTAATACAATTAAATGAATCAAACACATTAAATTGAAAAATAATTTAGTTAAATTGTATTTTAAGGATATATTTTAGAAATATTTATTTTTTAATAATTTTTATAAAATATTTTTTATAATATTTTTAACCTATGGTCTAAAGGCATAGTTATAATAATCCATTAAAAAGTACTTAATTAGTTAATATAAATAATTAGTATAATTGATTTAGTTCAATAAATTAAAAAAATAAATATGAAAGGAAGAGATAAAGGAAAAGTGAAATTATCAAAACGTGTAGCATTTAAAAAACAATAAAAAAAGTCACTTTTAGTTTGTTATTTATTAATTATTAATTTATTATAATTAATTTTACAATATTTATTATACATTATATTCATCTTATAAATTAATACAATGAATTAATTGATATCAATTATCGATAATTAATTATAATTGATATAACTCATTTGGCTATAATTTCTAAATAAATAATTAAAAATACACGTCTCAATTTTTTGTTAAAGTAGAATAAAATAAAGTACATAAATTGAGTAGATATAAATCTGAAAATTATAAAATTTTATTAACAAATCAAAGAAATTAGTACCATAAAACTAAATTTAATATTTATTTTAAAAATAATTACTGAATTTTTATTCTTTTAATTATTAATAATTTAAATAAAATAATATCCTATAACTTATTTTGTTATCTATTTTAAGTTATTACTAACATTCTATTTTTCTAATTATTTGCTTGTCTTATTTATTATTTATTCTTTCAATCAATTATATTAATAAACAAATAAACTAAATTAACTCATGTTATACTTGGACTATTCAACAATTTAACATAATCTTTTTAATTTGGGATTAACTACTAACGATAAAAAAAAATAAAAAATTTAGAGTAACTCAATATTATGAACATTAATTATTATTGTGAAATAACCTAAAATCATAATACAATTTATTTCTAAAGAAATAATCAAGGATTATTGTTAATTATGAAATAACCTAAAATCATAATATATTTTATTTATAAAGAAAAGATAATTCATTGATATCTATAAATAGAAACTATCGTCAACATGCTTTGATTAAAAATATGATGATTTAATTACTATTCATTATTAATAATATATCGATTATAATAAAAAGTAAAAATATAATTATCTGCATTTACACCATTAGAAAAATTATTATCATGAGTAAAATTGTCAAAAAAAAAGAATAAAATTGCATGGATCACAAACATACACTCTAAATTGTCACGATGTTTCAAATAAAAAGAGCATCAATACAGAAAAATCAATTAATATAACTAAGATAATGAACAACAAAGAGACACACACAAAAAAATAATAAAGAGAATCAATAAAAACATTAACATATAAATCACATACAAGTCACCAAAAAAAATATAAACCACATACACGAACAATGTATATATTAATTGTGAATCACAAAAAAAAACTATATATATATATAAATATGCGCTTAATAATAAGCAATTAAAATAAACAAAAATTTTAAAAAATTTAAAAATATAAAATGTATAAATAAAGATAAAAGAAACAAAAATTAAATAAATTATAAAAATTATACCCTAAATATAAGAGAGATGGAGGGAGGGAGAGAGAGAGGGGGAGAAAGAAGAGAGCGAATGAGTAAAAACATTTGATCTTGTATAAATAGATGGTATTGAGAAAAATAAACTAATTAAATTAATTCATATATTTCGTTATCATATTTATTATTTATTAAATAATTTGATATTTACTCCAATCAAATCAAATAAATAATATAATTAACCAAATTAATTAATTGATATAATTAATTATAATTAATCAATTCATATAAATTATAATAAATAGTGAGATTTGAATGTCTAATCAAATTAATTAATTGATATAATTAATTAACTATAATTGATTTATTTTAACGAAGTAAATGAAATAGATCAAAAAACACTTCAAGAGTATGCCACATCAGTTCCATCATTATGTGCAAAAATCCGATTTTTATATAATAGAATAGATAGAATAGATATATAATAAAGATATTTTCTTAAATTAGTATAATTATGTATTATTACTTAAATCCTAATTATAGTATAATTATAATAAATATATTTTTATAAAATAAATTTAGAAGAGAAATTAAAATAGTGTATTCATTTTGGCGGAAAAATGGAATCACGAGGAATCGACACCTCACTTCCATTAGTTGGGGAAAAATCCAGTTTTAGTATATTAAGTAGATTATGTTTTTCTTTGTATTAAATAATTTTACAAATTAGTGTAATCCTGAATTATATATTGTATATTATTGTTACATATGAATTTTTTTAATATTAATATCTTTTAATAGTGAATTATTTTTAAATTTATAAATTTAAATAATATTATTGAAAAAATAATTATATTAATTTTAAATATCTTAATTAATTAATTAAGTGGGACTACAATAAAGACTAAAGTTAGTTCTTCCTAATGAAAAAGAGAGATATACTTTGAATTTCTATTTACTGTTTATCATACAAAAACTGATATAAAATTACTTTTTATGACAAGTGGGGCATAAATAGAGACTGAGATGAGTTTCTACTAAACATGATCTTATAGTCTGGTTCAGAGAGAAACAATGGCCACATGCGCGTCATTAGAGTGTCTCATTGTTGCGCTCAACAACACAGGTGTACCATGTACGTGCATCGGTTTTTGACCGCCGGTTCCTGCTAGTTTGACTGAATTTAACCAGTTTTTACCTTTATTTTGGAATGCTACATACTAATCCCGAATCAGACCGAAATAAGCTTTGGTTTTATTGGATTTTCAGTCTAATCAACCAATCTGATTCAATTTTAACAATTATAGTTGTTTCTTAAATTATTAAGATTGAATACAAGATTTTTTGGTTTTTTGAGAAAAAATAATTTATTTCTCTCAATTAAATTTATGAGGAATGGTATCTCTTTTTTTAATTGATATATATATATATATATATATATATATATATATTGTAGTGTATATATAGCAATTGTTGAAAAAAAATTAATGATTTATGGACTTGGTGTTTATCATCGTTCAATTATATACGCAACTAATGAAAATATGAGTACAAATAAAATGCATTTAACTAATACATATAATGGCAAGAAAAATGCATCATCATCATCATCATCATCATCATCATCATCATCATTATTATTATTATTATAATTATAATTTACACAAAAGTAATATAGCTCTGAATGAATAATGATGAGGTTGGGTTATAAAAGAAGAAGAATGCACCAATGCAAAGAAGATAGCACTAGGAAACAGAAACAGAATAATGAGAAGACCAGTAATTTGCAGCAGAAGAAAAATTAGATGGAATTGAATTATGACAATGAATTACAGCACGTTATACAACTAAGAACACTCATACACACACACACACATATATATATATATACCTCCTATAAGCTGTATTTTAAAAAAGTACATACATAGTATGATTTAAAAAAAAAAAAGTTTGACTCTACATAAAACACAGCCCCACTGTATGCACTTTCATGGCTTCTAGTCATAGTTCCTTATTGTGTGAAGAAAAAATTCAAAACCTTACAAGAAGCAGTTAAGGCTATCAAAGGGTTGTGTTACGAGTCACAAAAAAAAGGGTTGTGTTACTTGTGTAAATGGTAATTACTAATCACCTTCATTTACCTTTTCAGTTTTCATGAGCATTCAAAGCGAAAGGGGATTATCTAGAGGTACCACCAGTTGAGTAAAGAGATGGATTTGACTTTGATACTGTTGTGTGTAGGAAGGACTTGTTAAATTCTCTGTTAAGTTGGGAAAACAAGTTTTATCCTTTAAGACAATGGACAATGGAAAAAGACATTGAAATCTTGCTGTTCCTACTGTGGTACTTAAACATTTCTCCAAGGCCATGATGCTGATAATGCTGCTGCTTTTTATGTGTGTTCCTTTGGAGGGTATATTATATAATAACTTTGCTTAATCAAATGAAAAAACACACGACTTCATAGTAAGTCCTCCCAAAAAAGAAATTCGAGAGTCGAGACTTGGTAGTGATTCATATTCTTATGAAATTTATGATCCTCCACGACTGGAATTTATTAAGTAAACTTGCAGTCTCATCTCTGATAAGAAAAGCACACACTGAGGAAGTATTTTCTAATAGTATACAACTATGGCCATACATGCCTATAACTAACTAGAAACCGAGAGAGCTGTTCCCATTTACATGATTAGACAAAGTCTTCTTAATTGGCCATGGTGCTCCTGCCATCACTGCCTCAATCTCCTTTATTTCCCTGGGACACTTGGTCATATTGTAGCAACCAGCGGCAGTAACCAGCTGAATACATCATAAACATATAAATAAAGTCAGATAAGGATTCATACCTAAATAGCGGTGCACATACATAATGATATTGAAAAATGGAAATGATAAACTAAAATAGATAAACAAGGTTTCAACAAATTGCATACCACATCACTCTCAATACGGACTCCACCAAAGCCATTAAATCTTTTAATTACTTCCTGGTTGATGAACTTGGAGGTTTCTGGACTATTCATGGCTGGACATAACAGAGCATTAATGAAGTAGCATCCAGGTTCCACAGTGATGACCTATAAGAGTAAACCAAGGTTACTTACCACCAAGTTTATATTTCTACTACCAAACCAAGTACCAACTAAAGCAAACAAGGGTTCACAATTATAATAATTCTTTCGATTTTAACGTTCAGCATTACCATGCCCAAAAGACTAACAAGTAAAGCTCCAATGAAGACTTTGGGACTTTGGGTCACAAATCTTTCAAATAGAATATAGAGGGCAGCTAGATGGCTTAATAAACCAAAAAGATTCTTTTTTTTTTCCCTTTAAAAAATAAAAATAGAAAACAAGTTTCAGGTGTATCATTACTGTCATTCCTAATGTAGATTAACCCTTGCATATTATAGGAAGTTCTGTTAACTCAAAAAAGCCATAACTAACCATTCCTTCCTGGAGCTCTCTGACTGTACGCAATGATTTTAGTCCAGGTTCCTTTCTTCTTTCCAGACCCTACAATTCAGAACAACTTTCATTATATGAGTGGGGAAAAGGACAGTGGAATATGTGACTGTGAGCAAGTTACACAAAGACCTTTATGTAGCCCCCAGGGTCATGTGTATCAAGACCAAGGAAATGGCCCAGACCATGTGGCATAAAAACAGCACCCAAGCGTGCAGTCACCATCTCATCAACATCACTACAAAAAATACAATTTAGCTAACAGTACACAAGAGGTAGTATCAAGATTCAATTTGTTTCCCCTCGTGAAGACAATAACAAAAGACATAAAAATGTTATTACCCTACAACAACTTGTCCCTTCTTTAGTGCCTCTAAAATGACTCTTTCTGCTAATCTGCAATGTTAGAAAAGGAAATCAGAGGCAACAATGCAATGTACCTTCACGTGAGAGTAATAAAGGAATTTTCAATATACAAAAACCATCCATGGATATTTAACTCATTCAGACTTCTGATCCCTGCATAAATTTGTCTTACTGTTTTCATTATAAATAACGTTGAAAATCAGCATACAATATCAAACACTGCACCCCTAAAATATATTGGAGAAAGAAGAGGGGAGAGAGAAAGAGAAAAGAGGGGGGAGGGGGGGGAGATACTTGTAATTGCTCATGAATATTGTTATATTTAAAAACCCAGAAGCTTAAATATAGCACATATAATTTTACTTGTCCACAACCATTACCACTTGAAACCAAGGATCACAGACATCTTAGGGTCTACAGTATTTTATCAGAGTCAGTCAGAAGCAATACTGGTATTTGATCATACATGTGCATATCAACCCAGAATACTCCAGGCTTCATTGCAGATATAACAGCATTATGAGCATCAAGGACAGCCTGCATAACATGCAAATTGGAACTAAGAACTGTAGGGGAAAATGCACAGCAGTGCGGGATTAAACTGCAGTGGTACAGATTTGTGTAGTGTGCACAAAATAAAGATCTTTGTTTAGACTTTGATAAAATAGGATTTATTAGAAGAAAGCACTTACATTATATATCAGAGACTGATCAATCGTAAACTTTCCATTTATCTGCACAGAAAAGTATAAATTGAGCATAAAGTGAGAATTCACATACCACTAATGCCTGGTACAATCACAGAACAATATTAGTACAGGATAGCGTATAACTAAAACAATAAAATACAAGAACAGACAAAGATACGTAGTTCTATGCCAAGTTAGCAGAGTCATGTCTGAAGACACAGTAAGATTACTCGCAATTTTACCGCAAAGAACAGATTTATTTGCTAA
>NC_029774.3:79633071-79634615 GCF_000817695.3 Arachis duranensis | reverse complement strand
AAGTGGTATTCAGCTCCCATATCAAGTAGTGCCATCCCTCCATCTTCCAGAGTCTACAAAAAAAGGGATGTTTTTAAAACTTACACAACCTTAGAAGTATACAAGTACTGGTCATCGAAATTCAGACAATAGCTTCATCTTATTTTGTCTCTTTCTAAAGGAAAAGCAAAAGGTAAGCTTTCAATACTTTAGCATGTTGATTTGTCACATATAGCACACAAAATTTTGCAACAAAAACCAATCAATCATAATCCTTAGGAGTAAACAACTACTAACCATGAATTCAGACAAAAGAAATCATCTTATTTGGTCTCTTTATGGTGATTTGTCAGATATAAAGTCACCATATAGCACAGAAAAATGTTGCAAACACCAACCAATTGATCTTAATGACCAGAATTCTGATAGCCAATCAATCCTAATAGCATCGCCTGCAAACATAATGACCAAAAAAACAAGGGAATAAATATGCCATACCTTGTCATTTGGAGCTGCTGCATGCCCATAATGGAGAACAGCACTGCATTGATGCACAAATATTTATGACATAGAATGCTGCTACTTAAAAAACATAAATAATAAAGAATATGAAAACTTCATGCATGGTATCACAATTATTCACAAAATAGCACTTGAAGTTAAAAAATGTAAATGATCCTTCATTTTGCTACTGCAGAAACAGATATGGGCATGAAGCCACAAATTAAACAGTGTTTCAACTACTCAGTTTCTAATTTTATATGGGTAAACAGAACCAAGAAGTATTCCCTACAAATGGACATAGACCAAATTATCCAAGAACCATATGAATCAAAAAGAGTACAGTTGCATTATCAAAGTGGTGTACCTGTTATCACCAGTAGCACATATACATGTGTAGGAGCAATGCCTACATCCACCATACATGTAGGTGTGGTGAAGGAACATGCTTTCTAGCTGATACTCCTTCATGCCCACTTTAGCATTTCTCATAACCTGTTTCATTGTGATGTACAACAAAATTCGTTTCAAATTTGTTTATATTATATATCATTTTTCCCTACCAATAGATAGGATATCTGTTAAAACCACGAACAAATGTTCCTAATTCCGTTACTTAAATCCATTACACGGAATAAAAAGGGAAGAAATGTAACAAAGTAAATGAAGCTAGTCCTCTTTGTGGACTATTTGTTCTATATCAGCACCTTGTTTTATCTACGAAAATATCATTAAATCTAAAAGGTAATTCCCATAATCACTTTCATTTTAAAGCTACAAAAAAAGTAAAAAAACTCAGAAGATTATTGCTAACTATAAAATAGGTGTCAAGAAGATATGGCTTATAAGGGTTTTCAAATGAAATTCTGTATAAGTACATGCATAATGAAATATTATTGGGATAGTTATCTCCATGGCTGTAAGAACATTTCACATCAATATTAAACAATATTCAGGAGAAAAGCAAAAGTTTAGACATGATAATTAGTTACCTCAACATGAGCTTCAGAGCTAATATCATTTGCATACTGGACAAGAGCAATCTCCATTTCTGACTTGATGAC
>NC_029774.3:79627612-79633024 GCF_000817695.3 Arachis duranensis | reverse complement strand
GATCCTTATTGAAGTTGTCGATGCCCTAAGAAATTCAAATTATAAATATAAATAAATCCAGTTTCCAAAGGAAGAAATGTGCAAGTACAACCATGTCATCACGAATAACAACAAACAGCATTGGTGCAACTGAGATCAGATGCAACAACATTATCGGGTAAGAAAAAATATGACACCAATGGAAGCAAATGACTATACTAATCCATTTCTTAATCAAAACAACAAGAAGAGCGTTGAAAACCTCAAAGTCAGCTGGTGTAGAGAAATTGTTGCTATCTGTGTTTAGGCCATGCAAGAGAAAGAGCAAGGGTTTCCCCGAACCCTTGTAACGCTCTTGCAAAACACTTGCAATTTCATCTGTGAAGCATGCCGTGCTAACCATGTAGTGTTCCTGCAAGAAGAATCAAAAAGTGCAAAGATGTGACCCTCAAAAACACAGAATTTAACTTGCAAATCCATGAAGGAATACTCAATACTTATTAATCATTCAATTGAATCACCTTAAAATAGGACAGTGGTTTTATTTCTCCCAGCCAAACAGCATACTCATCAGGTAACCGAGGAGCAAAGAGTATAGATTCCCCGCTTTCAACGTCCTTAAACAACATACACAAATCATAATCAGCTATACTCTACTTTATAAAAAACATTATTTAATTTGTACATGGAAATTTGTTTAAGATGAAATGAACTAACAATAGCTCCATAGAAACCAGGTTCTCTGACTCCAAACAAGTAGGCGAAGTAACTCTCCTGCCTGCAAAATACGAAGCAAGAGAAATCAGGCAGTAAGCACTGCTAATGATCGATTATTAACTATTTAATAATGTTGACGAGAGTGGAAATGAAGAACCTGAAGAGCTCGAGGTGATCAGTGTCGTGACGCGTTTGCTCTTGGCCACCCTGGAGGAGGACGAAGCCGCGAAGAAGGACGCTCGACTGAAGCAGATGTTGGCGAAGGGATCCCAGAAGCTTCTGGCGGTTTCCGACGTGGAGCTCCATCGGAACTTTGGGTGGCGACAGCGACGATGCCATGGCTGCCTTCAAGTTTATTTCTCCACTCAACCAGCCTAATTATTTAGCAAGAAAATGCTTAAAAAATAATCATTTCTATAATTAATTAATTAAGTATAAATAATCATTTTTATCACAAAAAAATTAAACTATCTATATACCCACAAAAAATTTATTTCATTTGACAAAAATATTTAACTATTAAATTTTTATTAATTCTGTAAAAAAATCACATTAAATTTTTAAATTATTCATTAATTATCATTTTTGTAAATCGATGAAAATGTCATTTAAATTTAGATCTCTAAATAAAAGATCTCTAAATAAAAGTACACGACATCGTTTATACCTCAAATTTATTTCAAAGAATCCTCTCAAAAATTTAATCCACAAATTCAAGATTACTATGAAAATTTTCATCCTATTAATAGTTTTTCGAATTAATACTTAAATTAGTCCTTGGAAGATAAAACATTTTTCAAATTCATTCTAGAA
This sequence comes from Arachis duranensis, assembly GCF_000817695.3. NCBI lineage: Eukaryota > Viridiplantae > Streptophyta > Magnoliopsida > Fabales > Fabaceae > Arachis > Arachis duranensis. The sequence goes on along the minus strand of NC_029774.3, from coordinate 79,631,515 downwards.
AGATTTTTTTAATTAAATTGGTCCTTCAAAGATTACGAATTAATCATATTTGTCATCTAGCCACTCCATTAACAATTTTATTTAAAAATTGATGCTGTCTAATTAGATGTTACCAAATATATTTATGAAAATTTATCAATTTAGTCATTTTTACCAATTACAAAAATTCTATTCCCAATATAACCTAGTGACTAAATTGATATATTTTCTTAAACATATTTAGTTAACGTCCAATTAAACATGTTATGTGTCATGTATGCTATCAGTTAACATTTTACATCATCAACCGTTGACAAAAATTGTGAGTAGAGTAACTGAAGAATATATATGATTAATTCGTAATCTTTGAACGACCAATTTGATTGAAAAAAATTTTCATGGATGAATTTAAAGAATGTCTTATCTTTCAAGAACTAATTTGACTATTAACCCATAATTTATCTTACTAAAACTAGAATAAGAACCCTCGCTGCCCACATTCCAAAATCAAAATTTTCGGTCACTGAGTTTCCAAATTAATGGAATAATCCAAGTCGGGTAACGTTAACCAATAGAATCCAAGAAATCAGGGGTATTCACACGTTCTCCATTCTTAATGCCAGCTTTTCTGACACGATTTGTGACAACCACTCTCCCTCTCAAGTGGAGCTAACTTTGTCACCCGATCATACCACACCACACACCTTTGTTACCTTATATGATAGCTTAATGCATTTTTTTTCTACTCCCAAAGCTTCGAAGAGGCCGCAATTCCAAAGGCAACGTGGTGGAGCTAGGTCTTGTTAGTGGTGGTTTTCCAAGATTCGCGGCGAGTGAAGGTGGATGTGCGGTTTAAGATATGGAGAGTGGAGGGCTGAAGGCGGGTGGCATTGATGGTGGAAATCGGTTAGTTCTATTCTTAAGAGGGCATAGGTGTAGGTGTGGGTGAAGAATGAAGGCTTGTGATAGTCATTGAGGCGGTGAAGAACTTGAGTTATCAAATTTTTCGTAATCCGATATGGTTATTTATTCATTAATTAAAATCATCTGTTCTGATTCTTTTTTTTCTTTCTTTCTTTCTTTCTTTTTTTTTNTTCTAGCCTATGTTAATCGGGTACTTAAATTTGTACTGGATATAAGCCTAATATACTCGATGTAAGCCCAACCTGAGTACTTTGTATGAAGAAAGAATAGCAAATTGAAAGGTAGTAGGCCTAATGTCCTACCCTTACGCAGCTACGTCTATGAACCTTGTTGCTCTATCTCCCTTCAAGTCCTTGTTGCAGATTTTTTCTTATTAGATTAAAAAATTCATTGTTTCTCAAAAGAAATTATTCCAGAATTTTTTCCATTACAAAATAAAAAAACTTTATTTTTCAAAAGAATTATTCGAATTTTAATTCCCGAGATCCATTTTTTTGGCGTTGAGGTCAAGTTCGTTGCCCCCTTGGCGAACTTCATGGATTATATGAAGTTTTCCATCCCTTCCCCCTAGCTAACTTCATGCTTGCTCCTCTATAAAACTCTACTGAGACTGGTTGAAAACGAAACTTAGTAGTAGTAGCTCATCATTCTCTTTGATTTTGATCTTCTATTTACTCTGTACAATTTCTGAAATTCCGTTATTATCTATTCATTATGATGATGAAATAGCATATAATGAAGATGGTTCTAGCGTGTTTAGGTCTGCTCAACCAGTAATTTCATCCATGGCACCTGAAGTTGATAGTCTAACAGCGTTGAAGAATTTGATATTGCGTGCCATTGGCCAACAACACATGAGAAGAGCGAAAAAGTTTACTCAGATATCTGTCTGAAGTAGATAATACTTTGTTTTACAAAAAGTATATTATAGATTATAATAGTTATTGTTATTTTATTATTATTTTTATTAGATAACAATTTTAAGAAGATTTTATGTTTTTTGAATTAGGTACGTGATGACAAGGACATACGTCTTTTTAGGGCTTGGCACAACCGTTTGACAAATGTCAATCTGTTGAAATTATTTGTTTTTCTTAATTTTTCTAGTTGACTTGGGTGGAAAAGGATCATTTGCGGATACTGTTGTTGATGCCCGCCTTTAAGTGGAGCAATCAGAAGAAATATTAGAAGAATGATGGCTGGCCTAAATGTGCCAATTGAAGGTAGTCAAGAGGGGTCAATTGTTAAAGATTCTAATGATGGTATGATGCAATCTGATATTAAAAGTCATAAGGGTTCTGCTATCAGAGACTTAATGATGGATCCCTATCAAGTTAACCCTGGTGATGATGAAGATGCTGAGGCTGAACCAACGAAACTTCTGGATGAGAAAGAGGAGGAGGAAGAGATGAACTACTATAGTAACATATAAATCGCACTGACACAACCTACAATTTCTCGACCATATGATCGGCCAGATCACTTTTCCACTTTGAATCTCGAGGCAATGACTTTAGATTGTTTATTTAGTCATGGAGGCCTTGAGGATGATTCCACAATGAGTTTGAGATTGGACAACAGTTTGAAAATAAGGAGAAAGTTATTTTGGCAATTAAGACATACAACATTAGGAGGGCTGTGAAGTATAATATACTAGAGAGTGACTAGTTGAAGTATGTTGTACAGTGTACCCAGTTTGGGTCCAGTTGTTGATGCGTGAGCATCTTATACCCTTTTTCTTATCATTTTCTAGTTGTTTTTAGTTAGATTTTATTTAGTTTTACTTGATTTTAGTGCAAAAATCCCCTTGGATGCTACTTTGAGTTTTTTTAGTGTTTTTATGATTTCAGGTAAAATTCAGAGCAGTTGGCAAAGTTTGGAGCAAAAAAAAGGAACAAAGTTGGCAACCCCTAGGGCGCTAAACGCCAGGCCAGCGTTTAGGGCCAACAGGGTGTGCAAGCTTACTCCCCCTTGGGGCGTTAAATGCCCAAATTGGCATTTAACGCCAGCAGTGCTGTCCAAATTTCTTCTCATGGGCCTCTCAAATGGATTTAGCATTTCTTAATTTTATTTTATCTTCCTTTTGTAATTTTTATTTACAAACAATATCTTTTAGTTTTAGAATTTATTATTTTATTTTATTTCTGTATCAAATTAGGTTAGTATAAAAAGGGAAAAGATCTCTTGTATTGGAGATCATCTTCTTCCTTCCGCACGTTTTTCAGAACCCTAGTTTCTTTGTAAGTCATGAGCAACTAAACCTTCTAGTTAAGGTTATGAGCTCTATTTATTTCTATAGATTAGAACTATTATTCTTCAATTTTAATTAATGTATTGATTCAATTTTAAGGATTGCTTTTGTTCTTAATCTTATGAATTTGGATGGAATTAATTGCTAATTACATGAACTAATTGAACTACAGCTTGAAAACAAATTCCTCCTGAATTGCTAATTACATGAACTAATTGGAATATGTGACATATATATAATCCTGTTAGCTTTGGGTAATTAGGGTTTTTGTTGCCATAAACTAGTTTTTAAACTTAACCCTCTAATCGGAATGAAGTGACCACGAAAGTGGCGGTTGATGAAGGTTAGAGGAGGCTAAATCACTAAGAGATTAGGATTTAGACATTTACAGTTTTTCATGGAATGAATCATGCATTGTTAAAATAGTTGGTAAGAACTTTTAATCCTTAAAAGTAAACATCTATGAAGTCTTAATTGTTTTCTCATACTGTTTTTACACCAAACAATTTTATTGCTTTCTTTATTTGCTTATTTACTCTTTCATGCGAATTGTGTAAACCCTGTGAAATTAATAAATAATTAGCCAATAAGTTAATTATTATTCAAAGAAATTAGAAAAATTAATTTTTATAGTTTAGAGGAGTAGAAATACTAAAAATACGAATTTTGACACTAATTTTAAAGATTTTGTCCCAAAACTGGGCATACAGGCCAAATCGGTTGGACCAGATCCAAACCGGCCCAAAACC
>NC_029774.3:79598630-79627579 GCF_000817695.3 Arachis duranensis | reverse complement strand
AAAGTTACGTTTTAATGTAAACCTAACGTCTCTGAAAATTCAATCTTACGTAACTTTTGATCCGGAGCTTCAATTGATGAGCCGTCAAAGACCACGTGTTCGTCTTAGAATTCTCTTCAATTCTATCTTAACAAAGTGGTAAGAAATCTGCGTTTCTCTCCCAGTTCTCTCTCTCTCCTCAATTTCATGATTTTAGGGGTTTGGGTATTAAGGAATTGAATGATTTTAATGGTTTAGGTGAACTACTCTAGCAGTGGATAATCACTGAATTTTTTCCAACAGATCTGTGAATAAGGTAAGAAACTGTTAAACCATTGTGAATCGTTGAAATTGTTGAATTAGTAAACCCTATGATGGTTATGGTGATATTCTTTGAATTAGATTGTGTTCTTGTTGATTTGGAGTTCAATTGGGCGGTTTAAAACAAAATCCGAGTGATTAAGTTGGAGGAATTGACGTTTGGAAGCTTGAAACTTGTGAAAAGAGAGGTATTTAAGGTTTTCAAGCTTAGGGAGGAATCAGCTACGGTACATTTTTGGTTTCTTGTAGTTAATGTTTAATGTCTCGTGAAAACTTAGGCTAGAAGACCTTAAGATAGGGATAAACTGAATGAATTGTTGATGGACTGTGAAAATGGCATATGATGTGTGATTTGATTTTATGAACGGTTTGTTATCAGAGTTGGTTGATTGTTAGGAAAGACTTAATTTTAAAAATTTGTTTGATTTTGAAATAATTTGATGCTGGAAATGATTTGAATGACTGGGAGGTATTTGGTTTGGTGGTTGAGACCCTTGAAAGGTAGCAGAAGTTCAAGTTTTAGAGGAGATGTTACTAAAATTTTTATAAAAAAAATATAGAAGCTTCATTTGAAATGATTATTTAGAATAAAATTGGTTTTAAGGATTATATGTTTTAAATTTGATTTATTTAAAAAGAAAGAATTATGTTTTGAGTTTAAATTATAGATGAACGGAACGTGAAGTGTGATAATAAGGAATGATGATAGTGTTTATGATGAATTTGAGATTCAATGATATATGAAATGATGATGAGAATGAATTTAAAAGCATATGAGACTTGCAAAAATTAAGATGAATTATTGACCTTCTATACGTAAGACGTTATCGGCTTGGGGAAGCGCGTACAGAGGGTCTGTCCAATGGTTAGCTATCAGCACATGTCAGGTTGATTGTATAACCGACAAATGAGCTCATTAGCCATAGGACAGGCATGCATCATGTGCATCTGTATGTTTTGCTTGAGTGTGCATTATTTTGGTTTGCCAAACTGTTTAATTCTGCTTATCTACTACTTGTTCTACTTGCTATAATTGCTCCTTTATCTGTGCTTTCCTTACCTGAATTGTATGTGTATGTTTTCTGAGAGACCCCTCTTGGCGGAGGTGTGAGGGGGAGGGGTGTTCCACTGGTGATTCGAAGAATTGGAAGAGACATAAAGTGAAGTGTTAAGTTAAAGTTAGATTTGTAATTTGAATATCTTAGATAACTTACCTAATTTCTAGTTTAGTTGAATCTTTAGGCTGAAATATGAGTGTCAGAGTTCTAGGAATGCCTCTGGCTTTTCCGGGACCTTTTATATTAACTATGCGGGCACCTTTACCATGCTGAGAACCTCCGGTTCTCATTCCATATAGGCTATGTATATATGCTTATAGAATCTCTGCATGTATATTTTGTATTTTGTCCTTCCTAGAGGTGGACTTGGAGATACAGGTGTTTATTTTGTAGTTTGAGTTTTATTTTGGGTTGTATATATGTATATATATGTATATATATGTGTATATATGTATATATATGTGTATATATACATATATATACATATATATACATATATATACTCTGGCTGGCCTTAGCATCGCAGGTCGAGTCTGGAGCTTGATATCTATGTTTTGAAACTCTGATATGTATATATGTTTTCAGCTTTCTTTTGATCTTACGTATCTGTTTTACGAATATCCATGCGAGTGTGACACGATTTTCTGTTTATCGTTTCTGTTTAGCTAATTCTTCAAGGCTCCTAGATAAGATTTCTTTCAACTATATTTATGTACGTATCTTTTCTTCTAGAGGTCATGATACCTTGCCACCTCTACTTTACGACTTAAGCGTAAGGCTCTATGTGATAGAGTGTTACAAATTGCAACCTTTAAATCTTTTCTTTGTTCGCCTAACTAAACCAGCATGACAACCATTGTTTGCTCAGTCCATCAATCCTCGTGGAATCGACCCTCACTCACCTGAGGTATTACTTGAATGACCCGGTGCACTTGCCGGTTACGCTGTGCGAAATCTCTTTTCGTGCATCGAATTTTTGGCGCTGTTGCTGGGGATTGTTTGTGATTGATAACTACTAGTTGTCTTGTTGCTTAGATTAGGTATTTTTATTAGTTTTTGTTTATTTACTTTTTCTTTTTAATTTTCGAATTTTTTATTTTATTTATTTTTCTTTATTTTCAAATTTTTTCCTATTTATTTTCTTTTCATTTCTGATTTTAAGTTTGGTATTCCTTTAGTGTTTTTCCTTTCTTTTTAATTTTGAAAATTTTTGAGTCCTTCTCTTTTTAGTTCTAAAAATTTTTTAGGTTATTTTTACATTCTTATTATCGAAACTTTTAGTCTAATTGTTTACTTTAATTTATTTTATTTTATTTTTTATTTTTTAGGATATCTCACCAGGAGCTCTCTATACTTTGACATAAAGACTCTCACTTTTTCTTTGTCTCTTGTTTGTTCACGAGCAGGAACAGGGATAAAGAACTCCTTCTTGGGTTTGATTCTAAGGCTGAGAGGACCTTGAGGCAGCATTTGCAACAAGCTAAAGCTTACAAAGCCGGAGAGAATCTCAAGGAAACTTTTGAGAAGGAAGTTGAAGAGCTCACCAAGGACCCTAATAGAGGAAATCCGAATGCAAGGAGGACTCTGAGCTCTTACACTGCCCCCACTTCTGACTTTTATGGGTGCAGTATTTCAGTACTTGCTATTGGTGCTAATAATTTTAAACTGAGGCCGCACTTGATCACTCTAGTACAACAGAACTACCAGTTTCATGGACTCCCCAGGAGGACCCCAACCTATTCATCTCTAACTTCCTGCAGATCTGTGACACTGTGAAGACGAATGGAGTAAATCCTAAGGTCTACAAGCTCATGCTCTTCGCATTTACTGTGAGGGACAGAGCAAAGCAGTGGCTTGATTTTCAGCCCAAGGAGAGCCTGGACATGTGGGACAAGGTGGTCACTGGATTTCTGACCAAATTTTTCCACCTCAGAAGCTAACTAAGCTTAGGGTGGATGTCCAAACTTTCAGACAGAAAGATGGAGAATTCCTCTTTGAAGCCTAGGAGAGATTCAAGCTGATTTTCAGGAAGTGCCCTCCTGAAATGTTTTCTAAATGGACTAGGCTACAGATCTTTTATGATGACCTCTTTGAGATGGCCAAGATATCACTGGACAACTCTGTTAGTTGTTCCTTACACATGAAGAAGACACCTGAAGAGGCGAATGAGCTTATTGAGATAGTTGCTAACAACTAGTATCTATACACTTCTGAGAAGAACCCTATGAACACTGGGACTACACAGAAGAAAGGTGTCTTAGAGGTGGACACATTGGACGCCATTTTAGCTCAAAAAAAGCTCATATCCCAACAGATTAGCATGATCTCTCAACACTTAACCAGGATGCAAATCTTAACTGTTAATACTCAAGATGCATCCTATTGCATGACTGGGAGCTACAATCAGGAGGACTCAAGTAGCTATGCTCAACCAACCACCGAACAAGTAAATTACATGGAAAATTCCTCCAGAAATCCTAATAATGATCCCTATGCCAATACTTTCAATCAAGGATGGAGGAATCACCCTAACTTTGGGTGGAGAGAGCAGCCACAGAAGCCCTAACAGAGCTTCAACAATAACCAGGGTAGGTCCAATCCGAACAGGTTTAACAATCAACAATTCCAACCCTCTCAAACACATAGCATCTCTGACTTAGCCACAATAGTTTCTAAACTTTCCAAGACCGCTCACAGCTTTATACAAGAGACAAAAGTTTCAATTCGAAACTTGGAAGTACATGTGGGTTAGCTGGGTAAAAGGATGCTTGAGAGACCTCCTAACACTCTTCCCAATAACACAGAGGTGAATCCAAGAGAAGAATGTAAGGCCCTTATCATGAACCTAAAGAGATGTATGCTGTTGATGAATTGAAGGAAGAAAAGGCTCAAGGAGAAGCTAGAAAAGCACTAATATACACCCCAATAGTGGCGAAGGAGCCTGAAGTACCATACCTTCAGAAGCTTCAAAAGGGGACCAAGGATGAGCAGCTCACTCAATTATTAGAAATCTTTAAAAAGTTACAAATTAATATTCCTTTTGCTGAGGTGTTGGAGAAGATGCCTCCTTATATGGCTTGTCTGAAAAGCGTACTCTCTGAGAAGAAGGCCTTAAAGGAAAATAAAACTGTAGTGTTGATCAAGGAGTGCAGTACACTAGTCCATTAGAGGCTACCCAAGAAAATGTCGGATCCCGAAAGATTTCTGATTTCCTGTACTATAGGGACCATCACATTTGAGAAGGCATTGTGTGATTTGGGCTCAAGCATAAATCTGATGCTTCTTTCTGTGATGAAGAAGCAAGGAATCCAAGAGGCACAACCCACAATAATTGCATTGGAGATGGCTGATAAGTCTCAGAAGCAGGCATATGGATCGGTGGAGAATGTCCTAGTAAAGGTTAAAGATCTCTACCTCCCTGCTGACTTTGTGATACTCAACACGGGAGAGGATACAAATGACTCCATTATCCTAGGAAGGCCATTCCTAGCCACTGAAAGAGCCCTGATTGATGTTGAGAGAGGAGAGTTAGTTCTGAGGCAATGAGAAAACTATTTGGTCTTCAAGCTCTTCAAACCTTCACCACTCCCTGACAAAGGAGGTACTGGCATGCAAAACTTAATGCTTAAGCCGTCGCCCTTGGTGGAAAGCCATACAGTACCCCCTGACATCAAACCTAAGTTTGGTGTTGGACATTCACCACCCACCAAAGATGGAGGAGGTCCCAAGAAGAAAGTACCCAAAGGATGGAGGAACAAGAAGATTCCTACTGAGAACTTCTCACCAAGCATGAAGGTGGTATTCACTAGAAGTCCAAATGTACCATATACTATGAACATGATCCTGTCTATAGAGCATGTTGAGCTAATTCATGAAATCACAGGAAAGAAATTCACTATTAGGGGTGAAGATCTGAGCTCCTATGATCCTCTTCCTTAGAGGAGCTAACCGTCAAGCTAGTGACGGTAAAGAAGTGCTTGTTGGGAGGCAACTCAACCATAAGTATCCTTTAGTTTAATGATATTTTGAATTCAGTTTTCTTTTAGTTTGAGTTTTCTTTTAGTTATTTTTATTTTAAATTGATTTTCATAGTTTCTATAACTTTTCTAACGTTTGTGATCATGTAAAGTACTTAGGACAGGGACAAGAGACCTCAGACAGAAGAATAGAACACCTTGGAGAGAAACAACTGGGGCCGCTTGATAAACCGCAATTTTATGGTTTATCTTGTGTCTTATTTGGTAGATTTGATCAACTTTTTCCACATTTATTCACTAAAATAGCATGGTTTTGTAATTCTCCCTAATTAGGCTTAATGATTGAAAACATGCTTTTTAGGCTTTTAAAGTGCTAAATTTAATTCACTTTTCTCTCATTCAATGCCTTGATATGTCTGTTGAGTGATCTCAGGATTTATAAGGCAAGGATTGAATGGAAGAAGTGAAGAAAAAGCATGCGAAGTGGATAAATCATGAAGAAATGAGCATTTGGAGGATTCATAGCGACACGTACACGTGATAAGGACATCTGCCAGGCGACACACACGCGTCACCCATGCGCACGCGTGACGTTGGTCACGTGACCTCATTAAAGTGAATATGCTGGGGGCAATTTCTGAAGCTATTAGAGGATGAATTCAAGATGGATCAAGGGAGAGCAATTAGGATAGATTAGAAAGATGCTTTAGGTCATTCTATAGAGAGAAGCTCTCTCTTCTCTCTAGAATTATGGTAGATTAGGTTAGAATTCTCTTAGATTTAGGTTTAATTCTTGTTTTCGTTTACTTTTTCTTGCAATTTATTATTCTTACATCTTTTCTTTCCTAGTTTTACTTGTTATTTCCTTTATTTTGTTGCTTTTACTTTTATGAACTCTTGTTAATTTCATTTCCATTAATGCAATTTGATGTTTTATGTATCTTATTATTTAATTGAGTTTTTGTTGTTATTTTCTTGCCTTGGGTAGTTGTAGATTTAATATTTCTTGTTATTTGCCATGCTTTTCTTTTATTCCTTCCAAGTGTTTGATAAAAATATAATTTATACCAAAGCCAAGTTATTTAAGCTGAAAACAAAATTTCAATCTCATCCTTAAATCTAAAGCGTTTCCAAAGGCTCAGAAATTATTTTAGTTTTGCTAAATTAGAATTTAAAGAATACTTTGAACTTTTCCTAAAATTTTGTAAAGTGAAATTTGTTAATCAAAATTAAAGTTCTTTCAAATCCACTAAAACTCCTCCAAATGTGCTTATTGTTGCACGAAAACTTATCTCTCAACAAATTTTTACCGGCAAGTGCACCGGATTGTTGTCAAGTAAAAACTCACTATAGAGTGAGGTTGAATCCTATTGAGATTGGTTAGTTGATCAACTTTAATTGGAGAATTATTTTAGTTGAACTGAATCAAATTAAATTGAGGAGTGCAGAATTTAAATTGGTGGGAAACTTAAAGTGCAAGAAATATAAATAACTGAATGTAATTAGCAGACTTTAAATGGCAGAAGGGAAATTACATGAAATTAAAGTGCAGAAGCTTAAATTGCAAGAAATTAAATGGGAGTGAGGATTGTTGAGCATAAGTGTAATGACAGAATTGAAAGAATGGGTAAGATCAGAATGGGGGGATTCATTGGGCTTAGAAGATATTGCATTCTCCGGATCAAATCATTTTCATCTCTTTCTCAATCAATAGATTCATTGACCTTTCTTGGCAATCCTAGGTGATTGGATCCCAATGTCTTGGCTCACCAATCTCTATAAGCTTGAACAATTGCCCAATGTCTTGATATAATTGCTCACATGGTTGTCAAACTCGCGAGTTAACTCGTAAACTCGTACGAGTTTACGAGTTTAGGTAGTGGAATCGAGTTGACTCGGACATAAACTCGTTTCTGGGTAGACTCGGGTTGACTCGGCTAGACTCGGATAAAATCGTGCAAACTCGCGAGTTTGCTAGCGAGTCAGCGAGTTTAATTTCGTTGCCCATTTTTGCCAAAACGGCGTCGTTTTGGCCCAGAAAAAAAAAAAAAAAAAAAAAAAAAAAAAAAAAAAAAAAAAACCAAACCCTCACGGCCAGCCTCACTCGTCTCACACCCTCCACCATCTAACGGCAGCGTTGTCTGCACCGCCACGCAGAGGCCGGACGCCAGAGTCCAGACGGACCCCTCGCCTTCTCACGGTCTCACCTCCCCTCGCCTCATCCCTCGTCGTCGTCGGCTCGTCCCCCACCTCTCACCCGCGCAGCGTCGCAGAGCCCAGTGAAGGACCACCACGTAGAGTCGCAGTCTCGTAGAGCCCACCAGGCCACCACCAGGCAGAGTCGCACAGCGCCAGAGCCCACCACCAGTCCACCACGCCGTTTGCCTCCCCTCCCCTGTTCTGCCCTCGTCAGCCTTGTTCTGTTTTTCTTCACTGAAGCACTGCCGATCTGCTTCAAGTGATAAAGTCTGCCCAAGTACCCATCTCCAAGGTAATTTTGTTAAACTAATTCAAATGCTAACAATTTTGGTGGCAATTATTCAATTCTGCAAATTTATTAAGGCCCTGATCTGCGTTTGATCTGTTGAAAAAAAAATTAATGTGTGAAAAAAACTGATGCTGCTTGCCTGCTTCTGTAATCTGTACTTCATGCTTCATGCTTCAATCATGGTTAAAATCTGTGGATAGTGCTTCTGGCCTTCTGCTATATATATTTTTTCTTTTGTTTTCTGCTTCTGTTATGTAGTTATGTTTAGTCTTTAGTTTACTGAAATCTGAAGTCTGAATTAGTGAATTCACATTCACTGAATTGAAACTCTGAAGTCTGAATTGTTAGTTAGTGTTACTGACTTACTGTGTTAGTTTAATTGAAAGTCTGAAGTCTGAATTGTTAGTTTAAATGAAAATGTATCTGTTGTGTCTTGTGTGATAAAGTGAGTATTGGAGTATTGGTGGTTGACTCTGGTTGCCATTGTTTTAATTTGTTTGTGCTTGATCATATTGATGACCTCAAAGGGGGTTCATATGACAATGAGAAATTTGTTTAAATGAAATTGCTTGCTGTACTGCATTTGGAGTGATGAACTGATGATTATTGATTAAGTCTTATGATGCTAAAAATTTTTCATCTTTTAAACATTATTGTTGTAAGTGTAGCTGAAACTAGTGTTAGTTATGAATTTAGTTATTGGATAATCTGAATCTGAATTTAGTTAGTGGATAATCGTCTGAATCTGAATTTGTTGTTTGGGTTGTTGATTTTTAGGGATAAAAATACAAAATGTCTGAGAATGTTGGTTCAGGGACAGGGTCTTCGCTTCCTAGTATTCCTAGACCTACACCTGCTGTTTCTAGGAGAAAAAATGCAACTGGAAATAGAAGTGATATAGGATGGAAACATGGGATTGATGTTCAAGGCAATGGTAAAAAAGTGAAGTGTAATTATTGCTCAAAAACTATAAGCGGAGGGATTTACAAATTCAAGCATCATCTTGCCGGTACTAAAGAGGATTCAGAGCCTTGTGCTTCAGTACCTGAAGAAGTGAAGGCTGTGATGTTGAAAGTTTGTGTGGAGGCTAAAGAAGCATCATTGAAGAAGAGAAGATTTGGTGATGAAGAGGATTATCCTGAACAAACAGAAAAGGAAAAGGACAATTCTCAACAAAAGGGGAAAGATATTCGCAACTTTGTCACAAAAGGAAAAGGGGCTCAAGTTCAATCAACAATAAATCAAATGATGAAGAAGGATCTAAAGGAACAATGTGATCAACAATGTGCCATATTTTTCTATACAAGTGCTATTCCTTTCAATGTTATTAAGAATCCCGAATTTTTAAAGTTTTGTGAGATGGTTGGTAGATATGGAATTGGCTATAAACCTCCTTCTTACCATGAGTTAAGAGAAACCCAATTAAAGAAAGCAGTAAACAATGTTGATGAAATGCTTACTGAATTTAAAGCAGAGTGGAAGAGAACTGGTTGTTCAATCATGTCGGATGGATGGACTGATAAAAAAAGGCGTAGTATTTGTAATTTTTTGGTGAACAGCCCTAAAGGAACAGTTTTTCTTTATTCATTGGACACTTCTGACATCTCGAAAACAACGGATAAAGTTGTCAAAATGCTAGAAGATGCCGTAGAATTTGTTGGTGAAGAGAATGTAGTCCAAATTGTTACAGATAATGCTGCTAATTATAAGGCTGTTGGAGAAAGAATGATGGAGACTAGAAAAAGTTTGTATTGGACACCATGTGATGCACACTGCATAGATTTGATATTGGAGGATTTTGAAAAGAAGCTAAAGGTGCATGAAACAACCATAAAAAGGGAAGAAAAATCACCACTTTTATCTACTCTCGGAGTATGCTCATTAGCATGTTGAGGAATTTTACAAAGGGAAAGGACTTGGTTCGGCCAGGTGCCACAAGATTCGCCACTGCCTATTTGACTCTCACTTGTCTTCATGATAATAAAGGACCGTTGATGACTATGTTTACTTCTGCTGATTGGAAGACAACTAAGGTTGCATCAACACCTGAAGGAATAAGAGTTCAAAACATGGCCTTGGATAGTAGGCTATGGAAGAATATTGTCATATGCCTCAAGGCTGCTGCTCCTCTCATTACAGTCCTTCGCTTGGTTGATTCAGATGAAAAACCAGCCATGGGTTTCATCTTTGAAGGCATGAGAAACGCCAAAGAAACAATCAAGACTAACTTCGGTTGTGTTAAAAAGAGGTAATCTTGAGTTTTGACTAATTGAAAGCTTTAATATTTGATTATCAATGTATCATGTTAGTATGTGTATTATGTTACCATGTTTTCTTCTTATATTCAGTTATTTATTTAATTTTCTTATTTTTATTCATTTGCATTGTTATTTTTAGTTATGAACCTATATGGGAAATTATTGATGGAAGGTGGGAAAGTCAATTGCATAGACCATTGCATGCAGCTGCGTATTATCTTAATCCTCATTATCACTATGAACCAAATTTCATGGTTGATGATGCTGACATTAAGATTGGCCTATATAGTTGTTTGAAAAAACTAGTTCCTAACCAGGAAGAAAGGAAAAAGGTTGGTCTACAGCTTCCTGACTTTCATTATGCTAGAGGCCTCTTTGGTAATGAAACTGCAAAGAGTAGTAGGAAGACCATGCTACCTGCTGAGTGGTGGGACTTCTATGGAGATAGTTGTCCAGAACTAAAGAAGTTTGCTATCCGAGTTCTAAACTTAACTTGTAGTTCATCTGGTTGTGAGCGTAATTGGAGTGAATTTGAAATGGTAATTCCTTATTCCTTACTTCCTTAGAACTATTCATTATTTATTTTAATTTTAATTTTTTTATTTTTATTAACTATTGGCACTATATGTTTGTAGGTTCATACAAAGAGAAGAAATCGGTTGCATCAAAAGAAAATGAATGATCTAGTGTATGTGATGTATAATTTGAAGTTAAAGGGCAAGCAAATTAGAAAAACTCCAGAACTTGAATTTGATGCAGTGCATTCTGATGATGAGTGGATAACTGAGGATGTTAATGAAAATATTGCTGAAAGTGTTGAGCATTCTCACTTGCCAATGAATGACAATACTAATGATGATCCAAATAGTAATGAATTTGCTATTCCAGGTATGAATAGTAATGAATTCAACATGGGTGAGGGAGGTGAGAATGAGTTTATTGGGGATCCACAACAAAATTTAATAGAGGAAGAAGATGAACATGTGAATGATGATGAAGATTTTGTTGGCCGTGTTGAACCTGAGGCTGAAAGAAATGATGTTTCTGATGAAGATGGTGAAGATGATGATGTTGATGCCATGGAAGATGAAGATATTGGAGGATTTGAGTTTTAGAGTTTATTAGAAATTTAATTGTTGCTTTGTTGTTTTCTTTTGTGTTTTGGTTATGTCTTATAAACCTTTGATTGTGTAATTGTGTGTTTTATGTTGAACTAGATAAATACTTGTGAAGGATTTAAATGTGTGATCCAAAGTACTTGTTGTAACTTGTAATTTTAGTATTAGGTTAATTTATTATGTGTTTTGATGTTGAAATTGTTAGGTTTAAATGTCTATATCTGAGTAAATATATATATTATACATGATATATATATATTTTTTAAAAATGTATAACAGGTAAACTCGTACGAGTCTACGAGTCGAGTCTAGGTCAGCTCCACGAGTTTACCTAGACTCGCGAGTTTGACAACCTTGATTTTATTCCAACTTTTCCAATGAATGCTCTTATTTCTTCCCGGGCTAGCCCACCAAAATTTGGCAATTCTGGCTCCCAACTTTTTGCAGAAATTTTTAGGAAACTTTATAACATTCATCGCATATGATGGGATAGCCTGCACTACCGCTTTCATCAAAGTTTCCTTACCCACCTGATTCAACAAGTTTTTTTTCCATCCTTCTAATTTTTTTTGCACCTTTTCTTCAATCCATTCTAGTGCCTTTTGCTTTGATCTTCTCGATTTTGCTGGTAGACCCAAATACTTTCCCAGATTGTCCCAAAAAGCTATTCCAAGGATTTCTTCAATATTCACTCTAGTTTGTATGGGGATTTGATATCCAAAGGTGATACCTGATTTATCCAGATTAATTCTCTACCCTGAAGCTTTCGTATATTGATTGAGAATCTGTATAATCTGATATATCTCTTCTTTTTTAGCTTTTGCAAAAATAATACAATCATCTGCAAATAACAAGTGAGATATGGCTGGAGCTGTAGGTGCCATCTTGAACCCAAAAATTAAATTTTCTCTTTCCACTTTCTTCATTAAAATTGTGAAAATCTCAGCAGCTATAATGAATAAATATGGAGATAGGGGATCCCCTTGCCTTAACCCGTCTTTGTGGTTCCACCTCACTTATATCGCGCGCTTTTTACGCAGGCCATCACCATCTTCACCCATTTTTCACAAAAGCCAAAAGCTTCCAGAAGCTTTTCCAAAAAGTCCCACTCCATCCTATCATAAGCTTTATTCATATCTAATTTAATAGCAAGACCCATAGATCCTTCTCTACTTTTTTTAACAAGTTTATTGAAAGCTTCTTGGACTATGATAATATTATCCTGAATGAGCCTTCCTCCAACAAAAGCACTTTGAATCGGTGAAATTAAATCCTCTAACACTTCATTCATTCTCTGCACTAAGATTTTTGATATGATCTTGTAAATAAAATTGCAACAACTGATGAGTCTTAATTGGTTCAAATTCTCTGGCTGATTGACTTTTGGAATAAGAACCATTGTAGTCTGACTGATTTCTTGTGGTAAAATACCTGTTTCAAAAAAATCCTTCACCACCGCATAGACATCTTCCTTCAGAATATCCCAGTGTTTCTGATAAAACATCCCATTTAGTCCATCTGGGCCTGGCGCTTTTAAATTCCCCATGCTAAAAACTGCCTCCATTATTTCCTTTTCACTTACCGCTTCAGGAAGTTTTATATTTGTATCTTGAGTAATTTTTCTAGGTACTTCTTTGATACAATTCTCCAAATTTCTACTCCCTGAAGAAGTAAAGAGATCTCTGAAGTGGTTTTCAATAAGTTTAAGAATCTCTTTTTCTCCTTGAATCCATCTTTCCTCTGAATCCTTTAATTTCACAATTCTGTTCCTGTCTCGTCTTTGTAATGTTGTGGCGTGGAAAAACTTTGTATTTTTATCGCCCCACTTAAGCCACTTTAATCTAGACCTTTGTCCCCAAAATTTTTCTTCTTGCTCCCATAAATGTGAAATTTTCACTTTAATCTGATTAATTTCCTGTTGTTCTCGATCCGTCATGTTAGAACTTTGTAAAAAATGCATTCTTTCTTTAAGCTTTTCAATCTCCTTATAAGCTCTCTTAAATTTCCTTTTACTCCATCTGCTCAACTCTTCTTTGCACTTATTTCTCTTTTTTATAAACCTATCCCAAGATCTACACTCATTTACTTCCATATCCCAGCTTCTTTTTATAAGATCCAAACACTCCTCGTGGTCCGTCCAAAATGCTTCAAACTTAAACTCCCTTTTGCCTCTAGCTTTTGGCTCCATATTCACTACTAGGAGACTATGGTCTGAGCTCACTGCTGGAATAGCTGTAAGAACTGCATTTGAAAACACTTCTCTCTATTCCCAATTTACTAGTATACTGTCTAATCTCTCTTTTGTGATGAACCCATTCCTAGGATTGCTGAACCACGTAAATTTTCCGCCTTTCAAATCGAGGTCCATGAGTTTATTTGCATCTACGAATCCCCTGAACACCTCTATCTGTATTTTTGGTTTAGGATTAAGCCCTACCTTTTCCTCTTGTGTTAAAATATCGTTAAAATCTCCGATATACGCCTGAGGCCCATTCAAACAGTTATTACTTACAGAGAGCTCCTCCCATAGCTTCCTTTTTTGCTTAAACACTGGGTTACCATAAACAAAACACCTTTTCCAGCATTTTCCATTTCCTAAGTCAATGTCAGATTTAATAAAGTTATCACACCACGAATAAACATTCATATTTATATTAGATTTCCATAATAAACATAGCCCTCCGGACAATCCCTGGAGATCAACACAAAAAAACTTATCAAAATGAAACTTTTTCTTAATCCTATTAATCTTCACTGCATTAGCTCTAGTTTCCATCAGGAACACTATGGCCGGTTTAATCCGCTTACACAGATTAATAAGTTCAGAAATTGTCGAGGCGGCCATAAGTCCTCGACAATTCCAACTTACAATACTCATGGCTGAGGGTGGGGCATGATTCGGCCCTCCTCCTCAGCCATAGTATTGTCCCATGCCATAGGTTCTCCTCCTATATTTCTAGTATTTACCAGCTTGTTTTTTCATCCCCCTCCCGGTCTTCATCCTTTTAGTAGCTTGCTTCTCGCTCTTTGCTAGCACCTTATCCCATTCAACATTAGTCATCTGGAGCATCTTCTTGTCTTCTCTTTTTTTTTAGGTTCAATCCCATCTCCATACATTTTGCTAATTCTATCTCCCATTTTGTTGACTCCTTTTGTTCCTGCTCTTCCATATTCTCCTCTGCATCTTCATCACTAGCCAGCTCCACAAAATATTGTTCTCCTTCCACCGATTTCAGGACATGTGTATTATTCTCCTTTTTTGCCTTCTCCTCTTGCCTACTATATGTCTTGGTCCCCCACTGCTCTGTATACGGAGTATCTTTCTCCTTAGCAGGCTTCCCCTATTCCCTTGATGTATCTTCATTCATAGCTATAATAATATCCGTATGTTTTTTTAAGGCCGCCCATAAAGTGACATTTAAAACTGGATGATCTATTTCCTTTTCTTCTATTCTCCCAGCCTTGTTATTTTCAGAACGTATTGGACCCATTAATATATTTTGCTGGTAAAGCCCATTGCTATCCTGATTGGTGGCATCTCCTATAGACACCTCATTTGGGTTTTCACATTGGGCTTTTTTATAACCCCATACCTCCCTCTTTGATCCACTAGGCTCCTCCTTTTTGTTTTCTTCTCTTATCCCTAAACCATTTAAAATATAATTCTGTGTTTCTGCAGCTGTCCCATCTCTATCTGCCCTGAAATCCTTCCATTTCTGATTTTCAGGGATTCTGTTACACCATTCTTTCTCTACAACAGCCTCATTCTCACCTAATACTCTTGCCTCCTGCATCCCCTTACTAACACCTCCACTCCCCATACCCTCCGTACTACCAACCCCACTTCTTTCTGATTCCGGTTTTTCCACACTCCCTCTCCCCCTTATGCTCTTACCACACGCCTCCTCATCTTCCTCGTGCCCCTCTTTCCAACCATCCCTGAACCTTCTTTTTTCTTGATTTTTCAAAGCTTTAGCTTGAGGCACCCCCAATCCTTTGGTGAACCTTGGTTTACTTGAATCCCAGCTTGCCATAACTTTTTGATTCTTGCCTTCCTTAGCTCTATGCCCCAATCTTCCACAGTTGAGACAGTAATGGTCTTGTAACCTTTCATATTTAAAGTGGATCCAAGCATTCGGCAGATCGTCTCTTTCAAGATAAAACCCTGTGAGGAGGGGTTCAGTAACATCCAGAGTTACCTTAACTCTTAAGAAGGTTCTCATCGGTTTAGTATCTCTCCATGGATCCTCCACCTCTGAAACTAACCCCATCATGTCTCCTATGACTTTTGTTGTATCCCTTTCCAGTAACTCTAAAGGCACCACATGAATCTGTACCCAAAAATTCATAAAATCATGCTTGACTTCAAATACTGACTGGCCCTTCATCCATTCTTGTAGGTTCAGCAAATACCCTTTAATACTCCACGACCCACCGTTAAGCACCTGCTTGCCTTTTTTCTTGTCTTTGAAACTGAACAGGAGCATATTTCTTCCAATTTCTGAAATAACTAGTCCCTAGGGTTACCCCATATCCCCATAATAGTGTTCTTGCAAACTTTTAAATTCATTTCGTATATGCTTTTCTATTCTGATTGTTTTGCCTTCTATAGTCTCCGTAGCTCCAACTCCTCTGACTTCCATATATGACATTGTTTTTACTCTGTGCAGACTAACAATAAAACTAAAGTGTGTTATTCGCCGTTGGTGAGTGTTGATGAAGCTCCCTAAAGGAGAAACTCCTCTTAAAGGACTAGAACCAGACGTTCCTACAGTTGACTCTCTTAATACGAGAGAGAGGTCTCTCCAGATGAGAGAAAAATTCGGTTGTGTAATTCACTTTAATAAGACAAACCCAAAGTTTGATTCTATGAGATTTTCTTTATGCATAGCCCGAAAAGAAAAAGCAATTTTGGTTTCGTACATTTTTTCAAAAAAAATTAATTAATAAAATAAAAAAAATCAGTTTCTTTAGGAAGCTTAGATCATCATTTCGTCTAATCCTACAAGCCCATATCCAGTCCGCTTCCTTTATCTCTATCGGGTCTTTGAAGCCCATATCCAGTTGGTTCATATCCAGTTCTTTCAACTCATCAAACCCATATCCAGTTGGTTTTATTTATTTTCTGTCATGTCATAAATGCCCATATCCAGTTCGCTCGACTCATTCTTTTTCAATTGATCAAGGCATATCCAGCTAGTTAAGGTCCGTCTCTTGTCATCAAGCCCATATCCAGTCGGCTAAATTCATTTTGTATTTGGTTATTAAAGGTCATATCCAGTTAGCTCAGACCCATTTCTTTCAAGTCATCAAATCCATATCCAGTTGGTTTCATTTATTTTCTTTCAGGTCACAGATGCCCATATCAAGTTGGCTCAGACCCATTGTTTTTCAATTCGTCAAGCCCATATCCAGTTTGTTTCAATTATTTTCTGTCGAGTCGATGATGTCCATGTCCATTTAGTACTTACCCATTTCTTTCAAATCAAGCAGTTTATATCAAGTTAGGTTTTGGCCATTTCTTTTAAATAATTGTCTTGCAAGTTATCAAGTACATGTTTCAATTACCTTTGTTTTATTTGTTTGAATCTTTAATTCATATCCATATTCAAAGTTAAAAAATGAAAAGTATGCATTTGCTTCATTTCATTTGGCTCTTACCAGTTTATCTCCATATATCATCATTTGCATAATTACATTCCATTTCTATCTTTCATCTTTTCGATCAAACAAAATAATATTCATTTTTCTTTACTCATTTCTTAATTTGAAAAGATATAAATAATTGTTTATTCTTTTTATCAAATAAGTAATGAATAAAGAGGGATAGCTGTGAATACCGTATTTTGTCCGACACAATAATATCTTCAAAAACAAATCTTGTACCAATAAATAATCAAGTTGGTGTTTATTATGCTCGATAAAAAGAATGACAATAAAGGTTCATAAAAATTTTATTTCATTAATAATGTACATATTTATTTTCCAATAGGGTTTCTACTATACCCCATGATACATATGGACAAGAATTATATATAACAAAATTGCTAAGTACAATAGGTCACGTTTTTGCTTGTTATTATACTCGTCGGTCCTTGGAAAATTATTTCTTAGTGGTTGTAATCTATTATTCACCGGAATAATATTTTCCAATGGTGTATGATTTGTAAGCATTTATGTACGTTTGGAAAGTAAACTAGATGATGAAAGGTGGGGTATCACAAATATTTAGCATCTTGTTTTTTAAGCTTTCAGCACCTATAAAAGGAGACATTCAGCATGAAAAGGGGTACACACATTATAACAAAAAATCATTAAGTTTTTTGTGCCGTTGTCAGGGATTAATTGAAATTGACAACATGCGTCCAATTAAATTCTAATTTAGATCTTATTCGTTTTAATTTCTTTTATTTCAAGTTTATTTTCTTTTTATTTCTTTTATTTTATTTTTTTATCTTGTTTAAATTCTTCTCTTCTTTCTTTACTATTTCTTTTATTCCGCAAAATATATTTGATCTTTTCTTTGTTTGTGTATCTAAGAAAATGATGGAGTTAAATGCTATAGAAAAAATCTTATCAAACAATAAACTTATGATTCAACAACATTTTGTACTGACAAAATAAGTGAAATAAACGCAGTGTAAGCTACTAGGATATTCCTCAAACCAAAAAATTACTCATCTTTTCCTGAATATAGGAATTACCCAAATTCTGATTGGGGGAGTTACGGACAAGGATATTTCAACATTCCATACCAACAGCAAATAAATTTTAATGTTGAATATTGATTCTGTTCCGAGGGTTACCTGAAACTGTAGTTCGATTTCGGACGAGATCTTCTGTACTGGTCGGAGCTGTTGTGTCCGACTTGTTGGACTTGGTGGTGGTGCTGATCCTTCGTCCCCGGAGGGTGGGGGGTACCTGCAAGGGACTCCAATACTTAAGTTAGCAAGGGTATTAAGCAGGTATTGAGTAGAATCAGAGTATGAGTTATACCTGGGTGCTCTAGTGTATTTATAATGGTGAGGAGTGACCTCTCTGGAGATAAGATAGTTATCTTATCTTATCTTATCTTATCTTTGAGTGAAGTCATCTTATCTTTAGGGGAACCGCCTTTATCTTTCTGGGCTTTGACTGCCTTTAGATTGGGCTGCGTTCCTTCATTTTGGGCCTGCTTTGGGCTCCGTTGGCGATTTGGCCGAGCTCTTTGAGAAGAGGTCGGGCATTGGCCGAGCTCTTTGAGAAGAGGTCGGATAGTCTGACCTGAAGAGGTCGGTCGGCTTGTCGCTAAACATCCCGGGTCGGACAGCTTGACCCAGGGTATGAATAGTGCCCCTGCTTGAGTTCGATCTTTCCATGAGATCGTGCTTTTCAGAGCTTCGATCTCTTTGGAAGTAGTGCTCAAGCATCTGTCTTGCTTGTTTCTTCATTGCTTTGCAATCTTGCAGATTTTCTAGAGGTTTGGTACTTCACAGTCCAACCTCTTTTGAGTGGTAGCGTGGGTTTTCTACCCTTGCCTTCTGGATCACGCCTTGCTTTAAGTTTGTGTTGACAACCCTCTGCTTTGGCGAAGTTGTCCTTCCGGCTTGATATCCGGATTTTTAGTGATTTGTCCAATGACTTTTTAATGTTCTTTATATAGAACCTTTTTTTAATCTTGGATGATGTTCGTAGCCCTGTTTGAGATTGTGCCTTCTTTGAGTGGAGTTGTATCCTTTTTGGCTAAGCGCATTTGAGCCTTAAGTTGTTTCCCAACCTTTTCGCTTGTTCTTTTTTGTGAGATCGTACTTGCACCTCTTCTTTAGTTGACGTTGATCTGTATGACTTTGCCCCTGCTTGAGTTCGGACTTTTCCGTGAGACCGTGTTTTCAGAGTTTCGATCTCTTCAGGGAAGTCGTGCTTAAGCATCTTGACTTTGGTCGATCTTTGAGTAGTTTCTCCTTGTGCGAGTCTGGTATTGCCCCTTTTACTTTGTTGAGGGGACTTTTCAGCCTTCTTCTGACTTGTTTGTCTTCGCTGTTCGAGCTTTTTAGTCATAATCCAACAACTTTTTAGGTAGTGTTCCGACGGAGAACCTTTTTATAGTTTGTTTGGATGACTTTTTAGCTCTGTCTTTGAGGCTGTGCTTTTTGCTTTTTAAGTAGTGTCTTTTTCCAAGACTTCGTATTTTTTAGCAAAGCATTTCTTTAAGACCTCGTACCTTTTAGCAAAACATTCCTGGCCTTCCTCTAGCCGTTTGTGAGATGTCTTTGTCCATTTTTGTGGATCTTTGTAGAGTGTCGGTACTTTGTTGTCGACCTCTTTTGATCTCTTCTGATTTTGTCCACTTTCTGCTTGGTTGAGGTGGTCCTTGGGGCTAATTTGTCCGACGACCTTTTAGTGTTTTTGTAGAACACTTTTTAGTCATTCTGAACAATTTTGATAGCCTTGTCGTGGAGCCGTGGCTTTTTGGGCGGAGCTATGTCCGTTTTAGCGCACGTTTTTCGTTGGTCCGACTTCTTCTTGTCGGTCCAAGCTATAACTTTCGTTGGTCCGACTTCTTCTTATCGGTCCAAGCTGTAGCTTTTGTTGGTTCGACTTCTTCTTGTCGGTCTCTTCTGAGTTATGTCTGTAATCCTCTTTCTTTGACCTTGTTCAAGTCTCTTTCAGGGATTACTTTTATAAATTTTGTCGTTTGGGCCGACTTTGTCATGTCGGGATCTTCTAAGTTATATCCATAATCCTCTTTCTTGGACCTTGTTCAGGTCTCTTTCAGGGATTACTTTTATAACTTATTTTGTAGGAGACCGACTTCGTTAGGTCGATCTCTTCTAAGTTATTTTTGTAATCCTCATTCTTGGACCTTTGTCAGGTCTCTTTCAGGGATTACTTTTATAACTTTGTTTTGTAGGAAACCGACTTCGTTAGGTCGATCTCTTTCCAAGTTAATTTTGTAATCCTCTTTCTTGGACCTTTGTCAGGTCTCTTTCAGGGATTACTTTTATAACTTTGTGTTGTAGAAAACCGACTTCGTTAGGTCGATCTCTTTCTAAGTTAAAGTAATCCTATTTAATAGGGTTGGCCAGACCTCTTTCCAGGGTTTACTTATAACTTGGGTTGACTTGGTCCGACTTCTGAACGTCGGCCAGTCTTTAAGTTATTATTTTAGCTATCCGTAAGACCTCGTCAGGTTCTTTTTTGGATTGCTTTTGATAACTTCTTACATTATTCTGTGTTCATCTTTGCCGATATGTAGGAAGTGGTTGGCATCTTTAGATCGTCTTTTGGGTGAATCACATTTTCACCTTTATCGGACGGTTATCTTTATCGTGATCATGCAGTGAAATTGTTTTTCACTTTCTGCCGATCTGTTGCTTTATAATCGGACGATGAATGCTTCAGATTAATGCGTCTTGGGAGTTTGTAGAGTAGTGAATTTGGTTTTCCCTTTGTCGACCTTTGTCAAAATCAAATGATGAATTTGGTTTTCATCATGGTCGGGCGGTGAAGTTGGTTTTCACCTTGCCGACTTGTCGCTTTGTAATCAGACGATGAATTTGATTTTCATCTTGCCGACTTTGTCGTGATCGGGTGATGAGTTTGGTTCTCATCTTTCCGACCTTGTCGTGATCGGGCGTCTTGGTAGGAAACTTTTTAGGGAATCTGCAATTTTTTAATAAAATGAAGATAAGAGTGTGTACATGTTAGTACTTACCTTTCTAGGTCGGGCAATCTTTTTGGATCTCGGCCTGGCGCCCTTTGCAGGCATACCATGACCATGGTAGCTCTTGCCCCTTGAGGTTGGACACTTTGTAGTAAGCTTTCCCCAGCTCTTCTGATCAACTTGGTATGATCCTTTCCAGTTGGCTTCTAGCTTCTCTTCTCCAGACCGACCTATTCTAATGTCATTTCAGATTAGGATGAGATCGTCGTTGCTAGGTTACCTTCCGATTGTATCTTGAGGCCATTTGACGTTTTAACACCTCTTCCTTGGTCCGAGCTCTTTCTCAGATTTCTGGAAGTAGGTCGAGTTCTTCCTTTTGAAGTTGGGAGTTTGCCTCTTCACTGTTGTGGATCAGTCTGGACGATCCTTCTTCGACCTCCACTGGGATCATTGCCTCCATTCTGTAAGCTAATCGGAAAGGTGATTCTTTTGTGGTGGAGTGTGGAGTTGTTCGATATGCCCATAGGACCTGTGGGAGCTCTTTAGCCCAAGCTCCCTTTGCGTCCTGTAGCCTCCATTTTAACCCGGCTAGTATGACCTTATTGGCAGCTTCTGCTTGTCCATTAGCCTGTGGGTGTTCTACGGATGTGAATTGGTGCTTTATTTTCAAGTCGGCTACCAACTTTCTAAAGCCTGCGTCTGTGAATTGAGTGTCATTGTCTGTGGTGATGGAGTAAGGAACCCCACACCTTGTAACGATGTTTCTGTACAAGAATTTCTGACTTCTTTGAGCAATGGCATTAGCTAGGGGCTCTGCCTCAATCCATTTTATGAAGTAATCCACCTCTACAATGAGGAACATGACTTGTCCCGATCCTTGGGGAAGGGGTCCGAGGAGGTCGAGTCCCCATTTTGCGAACGGCCAAGGTGATATTACATTGATGAGCTCCTCTGGTGGGGCAATGTAGAAGCTAACATGCTTTTGATGTAAAGCTTTAGACTTTGTATTTGGGTTTTTGCTCTCTTGTTGCCTCCAAAGGGTGCCCCTGGACTTTCGTGTGAGTCTTGGGGTTTCCCTTTTACTGTTGTATCTGACACTTGATATTTTGTTGTTATTGTCTGAGTTATTTCCTTATTTATCCGAGTTGTTTGGTAATAACCCCATGGTTGACCTATGTCTTCTTGAAAAAATATTGCTGAGATGTCTACTAAGATCCCGGACGGCATGTCTGATTGACTGGATTCCATAGTTTTAATGCGTGTTACTGTGGCTGACCCTGGGTACTATGTGCGACTTAGGAGGTTCCGTAGAATGAGTTGATGTCGCCTGACCCCGAGGAGAGGGTTTGTTTTCCTTCCTTGTTGTGGTCTTGTAATGTAGCCTGGATGAGGCTTCTGTTATTGCCTCCTGGTTTGGTGTTGGCTAGTTTTTGAACATGCATCAGCTCGGGCATTCTGCTCCCGAGGTATGTGTCGGACTTCATATTCCCCGAATTGTCCGAGCTATTTTTTTTTTTGTCCAGGGTCCCCCAAATTGTCCGGGCTATTTTTTCATAGTGGGATCCTCAGCTTGGTTGCTCCCTTCTATTTTTGAGGTGACTACTTGTGAATCACTGGACACGGTAAGCTCCTATCTTCTTAGCTAGCCTTACACCAGCCAGTAGTGCCTCGTATTCAGCTTGGTCATTTAGCTTGATTTGGCTTCCCTGATCGCTTTATATAATTACGCCTGCACCACTCCCGGTTTTGTTTGAAGAGTCGTCCATGTAGAGTTTCCATTTTGTAGGATTTCCCGGGGTGTTAGTGTACTCTGTAATAAGGTCGGCCAGATACTGTGATTTGATGGCTGTCTGAGCTTTATGTCGAAGATCGATTTCGGATAACTTGACTACCCACTGTAGAATTCTTCCTGCTAAGTCTGTTTTCTGTAGGATGCCTTCTATGGGCTGGTTGGTCTGAACTCTGATAGTGTGAGCTTGAAAGTATGGGTGGAGTCATCGAGAGGTGAGTCTGAGAGCGTAGGCGAACTGCTCTATCTCTTGATAGTTTAGTTTGGCCCCTTGTAGAGCCTTGATGATGAAGTAGACGGGTTGTTGCCCACTTTTGTCTTCTTTAACTAGTGATGAGGCTATTGCCAGACTTCCCACTACGAGGTATAATATGAGCTTTTCACTTTCCCTTGGTTGGGTAAGAATGGGTGGTTGCCCCAAGAATTTTCAAAATCTCGGAAGGCTTATTTGCACCCCGTAGTCCTATTCGAACCTCTCTCCCTTCCTTAATATACCTCTTTGAGGTGTCCTTTGTGAGATGATTTAGAGATCATTCCTCCTGCGAATCCTCCATGAACATGTCTCTCAGGGGTGTGAGGTGGACGTTCAACTCGTTCGACCTCTTTGGTGTGAGACGTTCGACTTGTCTGACCTCTTTGGTGTGAGGTTGACCTTCAACTTGTCTGACCACTTTGGTGCGAGATGGACCTTCAACTTTGTCCGACCTCTTTGGTGTGAGTCCGACCACTTTGGTGTGAGGTGGACCTTCAACGCATCCGACCTCTTTGGTGCGAGGTGGACCTTCAACGTGTTCGACTTCTTTTGTGTGAGGTGGACCTTCAACGCGTTCGACCTCCTTTGTGTGAGGTGGACCTTTCAACGCGTCCGACCTCGTTGGTGTGAGGTGGACCTTCAACTCGTCCGACCTCTTTGGTGTGAGGTGGACTTTCAATGCGTCCGACCTCTTTGGTGTGAGGTGGACCTTCAACGCGTCCGACCTCTTTTGTTTTTGATTGAGCGAGTTGATGGGATCTTCTCAGTGTTGCATATTTCTCGGTAGACATCCACAACAGACACCCGAAGGGGGTGTAATTGTGGTATTTTCTAGGCTTCTCTCCATGTTGATCTTCTTTTTTCTTGGACTCTTTATCCTTATCCCGAGAAGAGTAGGAATGTTCGGTTTTTGATATCTCTCCTAGTCGAGAATTTTCCTCCATGTTGATGTACTTCTCTGCTCGTTCTTGTACCTCGTTTAGAGATGTTTGGGTGCTTCCTGGATATTGAGTGGCTAAAAGGTCTTTCTCGTAGACCATTGATGAGGCCCCTGATAGCTGCTTCTGTTGGCAGACTTTGTATGCCTATACATGTTTTGTTGAATCTTTTCATGTTGTTGCGAAGGCTCTCTCGATCTCCTTGCTTGATCCCTAATAGGCTCGGTGTGTGTTTGGCTTTGTCCTTCTGGATGGAGAATAACGGATTACATCTGAGGCCTCCGTGAGATACATCCCTTGCAGGAGCTATCCTCATGAGAGGATCGATTAGCTTTGGCCTTGAGATCGGCTTCGAGTTTTAGGAGTTTGTCCTCCAATTCCCAGCGTCACTTTATCTCCCTTTGTAGGTCTTTTTCAGCCTCTCGTTTATGTAGGGCTTCTTCTTCCAGTTGTTTTAAATGGTCTTGAAGTGCCTCCATGGCTCCCGCATTTGGAGAATCCTTTTCGTTGTTAAGTTGAGGAGTATCCTTTGGTGTAGTGTCCTCGTTTTTGTGCGGCGTTCTACCCTCTAGATCTGAATCGTGGTCGTTGTCATGGTTATCCGCCATGGTGGTGGGATGACTTCCAAGTTCCCCGGCAATGGCGCCAATGTTCCGAGGGTTACCTGAAACAGTAGGTCGATCTCGGACGAGATCTTTTGTGCTGGTCGGAGCTGTTGTGTCCGATTTATTGGACTTGGTGGTGGTGCTGATCCTTCGTCCCCGGAGGGTGGGGGTACCTGCAAGGGACTCCGATGCTTAAGTTAGCAAGGGTATTAAGCAGGTATTGAGTAAAATCAGAGTATGAGTTATACCTGGGTGCTCCAGTGTATTTATAATGGTGAGGAGTGACCTCTCTGGAGATAAGATAGTTATCTTATCTTATCTTATCTTATCTTTGAGTGAAGTCATCTTATCTTTAGAGGAACCGCCTTTATCTTTCTGGGCTTTGGCTGCCTTTAGATTGGGCTGTGTTCCTTCATTTTGGGCCTGCTTTGGGCTCCGTTGGCGATTTGGCCGAGCTCTTTGAGAAGAGGTCGGATAGTCTGACCTGAAGAGGTTGGTCGGCTTGTCGCTAAACATCCCGGATCGGACAGCTTGACCCATGGTATGAACAGATTCCTTCAAGAAACATTACTTCTTGAACTCACCATGAAAAGATTATCTCAATTCACTGCCAAGTTTGTTCAACAAACTCAAGGTTTCATGCAAGAAACAAACACAAGTTACAAAAAACATGGAAATTCGCTCAAAATATTAGAGAGGAAAGTGAAACATATTATCAAGCAACTGGTAGAAGAACAAAATTATTCAAAGAAATGCGAGACAATTCATATAAAGGACCCATATCTTAGCAAATCAGAAGAAATTATAGAGAACGATTTGGCTAATCCATTGAATCAAGAAGTGCCCAATAAAAAGGCTCTAACTAATTTGCCACAACAATTAAAGGACAAAAAGAAAAGAAGCCATACACTCGTCCAACAGAGAGAACTTCCTCAAACAACATTAGAGAAAAAGTCAGACCACCAAAGTTAGAATTAAAACCTCTATCCAACACTCTCAAATTTGCGTTTCTTGGAGACATAGAGACTTACCCAGTAATTATAAATGCCTCATTGAAGCAAGAAGAAGAAAAAAATTGCTACATGTACTAAGGAGTCATAAAACTGCCATTGGGTGGACAATCAGCAATCTGAGGGGGATAAGTCCCACCATGTGCATTCACAAGATCCTACTTGAAGAAAATTCTATGCCAATGGTACAAGCACAAAAAAGACTCAATCCGAATATGAAGGAGGTAGTCCACAAAGAAGACTCATATACCCCATCTCCAACAGTGCATGGGTAAGCCCGGTACAAGTGGTGCCAAAGAAGGGAGGAATCCTAGTGATTTCTAATGAAAAAGATGAATTAATCCCCACAAGAACGGTCATCGGTTGGAGAATATTCATTGATTACTGGAGGCTCAACCTAGCTACAAGGAAAGATCACTTTCCCCTCCCATTCATTGATCAAATGTTAGAGAGGCTTACTGGCGATACATTTTATTTCTTTCTTAATGGGTATATAGAACAGCTTATCTAGACACTAATTGGCATGTCACCTTATCAATTGGTCTATGGCAAGGCATGCCATTTACCTGTTAAGCTAGAGCATATAGCATTTTAGGCAATCACATTCTTGAATTTTAATACCAAGTCCATGCGAGAAAAGAGACTTCTGCAACTTATTGAACTTGAGGAATTAAGAAATCAAGCTTATGACAATGTCCAGTTGTACAAAGAAAAAACAAAGAAGTGGCATGACAAAAAATCCTCTCAAAGGATTTTGAATTGGGCCACAAGGTTTTGCTATTCAATTCAAGATTGAAGCTATTCCTGGCGAAGCTAAAATAAAGGTAGTCTAGGCCATTTACAGTAAGTAAAATATCCTCATATAGACATGTCAAAGTAATAGAGGAAAACTCTGGAAGGAGGTTCATGGTTAACGGACAAAGATTGAAACCCCATGTTGGGAAAATAGATCGACAAAACTCATCCCAACCTCCAACCTGGAAGACTCAACGTCAAGATAGTAATGTTAAAGAAGCACTTGTTGGGAGGCAACCCAACTATGGTTAATTTTTCTTTTCTCGTTCTTTTTCTTTTTCTTTCATAGTGGGATTAGTCCTCTTCTTCTTCTTTCTTCTTCATGTATTTTTTTAGTTTATGTACTTTTCAATTCAAAGAAAAATAGGGAGTTGAATGCCAGGAAGCCACACGCTCAGCGGCCATGCTGGGAGCCCAGCGTCCCATTAAAAAGGGCTCCTAGGGGAGCAAAAATTCAAAGACACCCAGCGCCCTGAGCTGAAGCCAGGTGTCTTCAAAGACATTCTCCATATTTAAAATCACATTGTTTAGAAACCATCTTATTCCTTTCTTTTTCATGCATGTATGCTCTTCTGTGTAACTTAAAACACTTATTCCTAAAACTTTGTTGTTCATACCTTGGGTCGAGCTGTCCAACCCGGGATGTTCTACAGGCACAGCGACCGATCTCTTCAGGTCAGCACAATCCGACTTCTTCTCAAAAAGCTCGGCCCAGTCACAGGAAAGCCCAAACAAAGGGCCCAAATAGAGGAACGCGCCCCAAATCCTAAGGCGGCCCAAGCCTACAGGGATAAAGGCGGTTCCCTTAAAAGATAACCTCACTTAAAGATAAAGATAAGATAAGATAACTAACTTATCTTATCCACAGGGGGCCACATCTCACCATTATAAATACACTGGAGCACCCAGGTATAACTCATACACTGATTCTACTCAATGCCTGTTTAATACCCTTGCTAACTTAAGCATCGGAGTCCCTTGCAGGTACCCCCCACCCTCCGGGGACGAAGGATCAGCATCACCACCAAGTCCAACAAGTCGGACACACCAGCTCCGGCCGCCGTACACCTGCCGGACACGTCGGCTCCGACCAACACAGAAGATCTCATCCGAGATCGACCTACAGTTTCAGGTAACCCTCGGAACATTGGCGCCGTTGTCGGGGAACCTAAAAGTCATCCCATTAACATGGCGGATGACCATGACAACGACCACGATTCAGGTTTGGAAGACAGAACGCCGCATAAAAACGCGGACACGATACTCAAAAATACTCCAGAAACCAACGGAGACAAAAATTCATCAAGTCCAGGAGTAATAGAAGCACTTCAAAATCGATTGGAGCAACTTGAGAAAGAAGGCCAACATCAACGTGAAAAAGAAGAAGATCTACGCCGGAAAATAAGGCGACGCCGAGAGTTAGAAGATAAGCTCATAAAACTTGAAGCTAATCTCAAAACTAAAGCCGCTCGACCATCCACGGAGGATAATTCTCAGAAAGATCAAGATCCATTTACCAGAGAAATTATGAAAACCAAAATTCCAAAAGATTTCAAGCTTCCGGATATGACTCCATATGACGGTACCTCCGACCCCAACCATCATCTCAGCAACTTCAGAAGTAGAATGTACCTCACCGATGCTTCAGATGTAGTTCGTTGCAAAGCCTTTCCAACAACTCTCACCAAGACAGCCATTAAATGGTTCGACAACCTACCTCCAAAATCCATCTCGAGTTTCGACGACCTGGCCAAGAAGTTCCTGGCCCAATTCTCCATACAAAAGGATAAAACCAAACACGCGCCTAGCCTACTAGGGATCAAGCAAAGAGATCGAGAAAGTCTTCGCAACTACATGGAGAGATTCAACAAAACATGCATGGACATACAAAATCTGCCAACAGCAGCTGCCATCATGGGCCTCATAAATGGCCTGCGAGAAGGACCATTCAGCCAATCTATATCAAAAAGATACCCGACATCCCTAGATGAAGTACAAGAGCGAGCGCAGAAGTACATTAACATGGAGAAAAATTCTTGACTTGGCGAAGCCTCAAGGTCCGGTTCTGCCTACCGAGATAAAGAATCCAAGAAAAAGGAAGATCGCTCCGGAGAGAAAATCAAGAAATATCACAACTATACCCCTCTTAGGGTATCCTTGGTAGACGTTTACAAAGAAGTCTGCCATACGGAAAAAATCCCCCCAGCTCGGCCACTTAAAGGCAAAAGAGGAGGGCAAAATCGGAATGAGTACTGTGAATATCACCGACTTCGAGGGCACTCCACCAACGAATGTTTCGACTTGAAAAACGTCATAGAAAAATTAGTTCGAGAAGGAAAGTTAGATCGGTTCTTGGCCAACCGGGACGAAGAACCAAGGAAAAGAAGGAGAGATGAGGACGTCGGACGACCTGAACGATCGCCTCGCACACCAGAAAGGCATGTCCATGTGATACATGACGGATTTGCTGGGGGAGGAATCTCCAAATCATCCCGCAAGCGACACCTCAAAGAGGTATACCATGTCGAAGGACGGAAGGAGACGCCAGACATCCCGACAATCACGTTTACTAAAGAAGATGCGTCCGGAATCATCTTGGGACATGACGACCCCATGGTCATCACGATCATATTGGCAAACGCCAACCTCCACCGCACACTAATCGACCAGGGAAGCTCTGCCGACATCTTATTCAAAACTGCCTTCGACAAACTCGG
>NC_029774.3:79596742-79598493 GCF_000817695.3 Arachis duranensis | reverse complement strand
AAAGGGGAACCAATCCAGAACACTCAAGATAGACTACATCGTGGTCGACGTAAGCTTAGCCTACAATGCCTTAATAGGCCGGACAACGTTAAATCAACTCGGTGCAATAGTTTTAACTCCACATCTATGTATGAAATTCCCAACTGCGGAAGGGATAGCTACGATAAAGGCAGATCAAAAGATGGCACGTCGCTGTTATAACGAAAGCCTAAACCTCCGAGGTGAAGGAGGAGAGTTCCACACAATCGAGCTCGGTGGAGTTCAGAGGCGAGAAGAACTCTGACCACAACCCGAAGGAGAAGTAGAAAGAATCCAGATCGGAGATACCTCGGATAAAACAACTAATATTGGCACGATCCTAAAAGGAGACATAAAGGAATCACTAATACAGTTCCTACGAGAAAATGTTGGTCTCTTCGCATGGAAAGCCACCGACATGCCAGGTATTGATCCCGGACTAATGACCACAAATTGGCAGTCTATCCGGGATCCCGGCCGGTACAACAAAGACGGAGAAAACTTGGACCAGAACGAGCTCAGGCTGTAGAAGAACAAGTGCAAGCACTACTCGAGGCCGGGTTCATAAGGGAAGTCAAATATCCACTATGGCTAGCAAACGTCGTCTTGGTGAAAAAGTCAAATGGGAAGTGGCGGATGTGCACCGACTACACCGACCTCAACAAAGCCTGCCCAAAAGACCCCTACCCACTCCCAAGCATCGACGCTCTAGTAGATGCTTCATCGGGATACAAGTATCTCTCATTCATGGACGCATACTCAGGGTACAACCAGATACCAATGTATCCGCCAGACCAAGAAAAGACCTCATTTCTTACACCTAAGGCAAATTATTGTTACATTGTGATGCCTTTCGGCCTAAAAAAATGCAGGAGCCACTTATCAAAGGCTAATGAATAAAATCTTCTCAGATCACATCGGAAAAATCATGGAGGTCTACGTGGATGATATGTTGATAAAGACGCAAAGCGAAGAGACATTGCTAACCGATTTGATTCAAGTATTCGATACCATAAGGAAGCACGGCATGCGACTCAACCCGGCTAAATACACCTTCGCAGTAGAAGCAGGTAAATTTTTAGGATTTATGCTCACACAAAGAGGAATCGAGGCAAATCCAGATAAATGCCAGGCCATACTCAACATGAAGAGCCCAACCTGCGTCAAAGAGGTATAACAGCTCAATGGAAGGTTGGCAGCCTTGTTGATGAGCGGATAATTTGTATGCTTTTTGGCATTGTTTTTAGTGTGTTTTTAGTATAATCTAGTTAGTTTTTAGTATATTTTTATTAGTTTTTAGCTAAAATTCACTTTTCTGGACTTTACTATGAGTTTGTGTGTTTTTCTGTGATTTCAGGTATTTTCTGGCTGAAATTGAGGGTCCTGAGCAAAAATCTGATTCTGAGACCAAAAAGGACTGCAGATGCTGTTGGATTCTGACCTCCCTGCACTCGAAGTGGATTTTCTGGAGCTACAGAAGCCCAATTGGCGCGCTCTCAACGGCATTGGAAAGTAGACATCCTGGGTTTCCAGCAATATATGATAGTCCATGCTTTGCCCAAGATTTGATGGCCCAAACCGGCGTAGCAATTCGGCCTCAGAAATTCCAGCGTTAAACGCCGGAACTAGCATAAAACTTGGAGTTAAACGCCCAAACTGGCATGAAAGCTGGCGTTTAACTCCAGAAAAGGTCTCTACACGAAAATGCTTCATTGCTCAGCCCAAGCACACAC
>NC_029774.3:79595273-79596047 GCF_000817695.3 Arachis duranensis | reverse complement strand
TTGGACAACTGACGGCTTATCTTGTTGCTTAGATTATTTTTTTTTTATTTTTGTGGTTTAGAGTCTTTTAGTTGAGTCTAGTTTCATATTCTAAGTTTGGTGTCAATTGCATGCTTTTGTTTTTATGTCTTAAGGATTTTCAAGTAATTCTTGATAATTTTCGTGCTCTGATCTTTGAATTCAATTGACTTGAGTGTTTTGTGTGTCTCATATGCATTTTCATTTTTAAGTTTGGTGTCCTCTTTGTGTTTTTCCCTTAAAAATTTTCGAAAATTTGTGTGTTTGATTTTCTAAAATTTTAAGTTTGGTGTCTTTTGTTGTTTTTCTCTTTCCTCTTTTTAAAAATCAAATCTTCTTCATAAAAATTTTTCAATCATATCTTCTTAATTGCTGTTTTCAAAATCTTTTTAATTAACTAATTGATTCAGTTTTCAATTTGCTTTGATCTTATTTTCTTTTTGATTTTCGAATTTTCCCTTTAATTTTCTTTTATTTTATTTTATTTTTTTCGTTTAATTTCAAAAAAAAAAAAACAAAATTTATCTCTTTGCAATCATTATCATTTCCCTCTTGTCCATTATGGACTTAAGTGGGATTAATCAGTCCAAAAGGACTCTGGGGTCATATGCTAACCCCATTACAGCTGCATATGGGAGTAGCATCTGTACACCTCCCATCAAAGCAAGCAGCTTGGAACTAAACCCTCAACTCATTATCATAGTGCAGCAAAATTGCCAGTATTCCGGTCTTCCACAGGAAGAGCCTACTGAGTTT
>NC_029774.3:79594205-79594682 GCF_000817695.3 Arachis duranensis | reverse complement strand
AAAGCCAAACAAGGAACAATTGACAGAGGATAACCAAACCACTGTTCAAAATCCCTCTGAGGACAGTAAGAGCCCAGAGAGGAATGTCATTGGCGTTCAGACGCCAGAAAGGGGAGGAAAGCTGGCGTTAAACGCCCATTCTTTGCCCAGTTCTGGCGTTCAAACGCCAGAAAAGGGGGAAAAGTTGGCGTTAAAAGCCCAATTTCCACCCAATCCTGGCGTTCAGACGCCTGGGGAGAATCAGACACCTAAGAGTGCTGACAGTAATCCCTCTAACAAGGCTTCTTCAACCACTTCTGTAAGGAATAAACCTGCAGCATCCAAGGTTGAAGAATATAAAGCCAAAATGCCTTATCCTCAAAAACTCCGCCAAGCGGAACAGGATAAGCAATTTGCCCGCTTTGCAGACTATCTAAGGACTCTTGAAATAAAGATTCCGTTTGCAGAGGCACTTGAGCAAATACCTTCTTATGCTAA
>NC_029774.3:79587501-79588070 GCF_000817695.3 Arachis duranensis | reverse complement strand
GGATATTAGAGATAGAATTGTTTGATGTATGGGGAATTGACTTCATGGGGCCATTCCCACCATCATACTCAAACACTTACATTCTGGTGGCAGTGGACTATGTATCTAAGTGGGTAGAAGCAATTGCTACACCCACTAATGATACAAAGACCGTACTGAAATTCCTCCAGAAAAACATTTTCAGCAGGTTTGGCGTTCCCAGAGTGCTAATCAATGACGGGGGAACTCATTTCTGCAATAAACAGCTATACTCTGCTATGGTAAGATATGGAATTAGCCACAAAGTGGCAACTCCGTATCATCCACAGACAAATGGGCAAGCTGAAGTCTCTAACAGAGAGCTAAAGAGAATCCTAGAACGGACTGTGATAGCCTGCAGAAAGGATTGGGCAAAGAGCTTGGATGATGCTCTGTGGGCATACAGAACAGCATTCAAGACCCCTATAGGAACCTCCCCATACCAACTAGTGTATGGGAAGGCCTGTCATTTGCCTGTGGAACTGGAACATAAAGCCTACTGGGCAACCAGATTCCTAAACATGGATGCACAGTTAGCTGGTGAAAAAAGA
>NC_029774.3:79585199-79585845 GCF_000817695.3 Arachis duranensis | reverse complement strand
ATTGCAAATAAGAATTCCACTGAAGCCAAACTGGCTTACCCAAGCTTGATTTCCTTGCTCTGTAAGGAGGCTGGGGTGAAGATGGGAGTAGATGAGTTCATACCCATTGAACACCCAATCACCAAGAAGTCAATGGAAGGACAAGTGCAAGACAACTCTATCAAGAGGAGGGCGCAGGAATTCCTCCCTGAATTCCCAAGAATTGACTACTGGACCAGCCTAGAAGCATCTATCTCCAAGCTGCAAGAGACTATGGAGCAACTGAAGGAAGAACAGCAGAATCAGAACTGCATGCTCTGTAAATTGCTGAAGGAACAAGAGAAGCAGGGGCGTGAACTCCAAGAATTGAAACGCCAAAAGTTCTCCTCTCAAGCTGAGGGAGCATCCACTTCTCAAAATCAAGGTTGTTGAGTCCTAACTCTGTGAAAACCTCTATCATTAGGAGCCTATGTTTGCTTTTTTTTCCTTTGTTTCGTTTTTATTTTTCGTTTTTCTAGTCTCATTTTATATCTATTTTTTTAGTCTTGTTTTAATTCATAATTAATAAAATTGAAATTTTATGCCTTCAAGATATGAATGTCCTATGAATCCATCACCTCTCTTAAATGAAAAAATGCTTTAATCACAAAAGAACAAGAAGTACAGG
>NC_029774.3:79584477-79585115 GCF_000817695.3 Arachis duranensis | reverse complement strand
CAATACTTTTTGTTTTCTGAATGAATGCTTGAACAGTGCATATGTCTCTTGAATTTGTTGTTTTGAGAATGTTAAAAAAAAAATTGTTGTCTCTTGAAAGAATGAGGAAAAAGAGAACTGTTATTGAGGATCTAAAATCATTAGACTGATTCTTGAAGCAAGAAAAAGCAGTGGATACAAATTTCTCAAAAAAAAAAATTCGAAAAAAAGAGAAGAAGAAAAGAAAAAGAAAAAGAAAGAAATAAAGTTGTGATCCAAGGCAAAAAAGAGTGTGCTTAAGAACCCTGGACACCTCTAATTGGGACTCTAGCAAAGCTGGGTCACAATCTGAAAAGGTTCACCCAATTATGTGTCTGTGGCATGTATGTATCCGGTGGTAATACTGGAAGACAGAGTGCTTTGGGCCACAGCCAAGACTCATACACTAGCTATGTTCAAGAATCATTATGCTCAACCAAGAGAATCAATAACACTATCTGAGTTCTGAGTTCTTATAGATGCCAATCATTCTGAACCTCAAAGGATAGAGTGAGATGCCAAAACTGTTCGGAGGCAAAAAGCTACTAGTCCCGCTCATCTAATTGGAACTATGTTTCCTTGATATTTTGGAGTCTATAGTATATTCTCTTCTTTTTATC
>NC_029774.3:79550290-79583515 GCF_000817695.3 Arachis duranensis | reverse complement strand
GTTAGTGACAGACGCAAAAGAATCATTGGATTCTATTCCGGCCTGATTGAGAACCGACAGATGAATTCCGCTATGCTGTGACAGAGCATATGCAATCGCTTTCACTGAGAGGATGGGAGGTAGCCATTGACAACGGTGAAACCCTACATACAGCTTGCCATGGAAGGAGACTTGCGTGACTGAAGAAGAAGACAGTAGGAAAGCTGAGATTCAGAAGATGGAGCATCTCCAAACCTCAACCTATTCTCCATTACTGCAAAACAAGTAATCATTTCATGTTCTTTTGCTTTTCACAATCAATCCTGATAATTTCTGATATCCTGACTAAGATTTACAAGATAACCATAGCTTGCTTCAAGCCGACAATCTCTGTGGGATCGACCCTTGCTCACGCAAGGTATTACTTGGACGACCCAGTACACTTGCTGGTTAGTTGTGCGGGATTGCAAAAGTGTGATTGCAATTTCGTGCACCACTTGTCCAGATTCCTAGCAGGATCAGCGATAAGATCCCTCCCTTTCTATGCTACCTTAAAGAAGGGAAAGAACTTCGAATGGACAGCGGAATATGAACAAGCCTTCAAAGACTTCAAAAGATTTTTAGGGCAACCACCTATCCTATCTCGACCACAAGAGGGAGAATCACTCATACTATACCTTGCAGTAGGAAGTCGGGCAATAGCCTCAGCGCTGATTCGAGAAGACGAAAGAGGACAGTAACCCGTCTACTTCATTAGTAAAGCACTACAGGGATCCGAGCTAAACTACCAGAAAATAGAAAAGTTTGCCTACGCTCTGATCCTCACATCCCGGCGGCTTCGCCCATATTTCCAAGCGCATACCATTAAAGTTCGAACCAACCAACCCATAAAAGGGATATTGCAGAAAACAGATCTAGCGGGAAGAATCCTGCAATGGGCAATCGAGTTGTCCGAATTCGACCTCCAATACGAGGCACGTATAGCAATCAAATCGCAACACCTGGCCAACTTCATCGTGAAATTCACAGACATCCCGGAAATCCCCATATAATGGAACTATATGTGGACAGATCCTAGAATAAAACAGGAAGCGGTGCGGGTGTGATAATTGAAAGCAATCAAGGAACTCAACTTGAGCTCTCCCTTAAATTCGGATTCCCGGCCTCAAACAACTAGCTGGTCTGAAGCTGGCTAGGGAGGTTGGAGCTCGGAAACTCAACATCTACAGCGACTCACAAGTTATCACCTCACAAATAACAGGAAGCTACCAAGCCAAAGATCCGACCATGAAAAAATATTTGGATAAAACCAAAGAACAGCTCGGACAACTCGAGGAATATAGGATCCACCACATACCTCGTGAGCAAAATGCCTGAGCCGACGCCCTTTCAAAATTAGCCAGTACCAAACCAGGGGGCAACAACAGAAGCCTCATCCAGGAAGTACTACAGAACCCGTCAATAGCGGAAGAAGAAAGAATCCTAGCCATAATAGGTCGGGATCAAGGATGGATGACACCCATAATAAACTACCTCAAAACAGAAGAACTCCCTACAGATGAAAAGGAGGCAAAGAGGCTGAAGAGGGAGGCACAGTACTACACCATCATAAACAACACGCTGTACAAAAGAGGGATATCAACACCTTTACTAAAATGCGTACCAACTTCCAACATAAAGGAAATCTTGGAAGAAGTACATAGCGGCATTTGTGGTAATCATCTCGGAGCACAAGCTCTCACCAAAAAAACACTCCGGGCAGGATTCTATTGGCCAACTCTACAAAAGGAGGCTACAGAATTTGTAAAGACATGTCCACCATGCCAGAAGCATGCCAACTTTCACATCGCCCCACCAGAAAAGCTTATCAGCTGACCTCACCCTGGCCATTTGCGAAATGGGGACTCGACCTTCTCAGACCCTTCCCACAGGGATTGGGACAAGTAAAATTCCTCATAGTAGGAGTAGACTATTTCACAAAATGGATCGAGGCAGAACCCCTGGCCAACGCCAACGCTTAAAGAAGTCGAAAATTCCTATATAGGAATATTATTACGAGGTTCGGGGTACCATACTCCATCACCACAGACAACGGTACCCAATTTACAGAAGCAGGCTTCAGAAAACTGGTGGCCGACTTGAACATAAAACACCAGTTCACCTCCGTCGAACATCCCCAAGCCAATGGACAAGCCGAAGCGGACAACAAAGTTATATTGGCCGGATTAAAGCGGAGGATACAAGAAGCAAAGGGAGCTTGGGCCGAGGAACTTCCACAGGTCCTATGGGCATATCGAACAACCCCCCATTCCACTACAAACGAATCACCATTCCGACTAGCATACAGAGCGGAGGCAATGATTCCAATAGAAATCAAAGAAGGATCTCCCCGAGTAGTCCACTACAATGAACAAGCAAACTCCCAACTTCAGAGAGAAGAGCTCGACTTGTTACCCGAAATTCAAGAAAAGGCTCGGATCAGGGAAGAAGCCCTAAAGCGACGAATGGCTTCCAGATATAATCAAAAGGTAGTGCCGAGAATTTTTGCAGAGAATGATCTCATCTTAATCAGAAATGACATCGGAACAACTCGACCCGGAGAAAGAAAGCTGGCAGCAAACTGGAAAGGACCCTACCGAATCATTGAAGTACTGGGGAAGGGCTACTACAAACTGTCCGAGCTTGATGGACGAGAGCTTCCTCGATCATGGCACGCCTGCAACCTAAGAAGGTACTACAGTTAAAATAGGTAAAAGATCTCACTAAATGGATGCGCTCTTTTTCCTGTAAAGGTTTTTTAATGAGGCACCATATCGAGACCTAGAATCATACCCGACTTAAAGGGACAACGAAACTCCCACATGTATATATTCACATTTTTTCCTTTGAATAAAGATTATTTAGATATTCTACAAGATTCCAAGACACATTAATCTGAAGTATTCATCGTCCGATTATAAAGCAACAGGTCGGCAGAAAGTGAAAAACAAATTCACTGTGCGACCACGATAAAGACAATCGTCCGATAAAGGTGAAAACGCGATTCACCCAAAAAGACGATCTAAAGACGCCAACCATTTTCTACAAATCGGCAAAGATGAACACAGAATAATGTAAGAAGTTATCGAAAGCAATCCAAAAAAAGAACCTAACGAGGTCTTACGGATAGCTAATATAATAACTTAAAAGACTGGCCGACGTTCAGAAATCGGACCAAGTCTACCCATGTTATAAGTAAACCCTGGAAAGAGGTCTGGCCAACCCTATTAAAGAGGATTACTTTAACTTAGAAGGGCCTGACATAACAAAGTCAGCCCAAAATTAAAAAGTTATACAAGTAGTCCCTGAAAGAGATCTGACAAAGATCCAAAAAAGAGGACTACGAAAAATAACTTAAAGGAGACCGACATAACCAAGTCGGACTCCTACCACTAGAAAAGTTATACAGGTAGTCCCTAAAAGAGATCTGACAAAGATCCAAAAAAGAGGACTACGAAAAATAACTTAAAGGAGACCGACATAACCAAGTCGGACTCCTACCACTAGAAAAGTTATACAGGTAGTCCCTGAAAGAGATCTGACAAAGATCCAAAAAAGAGGACTACAAAAAATAACTTAAAGGAGACCGACATAACCAAGTCGGACTCTTACCATTAAAAAAGTTATACAAGTAGTCCCTGAAAGAGATCTGACAAAGATCCAAAAAAGAGGACTGCGAAAAATAACTTAAAGGAGACCGACATAACCAAGTCGGACTCCTACCACTAAAAAGTTATCAACATAATCCCTGAAAAAAAAACAAGTAAAGGCCCAGAAAAGGGGATCACAAAATAACTTTTGAGGGGGACCAACATAAAGAAATCGGTCATAAGGCGCCAAACAAAGAGCGAGGAGACCGAAAAACAAGTCGGATCCACACAATTACAGAGGATCCAAGCTACAAACAATAAGCACGAGGCAATCCAAAAAGGTCAAACTGAAAGATCCAACATTCTCAAAAAACAGAAGAAAATATCAAAAACCTTGATATGATCTACAAAGTTTTAAAAGCCTCGGAGGCCATAAAAAAAAAAGGATAACAAGCTACTTTTGTTTTTTAAATAAGGTTGCCAGACAAAACAACCAGAAAACGTCAGCAAAGAAATAAAAAGTTTTAAGAGCCCACAAGCCGGGCCAACTAACATAAGAATCCAGAAAAAGATCAGCAAGCATCAGGAGCATCTTTGGCAGTATCAGGACAGGGAGAAGGAGGATGAGTCTGAATAGGCACGGCATCTATAGTTCCATCCTCCCGGTTCAGAACTTGGCAATCCGAATCAGGTGCAACCGGAGGAGCAGAGGACACAGGAGGAGGATCAGCATCATCATCACCCTCGTCATCAGGGACAATCTTGCCATCTCTGACAACATTGTCTAAACTGAAAAGGGTGAGATCGGCCTCGGGAGAAATGACACAAACTTGCTCATTCAAGTTCTCGTAAGCAGCAGTCACGCTGCTGACAAGATGACCTTGGAGCTCAGAATAATCCTCCCGAGCACTGTCCAACTCCCCCCT
Organism: Arachis duranensis; assembly: GCF_000817695.3. Classification (NCBI taxonomy): domain Eukaryota; kingdom Viridiplantae; phylum Streptophyta; class Magnoliopsida; order Fabales; family Fabaceae; genus Arachis; species Arachis duranensis. The sequence continues at coordinate 79,578,981 of NC_029774.3, read as the reverse complement.
CAAACGCATCACCTCCCGATAAGTTGTAACATAACTATCTTTATGCATCAGGGCTGTGTCCTCGGCTAACCTCAAAGAAGCCGCCAATGAAAGGGAACTTGCCTTCTCATTCTCTAGATCCTTCTCTAACTTGGTCACCTTTAATTCGAGCTCCTCCTTCAGCCCCTTCATCCGGTCAAACTCTTGCTTTGCCTCCTCCATAAATGCCTTGGTGGCATGAAGAGGGAGACTTTGAGCAGTCCGGTGTATAGCGGCCGCCATAAACGCCATTTGCACGTGATTCCGGGCCATAAATTCCAAATGATGGAGGATGGACACATCGTCCATTGAAAGGGTACCATAGGGCCCAATTTTCTGATGTATGAACTCGATGGCATTGAAGTCAGGGGCATTAAGGTCGAAGGGCTCAACCGTCTTTTGTTTTTTACTTAGAGGGGCAGCAGATGGAACGGCAGAAGCAGGATGAGGATCCACCAAGTGAACCCGAGGTGTCAGAATCACTTTCTTCACTATGGGGGAACTCGGCACCGATGGCTTGTCGCGCACTTGGGAGGACCCCTCCCCAGCCGCCTTGGCGGCAAAATTCCTGGCAGCAGTCGCCTTCTGCGCCCTCTTAAAAGCCTTCATGGATTCGTTATTCTTCATTGCCTCTACAAAATAAAACAGAAGTCAAGCTACAAATCGAACAAGTCGGAAATACAGCTACAAGTAAACATAAACAGATAGCAAAGAAAACACAAAGATACCCAGTTCAGTTTGAAGAAGAGAAGGATTGGTTAGAAATCTCTTTGTATCAAGATGGGGAGGCTGACCCCAGCGCTCTTCCAAAATAGTCACAAAGGCCCGCTCAGCCTCGTCCAACATGTCCCAAGAGTACCTGGAGACTCTCACATCCTTTTGCCATTCCAGGGGAAAGGCAGGCTCATCATTTTCGTCTAGAAAAAAGGGGCGATCACCTTCAACAGCTCGAACCTTGAAAAAGTAGTTTTTAAAATCACAGAATGATTCGTCAAACATGGAAAATACCTTCTTTCCTTAGGTAGAGCGAAAGGAGACCCAAGCTGCTTTCTTTTTTACCACTCCGGTTTAGTCAAAACAAACAGATAGAAAAAGAGAGATTGGGAAGCATGGATACCAAAACCATTGCACAACAATTGAAAAATCTTTATAAAACCCCAGGAATTAGGGTGAAGTTGAGAGGGGGCAATATTACAAGACCATAACAGGTCGGTTTCAAATTGAGTAAAAGGAAGAGTAATACCCAGCGGACCAAAGAAAAAGTCATAAACATAAAAGAAGGGGCGACCATCAACAACCCGAGTTGAAAAACAGACTCTCTCATCAGAAGAAGGAGGGACAAGTTCATAGTTCTTCTCATCACCAGAATTGCTACAGACGCTATGAAACTGCCTAAGCTGAGCACAAAACTCAGAATCAGCTCGGACAACGGGTCAAAACATCTCAAACGGACGGATTAACCAAAAAGGGAAAAACCCCAAGACTCAAGAGAAGAAGTCTTGGACCATCCCTTGGAGGCAGTAAACAAAGAAGGGTCGGGTCCTCAAAATCATTTCTACAATCTACATCTCGGCACTCATCAGAATAAAAGTCCAGAAAAGAAAGCAAAGGAAGCAAAAAACGCAGAAAATCCACCCTTCTACAGTTTTATCAGGAAAAGCACCGCTCCTACAGTTACCAAACACTACTGCTACAGTTCATCAGAAATACCAAAAAGACCAAAGGAAAAACAGCAAAAGCACAAGCTTTTCAAAATCAAAGCAAAAATTATCATCCAAAGAAAACAGAGGCAACATGCAAAAGAAAAAGACTCAAGCAAAACAAAAAGATTCGCACCAAAAAAGATAGCGTGCAACAAGTCAAGCACGATAAAAATAGAAAGATCCAAACAGAAATAAACGAGGAAACACGAAATGGGACTAACCTGGAGAATAGAAGAAAACCTCGAAGAAAGCTGAAGAGCAGAAGCAACAAAGCCACCCCCTCGAAGTGGAAGAATGCAAGGACAAGAAGAAGAAATGTGGAACCAAGCCTCTTCCGAAAAACGCAGTAGCAGAACAGGCGTCACTACAAACTCTGGGCAAGAAACAGAAAATGAGAAAGTAAAGGGAGGAGTTACGGAGAAAGAGTGAAAGAAGAGAAACCGTTTTTTTTTATTGAGAGATTCAAAATAAAGGCCAGGAGAAAACGGGGCAATTAATAACAATTAATGAAGGTACTAAACCCTTTCACGTTTCCAAAGCAAAGCGCTGATATAAAAACGCGCGCTTTTAGAGGAAAATGTTCTACATTCAAAAGATTATGCAAAAAGAAGAAATCGACAAAATGCTTGAGTTCGGCTTCATCATGAAAAGACCGAAGTCAAGGACTCAGCCTCAAAAAGAGAAGACCGAGCTCAAGCAGGGGCACTGTTCATACCCTGGGTCGAGCTGTCCGACCCGGGATGTTCTACAGGCAAAGCGACCGACCTCTTCAGGTCAAGACAATCCGACCTCTTCTCAAAGAGCTCGGCCTAGTCACAGGAAAGCCCAAACAAAGGGCCCAAATAGAGGAACACGCCCCAAATCCTAAGGCGGCCCAAGCCTACAGGGATAAAGGCGGTTCCCTTAAAAGATAACCTCACTTAAAGATAAAGATAAGATAAGATAACTAACTTATCTTATCCACAGGGGGCCACATCTCACCATTATAAATACACTGGAGGACCCAGGTATAACTCATACACTGATTCTACTCAATGCCTGTTTAATACCCTTGCTAACTTAAGCATCGGAGTCCCTTGCAGGTACCCCCCACCCTCCGGGGATGAAGGATCAGCATCACCACCAAGTCCAACAAGTCGGACATACCAGCTCCGGCCGCCGTACACCTGCCGGACACGTCGGCTCCGACCAACACAGAAGATCTCATCCGAGATCGACCTACAGTTTCAGGTAACCCTCAGAACATTTGTTAAACTCAAAGTTTGATGTAAGTCCTTAAGTTTGGTGTTGGTAACCCAAAAGCCTCTAGATAATGAAGAATACAAACCGAGGAGAAAGAAAAAAGTGATGATGAAAGTAATCTTGGGTAAAATAATGAATTTTCTCTCTCGTGGTTAGTTATTTTTTGTTGGTTTTGTTTTTGTTTTATTTATTTTCTTTCTTTTTGCATGCATTGCATCTTTTTGTTTCTGTTTCATTACTTTTTTTTTCTTTGTTTAAGTGCTAAAACTTGTATGTTCCTCTAGTGATTAGTTGTATGGAAGATATCTTAATAAAAAATGAATAAATAAATTCAAAACAAAAGTGGTGGTGCTCAAGAATATGTGGTTACATTTGATGAACAAAAAATATTTGAATCTTGAGGAAACGAAAGGCAAATTTTTAAAAAACAAAGTTCTAAAGAAGTATTATGAGAATTCAACTATCAATTCCTTGAAGCAGTGAAAAAAAGTCTTGAAAGATTAAAAAATCAAAAGTTATAAGGCTCTGAGTACTGATAACTAGAGCCCAATTATGTTCTTGTGATGTTCGTGTTTTAAGGAGAGGCTTAAGTGAGTAAATCCAATGGATGCTTTATCACCCGATAATTTGGACCAACAGAACTGGAATTTTTTATTGAAATCCCACATTAAGAGTCACCGTGAGAAAAAAACATTTAGATTCCAAAGAGGCTTTGGGCATCGATATCTGGATCAACAGTTTCCTAATTATGTGCTTGTGGTGTAATTGTGTCAAGGAGAAGCTTCGGTAATTAGATCCGTGGGGTGCTTGATCACCTGGTAACTTGGACCAATTGGCCCGGGACTATTGATTGAAAGTCCATTAAGAGTTGTCTTGTGACAAAACACTTACAGTAAAAAAGCCTCACAGATCTTTCCCCGATTTAAAAGTGAAGTAATTGCCTACAAGTCATATAAGCCCAAAAGAATTCTCATAATACGATTTGGATCTAAGTTTTTAAAAATTCTCAAATCCTAAGTATGCAAGATTTATTTAAGATAAGAGAATCTGAATGTAATCATAAGGATTATCATAAATCCCACTTTTTGAAATTAAATTTACATACTCTTTAATTCTTTTTCTCCTATGATAAACTTTGTTTACTTTTCCTTTTTCTTGAAGACAAGCAAGGTTTTAAGTTTGGTGTTGTGGTGACTACGCATCTTTAGTAGTTTTTAAGGTTCTTTTTCTTTTGTTTTCGTAGATTTTAATCAAATTTCTTATATTTTCTAGTGAAATTTCATAACTAATCAAGTATTTGGAGTTTTGTTATTATTATATTTTTCAGGAGTTTTTGTCTCAAAATAATTAAGAATTAAGACTTTTTTAGCAAGAAAACACAAATACGGCTCAAAGACGGACCAACCAGGCCCAAAAAGAGGAGAACCGGATGCCCAGCCTTCAATACAAGGACGCCTGGCGGCTCACCTCACATTAGCTCATATGCCCGGTGGCTAAGCATGGAAGACTGGCAGCCATCTTGCACGCCCAGCAGCCTCCCCCATTATTGCACACATGCCCGGCTTCCTCACTCCAAGCCTGGCGACCAGCTCTCCCTGCAAGTTCAATTTGGGCCAACGCTCAAATTTGAAGATAGAAGCCCGGCACAAGCCTCAACTCCTAAGATGAAACATTATTAAGGCCCTATCTCAATTATACAAATCATAAGAAGTTTTAATCTCATCCAAAGATTCAAGATTCAAAAGATTTGTTATCATTAATTTCTTCTAGAAAGATGAAGATTTGGTTGTTAGGATTTGTTTCTAAACTAGATTTAAATTATTATTTTGATTTGAATTTGAAGTAGGTAGTTTGCTATCTTATCATTCCTCAAGATAACATTAGGATTAGTTTTGAATTTAGAGTCTAGATAGAATTTGGGACATAAATAAGCAAACCTTGTTCATAGAGGGTGATACTTCGGATCACACACCTCTCTCATCATTAGGATTAGTTTCTTCTTCATCATGAGTTACTAAACCTTCCCTATTAAAGGTTAGGAGCTCTATTTGGTTTAAGGATTAATAATGTAAGTGTTTTCTTTATTTTAATTCATGCTTCTTTACTTTTTCAATATTAAGTTTTGTTCTTCATCACTAATGATTAGAACTATTAAAAAATATTCTAATTCATTCTCGGATTCTGATTTTATATTTGGAAAAATTAATTTCATAATTACTTAAAACTCTTCTCAAATCTTCAATTATTTAGAGCTAGTTTGAATAAGTGACATATCATTTGGCTACTGATAGTTCTTAAAGATTGTGTAGCTTAAAATCGAAACTGCTCTTCACCTCTTCTCTCGATTAGTTGACCAAGGGATTGACGATTATTTGGGTTTAGAGAAATTAAATCACCAAGGTATTGGATTTGATTATAAATGATTTGTGTAAGAACCGAGCTTAATTAATCATTTAATTAAGTAATTAATATTGCCCAAATTAGGTTCCGAAAGATTAGAGTGAGAATTTAAGGTTTTAAATATGATTTTTGGACTTAGTAGGTTTTTCTGAGTTTGAAAATGTATTTTCTGTGAAAAACCGTGGAAAACTGCAAACCGACAGTTGAACCGGTTGAATCGGTTTAAGTCTGCCCGGTACTGTGCAAGAAAAAGTGAAAACAGTAAAAAATCGGGCATTAATTTTAAAGGTTTGGCCCGAAGTTGGGCCAAACGGGCTAAAAACTCTAATGGGTTGGACCGGGCCCAAGTTGGGCCCAAGTTCAAGATATATATACACCATTAAATGAACCCTTCAGCTCATTAAACACAACACACACAGTAGAAGGGAGATTGATGAAGAGAGGAGGGTTTCCATTAAAATACTATTCACTTCTCACTTCAATCCGCAATATCTCGAGCTATGGTACTCCGATTCACGTGTCGTCAGTGGCTATGTGAAGCTTTCACCAAGCCCGTCACTTCTATATGAGATTTGTGGTATGATTTTCGAATTTTTCTGTCCATTTTTTGTGATCTTGTGAAATTCAAATTTTGGGGTTTGGTTTTGAGTGAAATCTTGTGTTTTGGGTGTTTAGGTACACTCTAGCACTTGATTGCTTGTGGTGTTGGCTTCCAAAACTATTGGGTAAGGTGAGTTACTCTTGAACCCTTGTGAAATTTCAATTATGATGAGCCCTAGGTTGATTATTATGAGGTTGGAGGCCTTTGGTGATTGTTGGTGCTTGTTGGAGTTACATTAGTGGCTTGATTGTGATTGAAAGCTTGCTTGTGCTCATTTGGGATTTTGGTGCATATTGGGAATCGGTCAAGGTATGGTTTTGGTTTCCTCTATATAATATATAATATTCATAGACACTTAGGCTAGTGACCCATAGGATAGGTTTGAAATAAAATGGTTGTTGAGTTGTTGAATGTTGAGGTATGATGATTTATGATAAATTGATGAGCTTTGGTTATGTTGATGAAAGTGTTGCATGGTAATTGATGATTTGAAATGATTGATAAAGGGCTATATTGATGTTGGTAGTATGATATAGGAGATTGATATTGAAATTGATGATAGAATGATGATTGATGAATGTATTGGTGGAAAACTTGTTTGTAATGTTATATATTGGATAATTGAGATTGAGAATGATGAAGTGTGATGGAAAAATTTGGTGTGAATGATGAATGGTGACCCAAGAGGGTAGATTGTGTTGTAATTGGAAGGTTGGTATTGTTTTGGTTGGATGTGGTTTGTGAAAGTTGGTAAATTTAGATTTTTGTGAGTCTTGGTAAAAGTTGGTTTTTTGTAAACTTTGTCTGATCATAACATATGCCTCAGCTTTTAAAATTGGTTGAAATTTGTTTAGAATTAAAATTCATTGAAAACTCTTCAAATCGATATAAAGTTTGTAAAATTTGGATTTTGTTAGAAGGAGTTATGATCATTCAAAGTTTGGTGTCAAAATCTGAAATTCTACAAAGTTGCAGAATTTTGTGATTTCTGGTATGTGCGCACGCACAGTCTTGTGCGCACGCACACCCCTGCGAATTTTTAAACCTGTGCGCACGCACAGCCTTGTGCGTACGAATACATGGGGGAATGGCTTCTGCTTAGAGCGCTAGCACAGCTTGTGCGCGCACATGACCAATGGAGTTTTACAACCTGTGTGCACGCACAGCCCTGTGCGCATGCACAAGTTGGGAAGGGCAGTCTGTTGAGGGTGCTAGCACACTCTGTGCGAGTGAACAGAATTGCAAAATTTTGTACCTGTACGTACGCACACCTCTATGCGTACGCACACGTTTTAAAAATCTCTTTGGGCGTGCGCACGCACACCCTTGTGCGTACGCACACGCCCTGTTTCTCAAAATTAACTTTATTTTCAACTATTTCACCTTCCCAACAAGATTGTAAGCTTTTGTGACATCATTTTAAGACTCTTGGGCTTAATTTTGGGTATGAGAACATGGGAAAGAACCTAAGGGATTTAGTTGATATTATTATGAAAAATTAGAAAACGAAGGCTTAGGTTTCTGGTGTACTGAGGATGTGTTTAATGGCGTGTGAAGGTAGATTGGTATCTGAAATGAGAACTATGAACTGTTGAGTTCAAAACTGAGATGTAAATTGATAGTAGTTGAGATGACTCGAGGACTCTGATTGAAAATGTTGATTGACAGTGGTTGAGATGAGTCGAGGACTCGAATGTGCAATGATGAATCACTGATGTATTGAAAATGTTTTGTGAAAAACCACTGAACTACTGTTTTATATTGAGATTATGAGATGCTATGCTCCCGGCAGGGACGGTGGTTTATCCCACCTGTCGAGGTAGTGGCGGTGGCATAAAGACGATGGTTAATCCCGCTTACGTTGAGATGTGAGGTCTGAGGCAAGAGTATCCTGCTCGCATCCCTTCGGATCAATAGAGTGTGCAGGCACAAAATCCTGGACGGTGATCCGAGCACCATATCTCGAGGGTTCCCAATGATGATTCCGAAGGGCGACATCTCCATGGAGGTGTGTCGGGTTGGCAGTTGAACCGACAATGTGATATCACAGCCAGTAGGACAGGCATTCATCATGTGCATCTTCTACCTGTTTGTTTGCTTTGCCAACTTGTAATTGCTTGCCTAATTGTATAACATGCCTAATTGCTATTTCAATTACTTGCCTTACATGCCAATACTTGTGTTTTACTTGAATTGTATATTAATTGTGTTTTCTACTGGAATTGAGGAGGTTTGGAAGGTGGTGGCGATGGGATCGCATGGAGGATAGGTTGGTGAAGGCTGTAGAACATCGGAGAATTGTTAGAATAGAAAATACCCTAAGATAGATTACCCTTTAATGTATTATGGTTTAAGTTATGGTTTATTGTTTTAGTATGCTTTAAGATAAGTTTTGTGATGGATATGAAGTCTAGGATTACCTTTGGCGTCCCGGGGTCTTATATCTTACATCACTGGGCATTGTTACCATACTGAGAACCTCCGGTTCTCATACCATATTTCTGTTGTATTTTTCAGATGCATGTCGCAACCTACCTCGGTGAGTTGCTCTGATGGTGACAGTAGCGGAGGATCATGATACTTTTGGAGTCTTCTTGTTTATTTTGTATATATATCTCTCACTTTTGTATTTTGTTTTGCCTAGAGGCTTGTATTTGAGAGAGAAAAACTTGTATAAGCTATTTTTTTTACTATCTAGTTTCTGTATGTCTGTATATAGCTAGCCAGCTTAAACTCCGCGAGCCGTGGCTAGAATCTCTTGATATTATACTATTATCTTTTGTTATATTATATCTGTTTCTTGTGCTTTAAGTTAGAAGCTTCGTTAGTACATTTTTGCGCTTTTCTAATCCTATTTTTGAGCTATACCTTTCATTGGGCTTCTAGATTATATTAATTCTTTCTATATATTATATGTATGAGCTTAGAATTGTCGTAACCTTTGATTAACCTTTGCTTTATGGCGCGAGGTAAAGTTTAGGCTAATTAGGGTGTTACAATTGTTGTGAAAAGAATTTTGCATGAATTAAATAAGAAAGAATAAGAATTGTTCTTCCAAGAATCAAACATCTTCGAGGCCTTCAACATTCTCATCTATTGATTTCCTTCCAACTTCAAAGCATTCTCCTATTCTTTTTTTCTCTGTTTTTTCTCTTCTTCAAGATTCACAATTCATCATCCAAAGTTTGATAGATCTAATTAGAGATTTACTTAGACGTTACTTGCCTCGATCTGTTAATCCTTGTGGAAATGATATCCACTCACCTTAGTATCCACGAGCTTTAGTTTTTTCTCATCATTCATAAAACAAGCAAAAAATTATTTAAGACCAAGTGAATGTAGTTTTCTAACTTTTAACTTTCTAACTTTCCAACCCTCTCTAACATAACACTTTAACATTTAACTTCTTGCTTTCTTAAATCTTTCTTGATGGGTGATTGAACTCCCCTTAGAATTGGGGCAATTTACTTGATTAAAATAATTGTGAAGATTCTTTACTCAAATGCAACATTTCCAAATCGTTTACCTACTACGGTTTACATAATAATGAAAAAGACACACACGTAAACCATTTGAAAATGTTGCATTTGAATAAAGAATCTTCACAATCATTTTAATCAAGTAAATTGCCCTTAGAATTGATTTAATTAATTTCTTTATTTTTTTAGTTTATTCTATTTATTTATTTAATTCTTTAACATTACTCATTTTTTTAACTTTCTAACTTTCTACTCTCTAACATTACTAAAACTTTAACATTTAACTTCTCGCTTTCTTATATCTTCCTTGATGAGTGGTTAAACCCCATAGAATTTATTTAATTAATTTTTTTATTTATTTAATTTATACTATTTTTTTCCGTCATTTCTATTATTAACATCATTCTCTTATTCCATTCAAGTTATTTCGTTTGAATTCATTGTTGTTCCCTCTTCTTTTCTTACCTTCATGTATAATTATACTATTGATAATCTCTTATCTTCTCAATTCATGTAATAGAATAGTAATAACAACAAAAAAGAGCGTATAATATATATATACACTACAAGAAAACAGCTTTATTGCCACGTTTTAAAAGCGTGGCGAAAAAGCTGAAAAAAGCGTAGCGATAGCTTTTCGCCACGCTTTTTGAACTACCGCCACGCTTTTGAAAGGGTGACCTCTAAAAGGGTGACGGTTGCTCATCGCCACGCTTTAATTTTTGCCACGCTTTTGCAGATTGCCCCGTTTAAAAAGCGTGGCCACATGTGAGAGATACGTCCACGCTTTTAAAGAGTGGCAATAGAGAGAGATGGCCACGCTTTAAAGGCGTGGCGATAGAGAGAGATACGACCACGCTTTTAAAGCGTGGCGATAGAGAGAGATACGGCCACGCTTTTAATGCGTGGCGATAGAGATATAGCCACGCTTTAAAAGCGTGGCGATAGCCTTGTTAAATTTAAAAAAAATTCATTTTTTTATTTTACCTTCACTGCACAATATAATTTTAGTCCTTTTTTATTACCAAACCTATAAATATAGTATGCAATTTTGATTATAATACAACTCAAACAATAATTAGTGACATAATTTTTGCTATAATTGTTTTATACATTAAAAAACTAATACTCAAATACAAAATAAATCTCTAGTTCAATGAAGTAATCTATCCCCTAACAGTCGGGCAGCACTGAGACTGAGAATATTTGCTTGCACTATTGGTAGCTCAACCCCTAACAGTGGAGTAGCACGAGCCATCTCTTCCAATATTGCCTCCAAAGAAAGAATACTGCATTTCAACATATATATCACATTTTAACATAGAAATAAAAATACTGCATGCATCCAAAGAAAGAAAAAGCATATGTGAGCTAGAATTTCCTTACAAAGACACATTACCATCACATGAATTAAGAGAGAATTTTTTGTTTAGAAAAGAAGAAAAAACTTTTAACATGTATAAAAGTATAAAAACTAACTTGGGATAAAATATCCCTTCAAATATGGAAGAGTAAAGCCATGATATATAGGGCTGAACCCTATAAGAATGCATCTCAATTCCTTTGAATAGCAGTGAGAAGAACACTATTAGTTAGAGAATTTGAAGCATCAAAGGTATGCCAAATAAATAATGTTATTCCCCAAAAAATGTCAAAAAGAAACTTTACTTCCTTACATGAATGAAAACCTCTAAAATTAACAATCTGGCACCAATAATGTTCCTTGTAATTTTAGTTGACGATCCAAAACTGTAAGTATAAAGGATGTCATCAATATCTGTAAATCATCAAACCAAAGCAAATCCAGAATAGTAAATTGCAGGTTATTAATAATAGTAAATTGCAGGTCCAGTCTCCTTCTTTACGTAGAGCTGAATATGACAAGAAAAATTTTTTAAGAGAGACACTTGGAGGCTAGTTGATACATTGAGATTTTTGTCTTTTAGTTTTCCTTCCAAAACAAAAAAATTTAAGAATCATGGTGTAACATAAAAGACAGAGGTGTGATCGAATAGTTAAAATAAGTGATAAGCTTATTTTTCTGTAGGTGATAAGCTTTAAGTGCAATCTTATGCACCGCTTTGTTTTCATTTTCTTTATTCTTTATGGGAAGCTAATAAATAGGAAACAGAGAATCCCTTTGCCATCTTGTTATTTAGTGAGTTAATACACAAACTTAACCCACCCCAGACGGGCAGCCTAAAAAGGAAAAAGAGCTAGAGAGAGTCTCCCTTAAATGCTGTTAGTAGTTTGCAAAAGAAGGGTTTACATACCTCAAATTAGTAGGTAGTGTGTAACTCGCATGTAAAAAAGTTTCTCTAAAATGTTAACGAAGTTATCGATGAGTTACATGAGACAGCCAACATAGATAGCTCAAGGATATTGTTGTTGCAGCTTTGGCCACTGCACAAAAAACTTGTACAGGAGCAGTCCACTCAAGGATAGCCTTCTCACTCTTGCAATAATACTCTCAGCGTAGAAAATTCATGACCATCTAATTCCCAGTACCTAGAAAGCTTAAAAATTGGAATCACAACTGAAATAATTGAATAGATTGGGTTAATAATATAATGGAAGTGAAGGATATAAGAACCTTAAATAAGAAAGCAATTGCACATATGGGAATACAAGTTCCATGCCCATTGCAAAGTATCTGGATTATAGCAACACAAAAATACTCAATATGTTATAAAGTAGCAGAAATCAATATGTTACAGAGTACCCAAAAAAATAGAAGAGCACATGTTTTCTTTGCTACTCAAAAATTTAGATATGAGAGTTCTTTTCATTTGAGATTATCTGTTTTCTTAATGTTGTCATGCAACTAGTAACAAACTCTCTTCTTTCTACTTAATGAGTGTGAGAATACCTGGCCAATTCTATGAGCACGATCTTTGGCCTGAATTAGGTCACCTGGAGTCCAGGATTACTCTGTAAAGATAACTGTACTTGCAGCAGTTAAAGTTAATCTAACTACTCCCACTTTAATGGATAACTGCCTGATAACATGCCACATGGAAGAAATGCACAACCAAAAATACCACCATACTACAGCTGCCTGGATATAATCCTTTTCCAGGAAATCTGTAACCAATTGTTGCCTTCATGCAGCAGGTGTACCTCCATCAATCTAGATGCAACCCACTTTTTTCTTCTGGAAATTTTCAACAGTTTTTGTAAGTTCTATAATTTCCAATATAAATAAAAAGAGAGTAAAATTGAACTGGTCTTACAAAAAGGCACTCATGTATCGCATCTGTCATTGGCTGATGGTGCGTAAATATAAGAAACTTGCAACCTGCCTACAGTGATCACAACATATTACACATAATAACCACCAATAGCCCAAATGAAATAGAAAGATGGAAGCAAGAGAGAAAAAAAAATTGAAGCAATCAAACTTTCAAAATAAGCATACACAACGATTTGGGGCGTTGGAAAATGAATAAAATATAAGAATTAACACATAATCTAAACCACTCAGACCAGCCAACGTTGACACTAATAATAGTTGTGGCATATGCTGACATGTCATATGCTGACATTTTCACTACTACTGAAACAGTTCACAAAAAATAAAATAAATAAACGGAGGTTCTAGAGTCAATAAAAAATTCACCTGATCTACCAAGGAGTTCTCCAACAACTGAGCCTTTTGAAGACTCATATTATCAGTAGCAATAGCAACATAGAATCTGGGATTGAACTTATCTTTCTATAACACTGCCAATAGATTAAGCATCTCAATAGTATGAGCACCTATAGAATAATAAAATTTAGGAAGCTTATCACCTATTCCATTGTACAATTCTGGGATCGAAACCTGAGTGATCAAAATAAAATATGAACAGAGAGCACTAAACCAAATTTGACATGAGAACACCAAACAACAAATTAAAATCAAATAATTAAAAAACTGCAACCACAAAAGTTAGAGAACAAATTAAAATTCAATAAAAATCAAGAATCTAGAACAGAACAGAAATTGGCAGTGAAAAATAGATGCAAAAAAAATACAAGAACAGAAACGAGCAATGAAAAATAGATGCAGAGAAAAAATCAAGAGCCAAAAGTCAAGTACAAAACAGGAAAAAATAGAAGCAGTAAAAAATCATAACGAAAATCAAGAATCAAGAATAGCAACCAAGAGAATAGTGCTTATAGTCTTTAGATAACAAACTCAACCACAACAATTACATACTAAATAAGAATGCAACTTTACCTCATAAAGGGTCATAGAATCTCTCTATGAAGGACACAATTGTGCTCTTTTCGGAGCCGCTACTGAGCAATCCTCAATGCAAATGAGTAACCTTAGCTTGCAGTGCTCTATTCTCCCCAACAAATGCCAACACCACTCTGATTTAAACAACAGTCTGCAAAATAAACAAAAGCCTCAACAACAATCACAACACCAACCCAAATTAATACTTTGGTGTATTATTAACCTGTTCAACAATGTTGCCTGCTTGAGAAAGTGCTTCTTGGCCTTTAGTAGAGAGCTTGGCCAAAGTGGTTTGTGAAACTGTGAATGGCTCCAATGATAGCTACGAAGAAATAAATCCATTTTTAGCAATAATTTCAACAACACAACATCAATTATTTGATTTCTATTTCCAATTTCACATTCAGAAATTAAAAAAAGCAGCAACAGAATAACAAATCCATTTTTAGCAATAATTTCAACAACACAAAATCAATTATTTGATTTCCATTCACAATTTCATATTCAGAAATTAGAAAAAGCAGCAACAGAGTAACAAATTCATTTTTAGCAATAATTTCAACAACACAAAATCAATTATTTGATTTCCATTCATAATTTCACATTCAAAAATTAGAAAAAAGCAGCAACAGAGTAACAAAAAATAATTATTCAACAATTATTATTACAAAAAAAATTAGTACCTAAGAAGGAATATGTGTGTATGAAACAACATTCAAAATTAGGTATCCATTATCAATTAACCAAGAAGGAATATGCGTGTTGAGCATGTGATTAACAGAGAGAACGAATCAGGGGAAAACAAAAATGGAAAGGGAAAGCCCTAAAAGTAAAAACAACGAAAAAAATCGAGAAAATAAAAAATAGAAGCGTTGGAAGCGGAAAATTGTTTAGACCTTTGGAATCGGAGGGCTTGGAGGAGAAGAGATCATCGGGGAGGTTGACCTTGCCGTCACCTATGTTTGGTGGAGCTCGAAGGTGAACAGAGAGATCCAGAAAGATTGGAAGAAGAACAAGAAAGAGAAGAAGAGTATGAAGATGAAGTTGAAGATTAAGAAGATGAAGAATAAGTGGTTTCGAGTGACGAAGGCGAAGGGCGAAGGGCGAAGGGCGAAGGGAATGGGAGGAGCTCTTGCTGAGTGGTTTCGAAGGTGAAAGAGCTCGATTAGGGTTAGTTAGTGTCAATAGGTTGGGGACCAGGTTGGGGGCCGGGTTAGTGTCAATGGGTTGGGGACCCTCTCGCCACGCTTTTAAAACGTCCCTGTTTCTTTCTACGGCCACGCTTTTGAAGCGTGGCAGAAAAAATCTTTTGGCCACGCTTTTAAAGCGTGCCAAAAGAGTACCAGGTTATGGCCACGTTTTGTAAGCGTGGCCGTAATGAAACCCTGTCGTCACGCTTTTAAAACGTCCTTGTTTCTCTCTATGGCCACGCTTTTGAAGCATGGCAGAAAAAAACGTGGCCATTTCTCTAATCAATTGCCACCCTTACAAAAGCGTGGCCGTTGACCACTTTTGGCCACACTTTTAAACCGTGACAAAAAAAGCGTGGTTATAGACCTTTTTTCTTGTAGTGATAGATTTTACCTTGTTTATATAACTTTTAAAAAAAATTATATTATTGATCTTATTTTTGTTCTAGCATGTCTAATGTTTATCTCTCAAAAGCTTTTATAATTTTTTTTCTCTGTGATTGTTGAATATATAAGTTTTGGATATGAAAAAGGTTGGATGAAATAAAAATAGGTGTAAATGTAAGTGTATCCAATATTTTATGTACAGACGATTGTGTTACTTGTATATAATGTGTGTGCAAAACAAAAAAAAATAAAAATATTATTTAAATCACAGACTCATAATACATTTAAAGATAACCGTTTTACATGGATGTGTTAAGGGCGTAGTAGAATTAAGCTTTCATTCTTTCTTACGCATAATCAGACTTCCAAACTGAGGATATCTTAAAGACTAATTTTCACAAACTAATGGCTTTATCCAATTTTCTTATAATAAAATTGGTGGCGACTCCATTATTTATATTCTTACTTTTTTTTGTCGCATCCTAATCCCATTGTAGTCCATCTTGGGCACGTTATGATAGTCTTCAATAATATTTTTTTGTTTAAATTTATTCCTAAGATTCAATTGGGTTCTAGAATCATCCTTCTCTTAATTTAAGAATAAAAATATACTCATCTTTATGCTTCTCATCTAATCCTACACACACTCGCGCTCAAAAAATGCAAAAGAAAGAAAAAAAAACATAGAAGGAAAAGAGAACAAAAAAATGAAAGAAGGAAGAAGAATAATAAAAGAAGTTATGCAATGAGCTGCAAGTTGCCATTGATTTCTTAAGCATTGTCATCATAACCGCTACCGGAAACACCTACTTCTGTTCCTCCTCATTTTTTTATGTTGCTCTCCTCTCCCTCCTACAACCAATGCATCAGCCGTCTTCTCTCTCTCTCTCTCAAAGATATTTATTGACAATTAATTTAACCTAACTAACGGTCTTAGTTGGTAATTAACTAAATGAATCAACTTGGTTGTGGCCAAATCAGCAAGTCAAATCACATAGGACTTAAAATTTATAATTAAAAAATTACTAATGTAATATAAAAAGAGTTTAATATTGATATACTAACAATGTTAATATTAATTATAAAAAATATAACTATGAAAATTTGTTTTTTTGATAATCATTTAAGTTATAGTGATAAAAAGTATAATTAAATATATGTGTAATCGCATAAGAAAAGAGCGATATTGACTTGTATACGATTTTAATTGAATCTTTCAATTAATTTGTAGTTGAGAAAGTATAGGGAAACAATGATAACTGTGAATAATATGAATAATGAATTAAAAAAGAAACGTAAAATTAAAATTAAAAATTAGGGTATTAATTAATTATTTAATTTTAAATTTTAAAATTTAAAAAATTAGAATTAGCATTTAAACGCATTCATACTACGATTATTCCAAATCTCACCGTAACCTCCAATACACTTCCTAAACTCATTCACACCCCCTAATTGAACGCCTCATCTCATTGCACCTCCGTACTGATATTGCTGCTGCCACTGCTGGGTCGCGACCATGTTCTCCGCCGCCGTTCCTGTCCATGACCACAGTACCACCGCCGCTGCTGTTCATGAGTCCAGCGACACTGCAGCCATTTCTATTTTGCGACCACGTTCTCCCATTGCTACTGCTGTATACAATCACAGTGTCACCACTGCTGCTGTTCACGAGCCTCAAACTGCTGATGTTTGCGATCCGTTAGGAAGGTGCCGCTGCTGAAGGCTAGTGAATAGGGAATTAATTGAGCTAAGAAAATTGTTGGAAAACCGATATAGAATGTTCATCATCTGGGAAAGGAGGATCTTTTACACCGTCTTCATGTGTCACTCATGATACATATAGCACGGATGTCAACATTGTTAATGTATGTGTTGAGTTTCTTTGTTTGCTGCCTTCTTGAGTTTAAGTTCCGGTATTCAATATGGCTAGGTCAAGATGGTCATTTTAGTAAGTATATGGATGGTTATTTTAATTCTTATGTAGATGGTTATTTGATTGAATTGGGTTTAGTTATATACAATTAAAATATGCTAGATGATCAATTAACTAGGTATACACATGATTATTTTTATCCTTAAGTGAATGATTATTTTCATTAAGGGTGAGCGATGGCGAGGAGGAGCCCGGCGACACCATTTGTTTCTGGTTTGGAGGAGAACAACGTCGATGAGGGTCCTTGTTGACAAACTAGCGGCGGTGAGAAGGATCTCGATGATGACAATGGAGGCTGATTGGAGACCAAGCGACAGCAGAAAATTTAAAAAAAAAAGCTGGTGTTTTGATAAATTAGGGTATAATAATTGTTAAAATTTTTAAATTATTGAATGAGATTTTTTTATTGGATAATTTGAATAGAGTGTATTTTTTTAACTTCATTAAGTTAAATTTCTAATCCATTATTTACGTTGGTCAGATTCTCTATTGGCTATTTAACGGAATCGTTTTTAGTTTTGCCTTTCTCTCTATTATTGCAACACCAGCCAATCAAGCATAGGAGAGGGGCCAAGCTATGATACAAGACTCATTTAATTTGTCCGAGTTGTAAGTGAGGAGTCAAAAAGTGTAAACTAAGGTACATGATGTAAAGTAGAAGCTAAAAACGTTTTTGTGCATGTTCTATCTAGCTAGAGTTGCCTTGCTCGACTATACTGAGGCTTAGATCATACACCATCATCACAAAGTATGAAAAACCGTTGTATTGTAGGGTAGTAGTTTCACACATTTATTGCTTTTGCCATCCATATCTTCTGATATCTCTGTTTTAGGATGTTATGTATGGCCTCTAATTAAAATGATTGACAAAAGCAGCAATTACGTTGCTTCACATTGCAAGCGACCGCAATTGAATTCAATATGGTGCCCATTCAATATATAGAACGCGGAAAAAAAAAATTATATCCATCCCAGTTTTTTGATAATTTTTTTAAACGTGGACTACGAAATTTTGATAAAAAAAATTTATATTTAATTTTATGAGATTGATTAATTTTTTTCATCAATAATCTCTCGTTAAAACATACTTATGTAATATGTTAATTGTTAATATATTTTTTATTTAATTTTTATAAATAAAAATAATTTAAAAATCACTAATATTTCTTAGTTTCAGACGATAAATTTAGCTAGTGTATTTAAAGAAGGTAATAAAAAACTAAACGGTTTTGATAATTATTATTAAAAGATAATGAGACTTTCAATAAAAAAAATTTGTCACTCCTAATTAATTCTTAATAGATAAATTAACAGTTTAATATGTCATATAAATTTATTTCGTTAATACAAATAAAAAATATTAATAGAAAGGCTAATGACTTTCATAGAAGTAAATATCAGAAACTGAAGAGTTTTTTTTTTCTATTCAAAATTTTATTGTCTTTCAAAATAATTTTCAAAAACTATTTAAAATTTTTTCACAAAAACGAATAAACTGTTGAACTCAAATTTTTTTATCACTAAAACTATTACCCAATCAAATTGTATGAAAGGATATTATTTAATTATTTATGCCAATTCGCCACTTTTATTGCATTTTTCTTTTTTATTTTATATTATTTTTTTCACTTTTTAGAAGTAACAAAGATTAAATTCTAAACATTTCAATTATAAAAATTTTGACATCATATCATAAAACTAACTAGTAACAGGTCTAAAAGATTTTAATAATAATAAAATTATACTAAAATAAATTTTGTTATGTTGGATATTGATATTTATATTATATGTACTAAAACAATTAAACCTATATATGAAATATATATTGATCAAAAATAAAGAAAACTTAACTTACACTAGTTTTCCTCTTTTTTTTTTCAAAGTAACTAAATTTTTTTAATTTAATTTTGGTTCATTGTTAGTTTAATAATTTTTATGCATCCATTTAATTCTATATTGTTACGTGAATGTAATTGAATGATTATGCTAAAAAAAATTTACATTGTGAACGTATTAAAATTAAATTCTTTGTTCTTAAACAATTACTCTATTACAAATTGTAATTTTTAATTATTTATTATCTTTCACTCAATTAGAAAGTCCATTGCTATAATATTTATGACTTTTTTTTAACCAAAATAACTATTATAAGAAAACTCATTTAAGAGTTAAAATAAAAAATACTATATACTTTTAAAATAAAAATATAATTAATAAATAGATAATATTCTTTTTTAACTTAATTATCTAATTTTAAAGAGAAAAAACACTAATAATTTTACCTATGTTTAGAAAACTAAGCTTCAATTTGATAATTAGCTAAAATATATTATCATTACATACTACTTTTTTATTAAGTTGATTTAGTTATTTATTTATAGTTTTGATACTAAATTAAATCTAACATGATAAATATTGGTATATGTTAAGTTAATAAAACAAAAATTCATTTTAACATGAACCTCAACAAAATGGTTATCATTTATACTGTAGGGACAAATACAATATAATAATAGAGACAATAAATACGTTAATAATTATTATTTTTGTAAAGTTCTAGAAGGGGCAAACTTTTACTTTATCAGTCGCGGAACTTGAAAATAATTTTGAGGGAACTAAAAATATTTGTATATATATAAAAAAAATACATATATATAATAGCATTTATATAAAAACAAAATTTATAAATATTATTATTTTTAAAGTTTGATAATAAATAAAGAATTTTATAATACATTTTATGAAATATCTTAGTGTTATTTTTTTAGTTTTGAAAAACTTAAAATTTTTAATAATTGAATTAAAACTAAATTTTTAGTATTTTAATATTTTTATTGTCTAGTTCTAAAAATCAAACTCAATAAATGTAATTCTTTGAATATATAAGATGTAGCATGTTTATACCTTCGCTTAAAATGAAGTCAGGCCAAAAAGAAATAAAGTCCACCTAACGAAGGTGGCCTCATCTACTCCTACTCGACCTCATAGAGGTCGGGTGTGACGACGGGAATTCAATCTTACCTATTTAATTAGATAACTAACTCCTAAGTATCTCCTATCCATTTAGAAGGGAGATCTAAACAACTTTCCTAAAAAAAAATGGCTATCTACCATCTAAGGTGGAACTATTCTAAAATGTGGTTATCTTTTCTACTATAAATACACTGAGACCCTCAGGTATTTTCAGAAACCAAACCTGCCTAAAGCCTTTACTAACTTAAGCACCGGAATCTCTTGCAGGTACCACCCCCATCTCTTATCGAGAAACTCGAACAGTAGCACCTCGGCACTAGTACAAGTTGTATGCTATCTCAAAAAGAGTCCAGACCTCACGTTCAAGCCCAAATACAACCTAGTTTCAGGTAATTCTCGGAACGTTAGTGTCGTTACCAAGGACATGAAAGTCTACACCCCACCATGGTGGATGAGCAATTTGAAGACAGACGCAATGCATTTGAGTCTGAGCCAGAACCTCAAAACGACAACCGAGCTTTTGTGATACCCCCACGACAAGAAGGATCAAGTAATTCTAATGGGGAAGGAACATCACGAAATCCTCACACTTGACGACTACAGTTAGAGGTACATTTACCTGAGAATGAAGAGTCCCCGCACCCAACCGAGATCATCGGACTTGTACATGGACAGCAAGCCCGATTGGAGCAACTCGAGCAAGAGAACAAGTGACAAAGAGAAGTTGAAAAAAATCTATGAAGAAAGGTATGGCACAGAAGAGAACTCGAGAAAAAGCTTTTAAAAATAGAAGTTGATCTATGAACTCGGACCAACAATGCTGAGGAGAAGAAAGCCCTTTTGAGGGAGAAGATCCCTTCATAGAAGGGATCATGCAGGCTAGGGTTCCAAAGAAGTTTAAAAGTCCCGACATAGATCTCTATGATGGCACAACCAACCAATCATCTAAAGAATTTTAAAAGTAGGATGTATTTTTCTGACGCGACTCATTGCAAGGCTTTTCCAACAACCTTAACCAAAGCAGCAATGAAATAGTTTGATAGCTTACCACCCAAGTCAGTGACTTGATTTAATGACCTGGCCAAGAAGTTTCTTACGATTTTCAATTCAGAAGGACAAAGTCAAACATGCTCTAATCTCTTTTGGGTAAAGCAAGAAGTTAGAGAGACCCTCCGAACTTATATGGAAAGGTTAAACAAAGTCTTCTTAGAAATATAGAATTTGTCTCTCGAAGCAGTAATAATGGGATTAGTTAATAGCTTTAGAGAAAGGCCATTCTCTCAATCCATATGAAAGTGGCACCCAACATCTTTATATGAAGTACAAGAGCATACAAAAAAGTATATCAATATGGAAAAGAACTCCTGACTTAGAGATCCAGTACCAAGGCCAAACGTACCCTTCCAAGCTCGGGATAAGGAAAAAGAGACAAAAAAAGAGGAGTACATCTCGAAAAAGCCTCGGAGATACTGCAACTACACCCCACTCTGAGTTTCTCTTATTGATATCTATAGAAAGATCTGTCACGCTGAAAACCTTCTGCCTCTTCACCCCCTTTAAGCACAAAAAGGCAGGAAGTCAGACAGAATACTATGAGTATCATAAACTATATGGTCATTATACCAATGATTGTTATAATCTAAAAAATATTATAGAAAAGTTTGCCAAAGAAGGTCAGCTAAAAAGATACCTCACTGAAAGGTCAGATGACCCAGGAAAAAGGAAGAGAGGTGATAAAGATGGATGTCGGCGAGATCTACCATGACAAACTCCTGATAGGCACATACACATGATAAATGGAGGATTTGTAGGAGGGAAAATTACTAAATCCTCACGCAAAAGACATCTTAAGGAGGTATATCAAGTCGGAGAAGACATCGGAGATCCAGATCTACCCACAATTTCATTCAGCAAAGAAGATGCACAAGGGGTGATATCTGGTCATGACGATCACGTGGCAATTAATTACAATGATCCTTATTAATGCAAACTTCCATAGAACTTTGGGGGACCAAGGAAGTTCGGTCGACATAATATTCAAGCCCGTTTTTGACAAACTCGGGTTAGAAGAAAAGGACTTAAAGGCTTATCTAGACATACTATTTAAGCATTAACTACATTGTGGTTGATTGTTGCATGAGCATCTTTTCTATATTTTCTTAGTAATTTAGATGTGAATTTATGGAGTTTTTATTAGATTATGGTGTTTTAAAACTGTTTGGATGCTACTTTGATGTGTCCTATTGTTCTGATTATTTCAGGTAAAGTTTAGACAAGTTTGACAGAGTTCGTGTAGAGAAAAAAGGAAAACTTTTGATGCTATCAAGCTGGGGCTAAATGCCACAACCCGGCGTCTAGCGCCAGGAGCTTCGTAACTTGTGCCAAGTATGTACACTAATGGCGCTATACACCGCTACCTGGCATTTAGCGCCAGAAGGTTAGTAACGCCAGATTTTTTTTTGTCCAGCAGCAGTAAACGTCGAGCATGGTTTTAGCGCCAGTGGCGCGTTTTTCACTCTCCACGGAAGGCCTTGTTTGATTTTCCTTAATTAGTTTTTAATTTATAAAAAGATATTACGAGGTTTAGAATTTTAATTTCAAATCAATTAGGATTAGATATAAAAGGAAAAAAGATTCAGCCCTTCGTGTTCTCTGCCCTTCTTCTTCCTCATTTTGCACTTTCATACTTTTGCTTTAGGTTTTTTTCTGAGCTGTGAGCAACTAAACCTCCACTGTTAAGGTTAGGAACTCTATTTATTTTGATGAATTAATGTTATTTTCATTATACTCTTAATAAATGCATTGGTTTAAATTCAAGGATTGTTTTCATTCTTCATCCTAGGGATTAGAATATATTCAAGGATAACTCCTTTTATAATTGAGTTCTTGTTGAATTTTGGAAAAGTTAAATCACTTGAACAACAGCTTGAAATCAATTTCTCATAACCCTCTAACTACCTTGACTTAACATGATATGTGAAATATAATCATCTAATCTTTGGGTACTTAAGGTTTGTGTGGCTCATAAACTAGAATTGGACTTAATCTTCTAAATGAAATTAAGTGACCAAGGAATTATCGGTTGACTAGGTTAGAGGAGATTAAATTACTAAAGAATTAGGGTTTAATCAATTAAAGTTTGCCATGAATTGAACCTTTACATGATTAAAGTAGCTGATAAAAATTATTAATCCAGAAAATTAATCACCTCTAAAGCCTTAACTGTTTTGTCATACTATTTTCACCAACCGTTCATTACTTGCTTTCTTGAATTCTCTGAATTATTGCTTTATGATAATTGGAATACAAAACACCCAATTTAGCTTGTCTCACTAGCCTAATCACTCAATTATTATTGCTCAGTCCATTAATCCTTGTGGGATCGACACTCACTTACCTGAGTTATTACTTGGTACGACCCAGTGCACTTGCCGATAAGTTGTGGTATTCGAAAATCCGCACTAAGTTTTTGGCGCCATTGCCGGGGATTAACTATGATTGACAATTATCCATTGTTTAATTACCTAGATTAGATGTTTTCTGCTTTAATTTGCTTAAATTTTTCTTTTTAATTTTTGAGTTCTTTAATTGCATTTTTTCTTGTTTTATTCAATTTATTTTCTTAATTTTCCTTCTTAATTTTAAAATTTTTTTCTTTAATTTTCTTTTTCATTTTAAAAAAAAATTGCTTCCTTTTGTTTAGTTTATTTTATTTTATTTCTTTTACTTAGTTTACCTCACTGGGAATTCTCTTTACTTTGACGTAGAGACTCCCACTTTTTTCTGCTTTCTGTTTGTTTATGAGTAGGAACAGAGACAATGAACCTCTTCTTAATTTTGATCCTGAGATTAAAAGAACCGTTTGAAGACGTCAACAATAGACTAGAGCTTAAAGAGCTACTGAAAATCTTAGAGACAATTCTAAGAAGGAAGCTGAAGAAATCACTATGGAGCCAAATAACAACAACAATGTTGCTATTCCCAATGCTCCTAATACTCTTGAGCAACCTAGAAGAACTCTTGGTTCTTACACTACTCCAAATCCTACCTTCTATGGCAGTAGCATTGTTGTGCCCTCAGTGAATGCCAACAACTTTGAGTTGAAGCCTCAACTCATTACTTTGGTGCAACAAAACTGTTAGTTTTATGGACTCCCACAAGAAGATCCAAACTTATTTATCTCTAATTTCATGCAAATTTGTGATACAGTGAAGACTAACGGAGTCCATCTTGATGTGTACCGGTTATTGCTCTTTCCATTTACTGTATGAGACTGAGCAAAGCAGTGGTTTAATATACAACCCAAGGAAATCCTAAATACACGGGATAATATGGTCAGCTGGTTATTAACTAATGTCTTTCCACCTCAGAGGCTCACCAAGTTAAGGACTGATGTTCAGATCTTCAAGCAACAAGAGGGTGAATCTCTCTATGAAACTTAGGAAAGGTACAAGGTTATTCTTAGAAAGCGTCCTCCCGACATGTTTTCGGACTGGATACAGTTGCAGATCTTCTATGATGGGAATACTCAGGCCGCCAGGACCTCTTTAGATAATTTTGTAGGAAGATCCCTACATATGAAGAAAACTACTGAAGAGGTTCCAAAGTTGATTGGGATGGTTACTAAAAACCAATATCTATACTCTTCTGAGATTACCGCCATGAGGAAGGGATTCATGGACTTAGATGCTTTGGATATTATTCTGACTCAGAATAAAGTCATGTCTCAACAGATAAATGTCATTACTCAACACTTGGGTGGATTACAAGTTTCAGCTATCAATACCCAAGATATTCCTTATGACATGAGTGGTGAAATTTCTCAAGGTGAGAGTTTTGATTATGGTCAATTTTTCTCTCAACAGGTTAATTATGTGGGAAATTCCAATAGCCCCGCAACCATGATCCTTTTTCTAAGACTTACAATCCGGGATGGAGGAATCAGCTAAATTTCGGATGGGAAAATCAACCACAGAGGCAATAAAATTTCAATAACAATCATGGCCATCAGAATAATTTCAATCAGAATAATTTCAATCAAAATAATTTCAACAACAACAATCCACTATCCACTTCTCAGAAATCTTCTTACTCGGAAGGTTTAATGGAAGAACCTTCCAAGAATACTATTAGTTTCATGCAGGAAACCAAAGCTTCAAATAGGAACTTGGAGGTTCAGATAGGTCAATTAGCCACACAAGTTGCTGAAATTGATAAGAGGTCCACCAATACCTTTCCTAGTAACACAATTTCAAATCCAAGAGAGGAGTGCAAGGCTATCACCTTGGTAAATGGACAAGTGATAGGTACAGCGGCACAAGTTACTGAGGAGCCAGTTGAAAAAGAAGCCCCGGGGAAGGCATAAGCCAAGGAGAAGTACGCCCCTAGAAGCACCCTGATAATCCCTTCCTGGTTGATGTTGAGCAATACAAGGTGAAGTCTCCAGTGCGTGAGCATAAGCCCAAAATTCCATACCCTTAGAGGTTTCAAAGGGAGTCCAAGGACAAGTAGTTTTCAAAGTTCTTGGAAGTCTTCAGAAAATTACAAAGTAATATTCCTTTTGCTGAGGTCTTAGAGCAAATGTATCTCTATGTTAAATTCATGAAAGAGTTGCTATCCAAGAAGAGGACTTTAAAGGGAGATGAGACAATGGTCCTGACCAAGGAATATAGTGTCATAATTTAGAGTAATTTTCCAAGAAAGAGGCTAGATCCAGGGAGCTTTCAAATTCCATGCACCATTGGGAGCACAACCTTTGATAAAGCCTTGTGTGATATAAGAGCAAGCATTAATTTAATGCCCTTGTTTGTGATGAAAAAGCTACAAATCAAAGAGGCACAACTAACAATGATAGCATTATAAATGGCAGATAAATCCTTGAAGAGTGCACATGGAATAGTGGAGAATCTCTTGGTCAAAGTGGAGAAGTTCTTCCTCCTAGCCAACTTTAACATTCTTGACATGGGGGAGGATGATAACGCCTCTATAATCCCAGGAATACCATTTATAGCCATTGGGAGAGCTCTAACCGATGTAGGAGATGGTGAATTACTGCTTAGAGTGCATGGGGAGCAACTGGTCTTTCATGTCTTCAAGAATATGCATTCATCAAGTGAAGAGGAGAGGTGCATGTAGACTAAGCTTATTGATCTAAACCTTAAAGAGCCCCCTGATGATACACAACAGGATTTGTAGCCTAAGCCTCCTTTGGTGAAAATCAACAAATCCCCCCATGACATCAAAACTAAGTTTGGTGTTGGGAATACAATGCCAATAAAGGGGGAGGCCCCTAAGAAGAAAGTATCCATGTGTGGGAGAAATAAGAAGATTCCTATTGAAGGTTTCTTACCAAGGTTGAAGGTGGTGTTGACTCGCAATCCAATGTTACCTCATACAGTGAACAAAATTCTCTCTCTTGAACATATTGAGCTACTTCATGGGGAAACAGAAAGATTCACAGTGAGAGAGGAGAAGCTGAAGTATTATGATCAACCCCCACCTTAACAAGAAATCAACCGTCAAGTAATGACATTAAAGAATCGCTTGTTGGGAGGCAGTCCAATCTTTAGTATCCTTAGATTTTATATGCATTTTTGTTTTAGTTATTTTATTTTGATTTTTTATAGTTTTCCTTCTTTTTACGTATTTTTTTATCATGCAAAGTGTTTAAAACAAGAATAGGTGCAATCAGAAGGGAATTCAGCACACTCTAGAGGATATTCAATTCAGGTGCCAGATGGCAAAAAATTGAATTTCGCACAAACTCACCGGCAAGTATACCGGGTCGCATCAAGTAGTAAAACTCACAAGAGTGAGGTCGATCCCATGAGGATTGATTGGATCAAGCAACTTTAGTTAGGTGATGAATTTAGTTAAGCTAATATTGATTAATTGAGTGGAAACTGATTGGCAGAATGTAAAGTGCTAGGAATTGTAAATTGCAGAATATAAATTAATTGAAACTTAATTAGCAAGAAACTTAAATTGCTGAAACTTAAAGAATAAGAAATTAAAAGAGCTGAAACTTAAATTCCAAGAAAGGTAAATAACTAGAGCTTAAAGTACAAGAAATTTAAATTGCAGAATCTAAATAGCCAGGAAACGTAAATTGCATGAAGAATAAATGGATTTGGGTGCTGGAAATCAAAACAAAACTGGAAAATGCAGATTGCAGTAAATCAGAGAACTCTAGGGTGAAGAAATTCAATGAAAGTGATTCATCAGGGATTGGAGATATTGCAATCCTTCCTAAATCAATTAGTTCTTAACTCCTTTCTCAATCATATGGTAGATCTATGGCGGATTGAAATTGATTGAATCCCAATTCCTTGGCAATCCAATCTCTCTAATCACAATCAATCTTGCCAATTCCTTGATCTAACTGTCATGAGAAGAGGTTAAGTGCATATCTCTCATCCATAAGCCACACTAACTCTCAGGATCTCAATTCCTCCCGAATAGTGTTGATCAAGAGGGTAGTAAAGGATAGAGCTCCAATTCTAATGCAAGTGATTCCCCTTCTGGAGTGAATAATCCACAATAAAAATAGAAGATACCCAATTGCTACACATATGAATAGAGTAGAAGAAGAATTTCATTGATTCTTTGGAATTACAATAGAGCTCTTCCCCCTAATAAAAGTGGGGTTTAGTTCATCATTGCTCTAGTACTAAAATAGAAAAGAAAAATTGCAGAAGAAGATGAAGAACAGAAAAGAAAATAAACTCAGATCTTAAAAAGCTCAAAATAAAAGGTAAAAAGAAAATCCCCAGTAAAAGTTCCCGTCCTAATGAAATCAAATTTTTTTCTATTTATACACTTTCCAATTCAGTCATCAGGTGCTTGGATTAGGCTTTTTGGCCTTGGTTGAAACAGATCAGAATGGGTCCTGGTGGACGAAATTGTGATCACATGCTCTTGTACTTGTATGAAATTATTATTGTGGCATCAGTTGTTATTCACAACTCCGTTCAACTAACCAGCAAGTGTACTGGGTCGTCCAAGTAATAAACCTTACGTGAGTAAGGGTCGATCCCACAGAGATTGTTGGTATGAAGCAAGCTATGGTCACCTTGTAAATCTCAGTTAGGCAGATTAAATTGGTTTATGGGTTTCGAAAATAAAAATAAGAAAATAAATAATAAAAAGGGATAGAATACTTATGCAGATTCATTGGTGGGAATTTCAGATAAGCGAATGGAGATACTGTATGCTCAAGGACGCCTGCTATTCTCCTGCTTCAACTCAATCCTTCTTACTCCTTTCCATGGCAAGCTGTGTATAGGGGTTCACCATCAGCGGTGGCTACTTTCAATCCTCTCGGGAAAATGATCCTATGCGGCTGTCACTCGAACGGCTAATCGTCTGGAGGCATCACACATGGCTGATGACTACATCCCATCCTCGCAGTGAAAACTACGCTCACGCACTCTGTCACAGCACGGCTAATCACTGGTTGGTTCCTGCGCCTACTGGAATAGAATCCCTTGATTCTTTTGCGTCTGTCACTAACGCCCAGCACTTGCAAGTTTGAAGCA
>NC_029774.3:79542514-79549629 GCF_000817695.3 Arachis duranensis | reverse complement strand
TCATGACGTTTTTCTGGCGTTTAACTCTAGACAGCAGCATGAACTTGGCGTTCAACGCCAAGTTACGTCGTCAATCTTCGAATAAAGTATGGACTATTATATATTGCTGGAAAGCCCTGGATGTCTACTTTCCAACGCCGTTGAGAGCGCGCCAATTGGAGTTCTGTAGCTCCAGAAAATCCATTTTGAGTGCAGGGAGGTCAGATTCCAACAGCATCAGCAGTCCTTTTGTCAGCCTTTTTCAGAGTTTTGCTCAAGTCCCTCAATTTCAGCCAGAATTTACCTGAAATCACAGAAAAACACACAAACTCATAGTAAAGTCCAGAAATGTGAATTTAACATAAAAACTAATGAAAACATCCCTAAAAGTAGCTCAAACTTACTAAAAACTATCTAAAAACAATGCCAAAAAGCGTATAAATTATCCGCTCATCAGGTCCTCAGTTGGTGTGGTTGGGAGCATGCTTCAGGAGAACATAGCGTTCTCAAAATGAGCGCAACGTTCATTCACCGGAGCGTGAGCGTCCTATGCGCATGCGCGCCTTTGCATCTTTCACCATCGACACGTACGCATAACACATGCGTGTGCGTTGATACTATCTTCAGCCTCGACCATACTTGCGCGTATCCTGCATGCGTGCGCATCCCTTGGCAGCGTTCATTAACTGAATGTTACATTCGCACAATGAATGCTCCTCACACGTGCGCGTGAATGGTAAAATATCACCTCTGTGCTCCAGCATCATGTACGCATTTACGCCAACCACCACTATCGTCACATCGATGCGTGCGTGTAATGTGTTCGCACGCGTCAGTGACCAAATTCAAATTCCGATTCTGAAAGTATCGCAGGCGCTTATTCAAAGTGAACGTAGCGTTCATTGCTGGTGAACGCTGATCTTCCTTCCACGCGTGCGCGTCATGCATGCGTACGCGTGGATCTCCAAAAGTGTCATCTTGCGCGTAAGCTTCTTTTACGCGTGCAGTTGTGAACGTAGCGTTCATCAAATGAACATAGTGTTCTCCTGCACTTCCTCCTTCTTTGTTTCTTCCTTTCTTTTTTTCACCTGTCATCAACCAAACATGCCATCAAAGTCTCACCAAAATCATAAGGTTTTGCATCATTCATAAGAATCATCTAAATTGTGCATAAATCTCATGATTTTGTATAAAATCAACAATGTTTGTTTGAGTCAAGATAAACATGGAATTCCACTCCAATCACTTACTTATTGTGCAAGAATGTGCATAAATCAACCAGAAAAAATGCTAGTAAAACTAGCATAAGATGACTTGTCATCAGTGCCTCGGTGCTAAATGCCACAACCTGGCGTTTAGTACCAGAGGGCACGAAATTCGAGGAATGGTTGACGGAGGATAAATGTCGGTCTATAAAATCCAAAGGTTTTCAAACTCGAATGTCGCAAGTATAGTCTAAACCGACAAGTGATCCTCAATCAAAGTTTAGAAGAGTGTCACAAAAATCAAATCAATTATTGGGAGTAGGTTCCCAAGTCATTTTCCCTAGGACTTGCAATTGAATGCACATCATTGATTATGAAATTTGGGGGTTATGAATTGCTTGCAGAAAAAGTAAAGTGACTAGAATTAAAAAGCAATTAATAATTAACAATTAAAATGGAAGAATTAGGATCACCAAGTAAGTAATTGACTATCTAACAAGCATGTAATTAAGATGATAACAATAAAATGTCATATGACTAAGAAATACGAATTTCAAGTAAAAGAACTAAGAAATTAAAGTCAACAAAAAGGATTGACAATCACTTAATCTAAAGAGCCTTGGCTAGGGATGAGCACTAGGCTTCCTATCCTTGTTGTTAACCACAAATATGGTAATTAGGAAGAGTATTCCTACTTTATCATCCTCTAACAATGAAGGAAAGTCAAGTAAGTATAATTGATTGCAATCCACAAGTCCTAACCAACTCACTAATATGACTTAGTGAAAGCCTAGCGTTAGTGAAAACAAACCAATTAACAACCCTCAATTACCAACTAGAATTGGACATTAACAACTCAAGGATACCCAATTACTCAACCCTCAAGTCAAGAAAGAAAATCTACTCTATATTCAAAGTAAATATTCTATCAAACACTTGGTGAGCAAGCAAGAAGAACATCATGAAATTGAGAAAATTAAGCACAATTAAATCTATCCACTACTAATTGGCAAGGATCACAACTCAATTAACACATATAAATCATGAAAACTTCAATGCATTAATAGAAATTCAAAATTAACAAGATCCATAAACCAAAAATTAAGAGAAAGTGGCTAGTAAAGTTTCTACGTGAAATTAAGCTAGAGAAACTACAATGAAGGCAACAAAAGGGAAATTCAACAAGATCCAGACTAGGAATTAAGATCAAATGTAATCAAAGTGCACTAAAACTCTAGAGAGAAGGAAGAGTTTCTCTCTCTAGAAATGTAGGAACAAAAACTAGCTAAAAATTAAGTAAATGTGTGTATGCTTGTGTCCTCCCATTCCCCCTTCAATGTTTGACCTTTCTCCATTCAGAATTAGATTGATTTGGGTCCAAGAAGGGTCCAGAAATCGTTGGAATGTGCAATTCTAAGAAAATCACGCACTTCATGTCATGCATATGCAAGTGTCATGCGTACGTGCAAGCTGAGATTTACGCGGGTCATGCGTATGCACAAGCCATGCGTACGCGCGAGCGCTAAATCTTAAAAACTTCAATTCTTCATGGTTCTTCCAGTTTTGCATGCTTCCGTTCCATCATCCAATCCATTCTTGCCCTATAGATCTTAAAATTACTTAATAAACACATCACAGCATCAAATGGTAATAGAAGAAAATTAAAAATTAACATCTTTAAGACTTAGGAAGCATGTTTTCAACTACCAAGCGTAATTAGGAAGAAATCATAAAAGCATGTAATTAATATGAATAAGTATAAAAAGAGTTGACAAAAATCTACTCAATTCAATCGAAAATAAACCATAAAATTATCGTTTATCAATGGTCACGGAAGGCTGGCACTAAACGCCACAACTTGACGTTTAGCACTGTAGTGCACGTACTGCGGTGGTGGTGCTAAACGCGGCAATATGGCGTTTAGCACCAGGAGGAGGACCAACATCTCCAAACTTTCTACCGGGTGTGCACACACACTACTGTGCATATGCACGACCATCCTCTCTTCACTCAGTATGTGTATGCACGGACCTATGTGCGTATGCACAAGCGTATAAAAAAGTGAAAACACGCTATTGGCGCTAACCCCCGAGCCTGGTGTTTAGCGCCAGTAGCGCTTTAGAAATGGAATTCAAACTTTGAATGAGAATCTATGTGGGCCCCACTCCCCACACCTGAAACCCCACCATTACCCAATCAACCTTACCCTCACCCCCAAAAATCTCTCTCCCTAATGCCCCTCTCTTAACTGTTACCCTCACCCCTTCTCTCTATTAATTTTCTGTCTTTCCTGACTACCATCCGTATCCCCCAAACCAACTCCATTCAATTGCATTTAATTTTCTTACCTTTTTTCTTCTTAACCCACCGTAACACCCCTTCCCCATTTCCTCTATATAAACACTTTTACCCCCTCCCCTTTTACATCATAACAACAATACCTCACAATCTCTACTACTTCTTTTACCATATCCTTTTATTCTTCTTTTTACCACCCCCACCTTCTCTTATTTTTTTAATCACCATATCCCCTTCCTTTCTCCATTCTTCTTTTCTTGTTTTTCTTTTTCTCTTTCCATTATCACTCACATCCTCCTGTCTCTATTTTCTATTTTTCTTTACTCGAGAACGAGCGAAAGTTTTAAGTTTGGTGAGACTGTGCCACTTTGTTCTTGAATTTTTACTTATTGCATCCAAAGGAGGAGAGTCCTCTTCCAGGAAGAGGAAAGATAAGGCTCCCGTGACTGGTCCATATGATGCTAACCAGTCCAGTTCTAAAGTGCACGAAGAGCACTTCTTTGAGATCACTAGTAAGAAGAAAGTGATCCCGAAGGTGCAATTCGATCTTAAGCCGGATGAGTATCCGAAAATTTGGGAGCAAATCCAAAGGAGAGGCTAGAGAACATTCTATAACCCAGTGACTGAAGTAGGCCAGCTGATGGTCCAGGAATTCTATGCTAATGCTTGGGTCATATACAAGCATGTGAGGGGTGTGAATCCCAGTCCTAAGTACTAGCGCACCATGGTCAAAGGGCGGATTTTGGATTTTAAGGAATGTGAGGGAGGCGCTCCAATTACCACCTTCGAGAGATGATCCTCACTCTTTTACTGAGATGGTGAATGGAGACTGGAGGCTTAACCATATTCTAGCAGCAGAATGCCTTCCGAGAGCCCAGTGGAGGCTGAATGCTGAAGGACAGCCCTATTAGTGGGGC
The DNA here is from genome assembly GCF_000817695.3 of Arachis duranensis. Classification (NCBI taxonomy): domain Eukaryota; kingdom Viridiplantae; phylum Streptophyta; class Magnoliopsida; order Fabales; family Fabaceae; genus Arachis; species Arachis duranensis. The sequence continues at coordinate 79,545,230 of NC_029774.3, read as the reverse complement.
GACATGACTTGAAACCAGTAGTCCGTGGATGGTTGGAGTTTATTGACGTTGGGATTTTTGCTAGTAAAGAATTTATAAAAATATTTGCGTTGTAGATATAGCTTCTAAACTAACAGAAATCCCTTCGTGCAAAAGTTTTGGTTGTCACAAGTAACAAACCCCTAAATAAATTGATAACCGAAGTATTTAAACCTCGGGTCGTCTTCTCAAGGAATTGCAGGGAGGTATGTTCTTATTATTGGCTATGAAAAAGGTAAAATTGGGGTTTTTGGAATTTGGGTGATGGGCACAGGCATATTTTCAAAGCAATAAAAAATAAATAAATAACTGTAAAATAAACTCTTGGCAAGGTATAAGAATTGGAAGTCCTATCCTTATCAATTGTGATGAGAATTGGATTTTAATCCCACTTAGTTAACCTTTACTAAACAAAGGAAGGTCAAGTGGACTAATTAATTTGATACCTAAAGTCCTAGTCTTTCCTTTGGAAAGGCTAGAGTTATTGGAACTCAAATTAATTAGCAACTCCCAATTTCAACCACTGCTTTATTTGACAGCTCAAGAGTCACCAATTACTCAACCAAAGCCAAAAGGGTAATAGAAAAATCCAAATTATTTATATAAATAAAAGACACAAATCATAGATCTGAAAATACCTCAAATTATAATTAAATAAGAAAATCAATCCAAATATGGAAAATTGAAAATAAATAAATACAAAGAACATTGAACCTGGGATTGAGATTCACTCCTAAAACTAAGAGAAGTCCTGAATCCTAAATCCTAATCCTAAGAGAGAGGAGAGAACTTCTCCCACTAAAAACTACATCTAAAACTAAAATTGTGAATTATGAGAGCATGGTGATGAATGGATGCATTCCCCCACTTTATAGCCTCTAATCTGTGTTTTCGGGCCAAAAACTGGGTCAGAAACAGCCCAGAAGTCATTTCCAGTGCTTTCTGGTCCGTACAGGTCGCGGGCAAGTGACGCGGAGGCGTCGCCTACGCGGCCGCGCGGATTGAAGTTCGTAGCTGCGACGCGTCCGCGTGGATCACGCGTTCGCGTCACCTAGCGTCAGGGAAACTATGGCATATTATATATCAAATCGAAGCCCCAGATGTTAGCTTTTCAAGCAACTGGAACCGCGTCATTTGGACCTCTGTAGCTAAAGTTATAGCCGTTTGAGTGCGAAAAAGTCAGGCTGGACAGCTTAGCAGTTTCTCCAACTTTTTGTATTCCTTCCACTTTTGCATGCTTCCTTTCCATCCTCCAAGCCATTCCTGCCCTATAATATCTGAAAACACTTAACACAGATATCAAGGCATCTAATGGTAATAAGAGAGGATTAATAATAAGCAAATATAAGATCAAAGAAGCATGTTTTCAATCATAGCACAAAATCAGGAAGGCAAATATAAAACCATGCAAATAGTATGAATAAGTGGGTAAAGAGTTGATAAAATCCACTCAATTGAGCACAAGATAAACCATGAAATAGTGGTTTATCATTTATCGGACGCTTCAACATCCAAAAGAGCAACCGTTCTGAGGTTACTATAGACCGGACTGTGATGATCTATTGTATCATGCTCAGAAGTGAGGTGGAGGTGGAGCGAATAACTGCACAGGAAATATATAGCATTGCTTCCAATGCCTCCACCCATGCCAAGTTGGCATCCCCACATTTCATCAATTTTTCCATTTCCAACCAATTTTTCCATTTCCAACCAATTTCATCCCTACTGTGATAATCCATTTCCAACCAATTTTTCCATCCAAACGCATTAATTTAAGCTCGAAAAATTGCAAAACTTGTTATCCGACCTAAATGGTTGGCAAGATGAAGAGACGAGGTACAAATTAGTGTAAGAAATTATGTAAACAGTTTGTGGTCTGACCTTAAAAGAGTGGGATCTAAAACGAAATGCAAGAGTAACTTGATAAGTCTAACTACTTAAAGTCAGAATTTTAACGATTAAGAAAAAATAATATTTATATACGAAAGGTTCAGAAATGACTGACCTACTCTGTCGACGTCTTTTCCTACTTAATGGAAATTTCTACTGAATTAACAGTAGTACCAACTAATGAAAGATGGTTAACAACACAATCATTCATGCGAAAAGCCACTATTAAAATCATGGAAAAAAGTTTTTAAAACAAAAATAAAAGTTGCTCAAACTACAACTATTACAAAAAGTTAAATTGTTCATAAATACCCACAAGCCAGGTTGTTCAAAGCAATGAGTTACGAAGGAATGAGCTGTTCACCAGTAGTAGTGTCTTCAGCCTGAGCAGAGGAGGTCAAAATACCTTCAGAAGAAGTAGGGAGTTCCTTAGGAGGAAGAGGTCGGATAGGCTCATTGTTCAGTTGAGCAGCGACCTGAGAAGCTCCCCTGGCTTGCGTCTCTAAGATTTTGAAGTCGGGAATAGGAGTGTCCTCCTCATCTTTAGGAGCAGGGAAAATCTTCCTGTTAACCACCACATTGTCAGGGCTGATGAGGGAAAGGTCTGCCTTAAGAGCAACAACCCAGAACTGAGCCTTCAGGTTCCCCACCATCTCATCCATACCTTCATCTATGGTTGCCTCAAGCTCTGTATATTTATCTCTGGAGTTGGTGACCTCATATACTAAGTCGAGCTTCTCCCCAAAGACCCTAGTGTAACTCTTCTCAGGCTTCTTTTTTTAAACCTTCCGCCATGGCTAAAGCGGCA
>NC_029774.3:79527340-79542476 GCF_000817695.3 Arachis duranensis | reverse complement strand
CACAAGCGCCTCCTTTTCACCCTGCAACTCTTTTTTTGTCTCCCTCAAAGATGTCACTTCAGCTTGAAGATCGGTCATAGTACACTGAGTGGCACTAAAGGGAGTCTTTTCTAATTTCTTCAACAACAATGCACACACCCTTGCTGTCCGGATTTCACCACAGGCTAGAAGTTAGAGATGACCTTTTATAGAAATATCATTCATACCAATAAAACTATTTGGAAGGATGTATTTTTTGGCCCAAGCTATGGCATCAAAACCTTGCTCATAGACTCCTACTGATTCGGTAGTCTTTCATTTCTTAGGCTTTGGGTCGGGATTGGGAGGAGGAAGTGTTTATTTCTCTGAACTAAAAGGAGGAGGAGGAGTGGGATCAACAAATTTTTTTGATACCATAGCACCTGAGTCCTACTTGGAGGGAGAAAAAAGATCGCCAGATCCACTGAACTCTTTCAGTAATAGATTTCAGATAACGATATTCTTCTTGGCGGCCCGAAGAGTCTTCATGGCAACTGACTTAGGAGCCATCCTTTTTGCAAGAAAAATCTAGGATTCAAGAATGGATACGAAAATGAAGTGGAAGAAATTTTTGAAAGAAAATAGACAAACATTTCAGAAGAAGGAGTGAAAAAGGAGAAAGAGAAAGGATTTGGATATATAAGGAAAAAAGAGTAAATTCACACACCCTCATTAATAATGTGCACGATTCCCAAGGCAACCACAAAAGTAACGTGTGTCGTACCATAAGGGGAGGCAACTAACATTTCAAAAATTTTCAAGAATACATCGAGTACCTGACCTACTAAAGGCGGTATACCTGACATAGGAGGTCAAACCTACAAATGCTCGAGCCCGACCTTATAAAAGCTCGGAATCAAGTAGGGATACTGTTCATACCTGACCCAAAATAAAACAAGGCCCACAAAGATAAAGCCAACCCAACGGAAGTGGCCTCATCTACTCCTATCCGACCTCATAGAGGTCGGGTGCGACAACGGAAATTCAGTTATAACTATTTGAATAGATAACTAATCCCTAATATATCTTCTATCCATCTATAAGGGAGATCTAAACAACTTCTTTAGAAAAAGGGAATGGTCATCCACCATCTAAGATAGAACTACTCTAAAAAGTGGTTATCTTTTCTACTATAAATACATTGAGACTTTCAGGTAAGAACTCAATCTACTAAAAACCTGCCTAAAGCATTTGTTAACTTAAGTATCAGAGTATCTTGCAGGTACCACCTCCCACTTCCTCATGAGGAACTCAGACGGCGGCACTTCGGCACCAGCACAAGTCGGACACTACAAAAAAAATTTAAACCTCACGTTCAAGCCCGAATACAACTCCATTTCAGATAACACTCAGAACATAACATATGTTAAAAAAATTATAATTATGATGATAAAAATTAATATAATACTTATTGAATATTTAAAAAAAAAACAATTAAAAATCCAGTAAAATAGTATTAAATTGGATAAAAAAATATTCAATTTCTCGAAGATGTATAAGAAAATAAAATTATCTGTAACTTAATTTGAAAGATTTAAATAATAAAAATTATAGTTTATAAATTCTTTATCAGTCTATACGGATACAATAAAACTAATATTTATTGAATATTTTTTATTTTTATTTAAAAAATTAAATTAAAAAACCAATAAAACATAAAATAGTATTTAAAGGAAATCAAATATTGTAACGATTATAATGATGACAAATCTTATTGTGTTCTACTAAATTATTATAATTTTCAAAAATGTATTAGTGTATAATTTTCAAAGTCCATTAACAAAAGATGTGATAAAATATGGAGTGAATAAAGAAATTTGAGATAAAATTAAACTACTAATGAAATTTTGAGGGGCCACACCCCCCGCTTTTTCTATTAAAAGATCTGTCAGTGCCTTCTACTAACGATGTGAGTCCGATTCCTGTATAAAATAATTTCTCTTAATTATGCTCATAAAAAAATATATAAATTATTATATTTTTAATAACTTATTTTTTGTTTTACTAGTAGACACTGTATCTTTTTTTACACGTTATTAACACATAAGAATGTTATTAGTATGACAGCCAATAATTACGAATTAAAAACTCCTCTGAAGTACATTATTAGCTTTCTATATTCGAAAAAATTATCATTTGTACTGATAAATTTTACGAACGCTAACAAAAGTACTTATAAAAAAAGAAAGTAATTTTGTATCCATGAAAAGTTGGATCTGTCTGTCGATAGTACCCAAATATCATTAAAACATTAGTTTCATTTATTTAATGGCCAACATGGTACATTAAGTGCTTACCTGACTTTGAAATCAGCAATCTAATGTGTCCAAATATGTTGTTACCGTTATAACATCACTCAATTCCCTAATTTATCGTCAACTGTTTTTTCAATTTCAATTTGAAAATCCTAGAATGTCTAGGAGAAGCAGAGGTTCAAATGGAAGCATCAGCGAAGAAGGTCAAGTCACAGAAGCCTCAAACCACCCTCAATTTCCATTCCAGGCTGTCGCTAGTAGAAATCGGAGATGATTGGATACCCAATGTCTTTCAGTAGGTCACTAATGAAGAAGCTATTCAGAGTATCCACGTTAACTCTCTCTACCTCAGTAATTTCACCTTCTGCATAACACAACTTGCCATCCAACCCCCTTTCAAGTCTACCTCTATGGTGTATTACTAACGTGATATGCGTCGTTGTAGCCATTTCTGTCAATAACAAAAAAAAATTTCATATCTTCTAATATTACCCAACACCCAAATGAATGAATCATCAAAAATTGAATGAACCATCAATAAACATAATCAGTTTATAACAATACCCAACACCCAATTTTCTTCAACATTAAGACATGAATAAAACATCAAAAAATGAACAGTCCATATCGATACACCTACTATTGTATATGCTCATTTATGTTCAAGAACACATAAGTAAACAACTCAGCAATTCACTAAACAAAATATGGTATGCACTACTACAAATTTCACCAAAAATATTATTAAGAGCTAAAATTTGCACAAATTAACCAAACAAATTCACCAATTTGGTGTTCAACAAGGACATTCAACTAGCACATAACCAAAATTTAATCATAATCATCATCAAGAAGTTCAGAAAACTGCATATATGTGAATTAAAATGCCTAATAAAAATAAAACTTAAGCCCTATGCTGATGAGACATAAGGTTTAAATCAAAGACTCCATTCAGGCGATATATCGAGCATGTGGTGTGCAACAAATTCAGACAGCATGTTTAGTTTGATGTAGGCATCAAACAACCTAGAAAATTCAGTCACAGCAAACACATTCAATCCAAAACACAAAAATCATCTAACTTAACCTAACCAGATCACTAAAACAGAATAAAAAAACAATAAAAATAAAGAAAAGAAAGACAAGGAAGCAAGGGAATGGAACCTACGTTGATGATAGGGAAGGACGCAGAAAGTGGCCGAGGCGGAGGAGTGCTGGTCGCAGTGGCACAAAAGTTCACCGCCGTTGGTTGTTCGCCGGACTGGAAGATGGGTAGCAGGGGCTGTTCGCGCAGAGACAGGGTGACTTCGCGCAAAGGAGGGAAGAAATGGGAAAATGGAGAAGAAAATGGAAGAAGGATTGGGCGACGCTGGTCGCCGGTGGTCGTTTCGGGCGGATGGAGGCGATTGGGCAAATTGGTTGGTGGCATAGGGTTCAGTACGTGGTTCACGTCTCTCTCTTTCTGCTAGGGCATGTAGAAGGGTGGTGAGGAAGAAGATGGAATGGCGCGAAGTGCCTTTAACGTTTCTCTCTCTCTCTTCTATATCCACTTGGAAGGTTCTTAAAAAAAATAAAAAATCAAAATCAAAAGTCAAGTAAGCACTTAACGTGCCATGTTGGCCTTTAAGTTAACGGAGCTAACGTTTTAATGACGTTCGGGTACTATCGACAGACGGATCCAGTCTTTCATAGGTACAAAGTCACTTCTTCTTCTATGGGTACTTTTGTCGGCGTTTGCAAAGTTCATGGGTACAAATGGTAGCTTTTCCTTGAAAATAAGAATACAACCTTAACTTGACGAGGGACGGTTCTAAGTATATTGGTGTGGAGGTAAGCGCATTCACTACAATTTGAAATTTTTTTGAGTAATATATAATAATAATATTTATTTGTCCTCATTAGATTATTAAATTTAACCCATAATAATTTTTTACTCAACTATTGGTACTTAATCGTCAATTTAAAAATTTTATATTAGATATTCGTTAGAATAATCAATTGTCAGATTTAAATAAAATTAGTATTCTTTTTTAAAAATCAACTCAAAAAAATATTATTTATCTTCTTTTTAAATTAGCTTTAACTTTTGCGTAACAACTGTATTACTTGAAAGAACTTTTTTAACTATGAATTAATAAGATTCAGCTTCCAATTTTGTTGGAAAGAGAATTTTTAAATAATTGTTTAGTAATATATATGAAAAGAGAAAAAGTTTGATGGTAGTGTTAAGAGAAAAATTACTTAATTTTTTAAAAATATAAAACCTAAAAAAATAATATTTTAAATTATATATTATTATTTAAATTATTATTTTTATGTAATTAATTAATTTAATATTTAATTTTTTATATATATATTATTTTTATTATAAAAATTATTATTATATTATATCAATTTTGTCCTACTATCAAAATTTTTTAGATCTCATTAACAGCAAAGATAGTTAACTGCAACTTGATGACTAGCAGCAACATATATATAGAGAGGACAAAAAACTATGGCATACTGTATTTGAAATCTGTTGGCTATTCCTTGTATTATGTTTTGATCTCAATTATCTATTCGCAATGCAAGTGGGCTTAAAATTGAAGAAGGAGCAAATCATCTTTATCTATATAGTTGATTAGTTATACGTACAAGAATACCATATATCGTGAAGAAATATATGCAATAAAAAATAATTAACAGTTATGTTTCATGAGTTCCAATATATCAGAGCATAAGTGTAAGTAATACTAAAACGGGTTCTGGTCAAGATTATATTGCCAAGTTGGAATGGTGGCCAGCCAAGCAGAAATGTTCGTTAAAACTGACCAATGAGAAGTGATGCTCGGTAAACAAACCTAGGGTCAAAAGTATGGAGACGGGATATCTAGAATTCAAGGCAATAAATGTTGGTTTTCTGTTAGAAGAAGTAATCATTATTTGATGCGTCCAATCCTAATAAGAAGTTTTATCCTTTGAAATTAGGTGAATTTTATAATATTTTTGTTATGATGTTTAAATTATTTAACTTATTTTTTAAAATAAAAAATAAAATATTTAAATTTAAAAATAAATTATATAAAATTTATTAAATATTATTTATTTATTTTTTTTAATAACTTAATTACAATGTAATAAACACCCTATCATTCACCTTGAAATTATATATAGGAATTTAGGGAATGCAAGATCATAATTCATATCCAAGCCATACTATATATATGTGTGTTTCTATTATATTATTTGAACACTACTGATATCACGCATGCACTAGTAGTGGTCTCACATCTCATGTGAATGGGATCATTAGAGAGAATTCCATTAATTACTCCATCTTTACAAAAACAGGCCAATCTTTGGAGCATATTGTTAGTGACGTACAAAATAAGAGACACGCACCTCCATCGGAAGGACCTGAAAACAAAGCCAAGTGGACCAACAAACAACGCCATGCATACGTATACTGTATACACAACTTTTATTTATATATGTTAAAATTAATAATTTATTTTAAAATCTAAAATTTAAAATAAATTAACTAATTTTAAAAAATTAGTTAATATTAACTAGAAAAATAATTCTATAACATTATTATTGTTTTCATTAGTAACGAGATTGTTACATTCTTTAATTTTGACATAATTAATAATCAAGCCCACTAGAGTCAACAAAAAAGTCAACCCTAGTTAATAAATAGTTATTAGGCCACAGTTACATAAAGTCACTTACTCCTTTTTTGAAAATATTTTTATTTTATTTATTATTTTTTTTTCTTTCCAACTCCACGATTTTACCCATTACCACCAGCTATTCACCACCACTGTTAGTTAGCCACCAATTGCCGCTTCCATACACATCTACCTTAAATTCTAAATCTTAAATATTAAATTTTTAAATTTTAAATTATAATCTTAAATTTTAAATTTTAAATCCTAAATTAATATTACCTTGTTTTACCTTCAGATATTTTTTACTTAAATTTTAAATATTTTTATTTTTTTAATTTTATATGTTTCTTTAATTTCTGCAGATAATAATCATTTCTTTTCAATCGTTAACCTATTTTTAAATCAATTGGCTGGATTAATATTACTTTCTTATAATTTTTCATTAATAATAAATAACGTGATTTTTTAAACCTTAGCTTGAAATTAAATACTATATGTATATATCACAATTATTTTGAAACGAGTAATGATTTGTAATAATCCAATGATTTTTTTTCCATATAACACGAAAAATTATAGGCCATACTTGGACTTTTTCCTTTTTGGGGTACAGTTCAATTTCTGGACCCTTTTTTAAATGAGAGTTCCCTACTTGACATTATTAAGGGCATCCAGAATTTGTTTTTAGATACATAATTTTGTTACACAAAGTTATATTTATTGAGAAAAGCGTGTGTACGAACACGGCATATATATGAATGTTTAGGGCACTCAGGGCCTGCATGCAAATTAAGCATTTAAAATGGATATCCAAGTACGACTTGGACACTTGTAAGCTGTAATATCTAAATGAATATGTAAGCAAATAAAAAGGAAGGATATGGATGGTAGGAGAAAGAGAAAACAGAAAGTTGAAATATTAATATGACAAGGCTAATGCAATGCAAGCCTTATTAGTCAGTGAATTTAACGTTCGACCTACTCAATATTCTATACTTATCTAACACCATTTAGAGATTAGAGATAATATCCAATCCATGATTAGAACAAAGATTCCGCGCGGCGTGTCACCGTTTGCATTACATCTTCCAAGAAGATTCATGGCCTCTAATTATTTTGATTAATCATTCCATTCCAATTTCCCTTACCCATCATCATAATATTATATCTTTTCATACATCAAATAAACCTTTTAGTTAGCACTGTCTAGATTTCTGCTTATGATGATTAACCAATTCTAATTAGATAAATTAATTGATTTATGCATGTGGTGTGGAACTTTCCAATAATATCATTGCAATTGAAATTGTGTTGTGACATGTGACTTGTAAGAGACCATACATACTTGTTGCTGCATTAAATTTCAGCGTACTTGTCATCCAGGCAATATACAGCTAAATCAAAATGAATAATTAAATGAAATTATTTTTGTAATAAAAATACTAGTAATATGAATTAGTTTGGAAGTGAATAACGTCATCATCAAGGTGACATGACGTCGGCCCCATGGAGGCCTTCACTTTGAGGTGACACTCTTAGCTGTTAACAATTAACAGAAGATCCCATATCCCACGTACGGGTTTGATTTTTACACTTTCAAAGCTTAGAAAAATGAGGTACCAGATGTCGGAGAAAAGCACAAGTGAAGCAGTTTTGTGAGCTTCCTTCAAGAACAATAATAGACTACTAGCTCGTCACTTTCATCACACATCTTAATTAGCATTTTCCAATTTTCATTTTCAAACTACTACTATTTGCTATTTTGGTTAAAGATCATAGACAAGAGTCAGCCACATATCTTCATGATCTAATTCCTTTTAGCTTCTACTTCTTTATCTAGTGATAATAGTGCATGTCATTCTCAATCATGGCTAATTACTAACTAGTAGTGTAGTTAAGTGTTAATAAGTTAATTCATCAAATCAATATATAATATAATCATTAATGTACTTGTCACACCTACAACACAATTAAATTATATTTATACGAAATATTTTAATAGGGATTATTATTAGTTTGATAGATGTCCCTACCTAAGAGGGCGAAGTCGCCGCATAGTCGTGATGGGACCCACCCTCCAATCACGTTATCTAATCTAATAATATTATATTATCCATAGACGAGTTTGCACTAAGATTCACCATATTAACTGTAGATCTAAAGTTGATCTTCTCTAGCACATTAGCACATGGATATTCATGATCCACCACGTCTTTGTTGTAGACTTGTAGCAACAAGCATATTCTTCTCCCTCATTCCTTGCCCATTGCACAATCTTATCTACTAATTATATGAACACGATCTCCACAAGTATCTTAAATTCCTAACTCATAAACGTACATTCTTGCACTTTGAACTAACTATATACGTGTTCGTGGCAAAATTACATCTTCAGATTAATATTATTCCATTATGATCCATGATATAATAAGATTGCATAAGATCTAAGTATGCCTATGTGTATCAACTCCATATTATAGAGTATTGTATTGAGGGGTAGGAGAGAGAGGAGAGATAACAATTAGGGAAGGAAGGGGCCAGCTACGCGACAGGAACTCGTACGTGCCTTCACTGGCTTGGTTCATTTTAGACCTGGCTCAATTCGGTTTATTTTATTAAACATGTCAAGTTTTGAATTTTTATAAAATTTATTAGTTAAAAAGATTAGATCATAAACTTTAAAAATTGTTCACAAATTTTATTGGGACGACTTGTTAAAATATTTTTTTATAAAAATAAATTATTTTTAATTTAGATTTTTAACTATTTATCTATATCAAATGTAAAATAAAATTAAAAAGAATTAATAGTTAAGATTAGTTAAGATGGTAACCTTTTTGTTCGTTCAAAAAAAAATTATGGATTGTAAATATAATTATGATATATGATTAACGATTGGTATATAAATGAATTATGCTTTATAAATTATGAATTATAAATTTTAGAATGCAATTAATGTCAATTTAATTTTTTTTAAGTTTATTATTTAAAGTTATAATAATTTACGAAACAAACTTTTTAAATAGGTTTACGGTCATGTTAGATTTTAAACAAGCTAGAATCGAACTTAAAAAAACCTATAAAAAATAACAGACTATTTAAAATATAAATTAGACTCGTTAAAGTCAAATTTTAACTCAACTTAATCCATTTTCACCTCTAATAAAGGACACATGCACATTACTATTTATGCGATGTACAAATTAAATATCTAAAATACCTAATCATCAGTCAAACCGTAATTAAGTAATTAAATTTGGATTTAAATGACAATTATTCAGTCATGTTTCTTGCACATTAACTATTAAAATTAAAAATCAATTGGTTGATCTAATAGTTAGTTCATTAACCATGTATATGACTATTAATTAATCCCTTTTAATAAATGAAAAATACAAAAATATATGTACTACTGATGAATTTGGCTCTTTAATCTGTTGCAATGATGATCATTGATTGCAATGATGATGAAATCACATCATGGAACTATGTTAAACTACTGTTGAAATGACAACAAAATTTTGACGGAAGTCGTTATTGAAGTTCTATAGTACTTGCGTTGTGTTGTTTGTTCTTGGCTCCCTCTCATCAATTAAAAGAGTGCGTGGGGTCACAAGATCCGTGAACGCTCTTTTTTTCTTACTTTCAACCTCCTCCTTGCAATTGACAATCTATCTTGTTCGATCTTTCCAGTTACTACCTGATAATGTATCTTTGCCACTCGTCATGTCGCTATTTAAACTTAACTACTCTTATTAAGACACTACGTACGTTAGAACAATAGAACCTATAATAATCAATGTGAAAGCATGCTATCTGGTTTCCCATAAATGAATTTTTGGAGTATATTTGTTCTTCTAGTTGTTAATTAGAGTGTTAGAAATATAATAATTTATGTTTTTTTTATCTTAAAATTAAAAAAATAATTTTATGATATAGAAAATTGATTAGTCATAACCTCATGTATAGGTTGCTGAGAACTGAAAATTTACTTCTCGTCGGAACTCAATCACTCTTAGATTAAGAAATATCTATGCAGTAGGGTTTCATCGCTATTATAATAATGTATTAATGTCTATATAATTTTTGTCTAATTTACTTAAAAGTAGAGATAGAATAAAGTGACAATCTCCTCTTTATTTTTAAATTCTATGAGTAAATATTAAACATCATACAAGAGAGTATATTTAAAATAGAGCGATCGTTATGATATTTTTAACATAGTGTCTAATTTGCTAAAAAATATAAATTAATAATATTTTATAAATTTTAAATATTTAATTTTTTATTTTAAAAAGTAAATTACACAATTTAAACACTAAAATAAAAAATATTATAGAATTGACCAATTAAAAAAAACATAATAAAGATGTTTTTACTTGATAAAATGAAATACTACTTATATAAAAGTATATAAATATTTTTAAAGACAACTCGACCTCTCCGAATATGAGAATTGGTAAATTTAAAAGTGATTAAGTAATACTATAAACTAACACTAGTCCATTAAACCGACAAATAAGAAAAATCCCTACGGTTTTGGAAATTATAAATAAAAAGAAATCCACCCCCAAACAACCACCATATATATTTGATCCGTGCGGATCTGGCAGGAAGTACAGTTGTCACTAGTCAAAATCAGATAAATCTTTGTAAAAGGCTATAAACTACTCAAAGTAAGTGGGCTTTATAGCTTTAAGTTTGCTACCAATAATTGATTATTCATTTTTTATTTTTTTTATTTTCTTAGTGGTAAGCGCGCCAGCCAAGTTGAAGGGAACGTTTTTTCTATTTCTTATTGCATCACTCTTAGCTCAAAGCTTATATATAGCGTGAGTTTTATGACAAGTTTCTCATTCAACACAACACAATCTCTCATCATATATCAGAATCTCTCTTTCATTCTTCTCTCACAACATACATAATACACACCAACATAACATATATAATTAAGAAACTTTCGGCTTTGTTACTAAATATTAATCCAAACGCTATAATTAACAAGCTAAGAAGCAGCTAGATATAATAATGGGTATTGAGATTGAGAAACCTTGCGTGGTGGAGCTTTCCAATATTGCAGTTTCTAACACTCATGGAGAAGACTCTCCTTATTTCGCTGGTTGGAAAGCCTACGATGAAAACCCCTATGATGAACTCACTAACCCTTCTGGGGTTATACAAATGGGACTAGCAGAGAATCAAGTAAGTAATTACATGCATTATTATAACCACACTATAAACATATTATACATATATATTAGAATATGAACACTAATCTTGTTATTTTTTTTATTGTGCAGGTTTCATTTGATTTACTTGAGAAATACTTGGAGGAACACTCAGAGGCCACAACATGGGGTAAAGGAGTTCGTAATAGTAGCTTCAGAGACAATGCTTTGTTTCAAGACTACCATGGACTCCACTCTTTTAGAGCTGCAATGGCCAGCTTCATGGAGCAAATAAGAGGAGAGAGAGCCAAATTCGAGCCTGACCGACTCGTCATCACTGCTGGTGCAACCGCAGCCAATGAACTCTTAACCTTCATCCTCGCAAACCCTGGAGACGCTTTGCTCGTTCCAACCCCTTACTATCCAGGGTAACAAAATACTTTATATATACATCTAATTATTTATTACATGTATTATCATAATTATAACATTTTAAAAAAATATTATTAAAATTAAAATAATATTTTTATTATTAAACAATATATTTTTAATATTATTAATTAAAAAAATTATCAAAATAAAAAATATATATAACTTTAATTGTCAACACTTGCATAATTATTATAATTACTAGTTTACTATAAAAAAAATATGGGGTCATTTTTTCTTTTTGATTTTTGGAACGTAAGTTCTAGCTAGAAGAATCTAATTGTGACGATTCTACAGATTTGATAGAGATTTGAGGTGGAGGACTGGGGTGAAGATAGTTCCAATTCACTGCGACAGCTCCAACAACTTCCAAATCACTCCAGAAGCGTTAGAAGGCGCATACAAAGAAGCAGAATCCATGAACACAAAGGTGAGAGGAGTGCTAATTACAAACCCCTCAAACCCATTAGGTGCAACCATAGAGCGCTCAGTTCTGGAGCAAATTCTGGAGTTTGTTACTCGCAAGAACATCCACCTGGTTTCCGACGAGATCTACTCAGGCTCTGTGTTCTCTCCATCAGAGTTCGTGAGCGTTGCGGAGATCCTGGAAGCACGCAATCATAAAGATGCTGAAAGAGTTCACATTGTTTATAGCCTCTCCAAGGATCTTGGGCTCCCCGGCTTCAGAGTGGGAACCATTTATTCTTACAACGATAAGGTGGTTACGACCGCGAGGCGGATGTCGAGTTTCACACTGATATCCTCTCAGACGCAGCATCTCTTGGCTTCCATGTTATCGGATAAGGACTTCACGGAGCTCTACATTAGGACCAACAGAGAGAGGCTGAGGAAGCGCTACGAGATGATCATTGAAGGGTTGAGGAGCAATGGGATTGAGTGCTTGAAAGGTAATGGAGGATTGTTTTGTTGGATGAATATGAGTCCGTTGCTTGAGAAGGCAACCAAGGAAGGTGAACTTAAGCTATGGAATGCCATTATTCATCAAGTGAAGCTCAATATATCACCAGGGTCTTCATGCCATTGTTCCGAACCAGGTTGGTTCAGGGTTTGCTTTGCAAACATGTCTGAGAACACCCTCCAAGTTGCACTCGAAAGAATACGTAACTTCGTGGATAAAATAAGGACTCACACTCTCACAGTTGGTTCTAATTGACGACTCTATGCTATACATATACTTATGATTAATTAGTCCCTTAACTTTTTGATAAATGGTACACTTGTTAATTCCTTCGGGCCATTTTGATCAATTCTTTAAAGGGGTAAATGGCCGGGTACTTAATTAATACTGTAAAGCATATTATTACTTTTCATCTTAATAATTGTCATTGGTTGTATTTGTTTGCTTGCTTTACTGCTTAAGCAAGTTTCTTGTAACTCTAGTGCTACTTTTGTTTTGGAATTATATTGCTGATCAATAATGAAAATAGATCTTCTCTATCTACAGTTTATATATAGAAATATTGACTGTGAAATGACGTTGGAATAAAAAAAACAAATGCTCGAGTCGAGTCTCGGTATAATTTATTATTTTTTATTATTATTTTTAGCTATTAATTTAATTCATTTAATTTACTAGTCCAATAAAAATCACAATTCACTCCAAAAATAAAATGCACCATTCATGCCACGACAACATTTTACACAAATAATAAAAGTATCTGTAACAATATATAAAGTTAATACAGAGAGTTGACTATGATTTTGGTGTCTAATTTTTTTGGACTATATTAATTCTACAATAAACTATTTCATAAAGTAAATTATAAGAATAAAATAGACACAAAATTTGTTTTGAAAAATTCAATAACTTCCCACTAAAATAAAAATAGTTTTATTATTTTTATAACTATAATAACACATCTTTTATTACCTCCATCCACTACAGTTTAATTTCATAATATTTTATTATTTTTTTAAATTACTTTGCAATAAATTTTTTTTAATTTTCTAAAATATTAATTATGTATAGAATATTATATTCGAAATTTGAATACATAAATATTTACTTTGAAGCTAAATTAAATTATTAATTTTATCTACCATAATATCATTTGTTTTACATGTTGGCTAAGTTATTTGATTGGCATATACATAGGACACAAGAAAGTTTACACCTATCAAGGATTCGTTAAAAATATTAATATGTTAATTTTCTAAACTATCTAAATACTGGATTTGATATTTAATTATATATAAAATAGTAGGTTTGACATTTATTAATTTCCTAAATTGTATTGCAAAAAAATTAATTAATTTAATATTATTTATTTGTCACATAATTAACATATAAAAGCTAAAAAAACCTACACCTATATCAATGGTAGAATGAAAAATTCTCACACATATTTTGTCAATTTTTTTATTTGTAATTTATTTTACATTGGATAATATTATTTTTTATTCATTATTAGTTCGATAGGTAACACAACAAATGTAGCAATATAAGAACTTTGTTAATTGATTTTTCAAATAATCTGACAACCTAATATAAGAATTTTGTTAATTGATTTTATTAATCTCTTTTTTATTAATCTGACAACCTATTTTACATTTGATAATATTATTTTTTATTAATTATTAGATTGACATATAACATTTAAATGTATTTATTTTATTGTATTGTTCTTTTACTTTAAAAATTTTAAGGACCTAACGATCTTTCGTTTAAACGATTTGAATTATATGATCAAAAAGTAGTTCAAGAGAATATAGGTTTGAATTTTAGTAATTTATTAAGTCTAATTATTATATAAAAAGTTAAAAATATTCTGAACTTAAAAAATTATTTAATAATAAAATTGAGTTTGTTCAAAATCGTAGAGAGGGACAGAGAGAAAGAAAAAGTTAAAATTTTTTAACTAATTATAAAAATTCATCGCCATCAAAACTATTAAATTTGAGTATATTATGTGAGGATTAATAAGAAGCATACTAAAATCATAAATCTAAAAGTTTTCTATTTCTCTTTATATAGTGTTTCACTTTAAGTAACTATTTTAAATGGATAGTATTCAAATGACAAATAAAATAATAAAAGAATTCGCATTAGATTATAAAAATTAATCTCATCCTTATAATACAGTGATATTATTTTAAAAGATGTAAAATAAAATAATAAAATACACTTTAATTAATGTGCACAATAAAATAAATGTGAAACTTAGATAGTAACAGTCAAACATGAATAACAATGGTTGCCTTTTGTCCTTTCCTTTTGTCCTAAGGTACTATATTAAATTGTGACTTAATTTTTTAATTATTAATTAAAAAACATGCAATTATGTATTATTTTTTATTATTTTAGTTAAAAATAATATATTTTGAGATTATTTTTTGGGATTACTGACATTAAATTTTGATAATTTAAAAAAAATTAAATGCTTTATATCTTACTTCTTTTAACAAAACTTCAACAACTCATAAAAGTTAACATAATAGATTGTTATAAATCAAAGTGATAGACAAAGATTAAAAGTTACGATAATAATATTTGGTGATAATTAATTGCGGTCGGGTTAAGAGAAGGTAGAAGGAGAAAAAAAAGAGAAAGGAGAACAAGGTAATATAATAATAGCGATGAGACAATAACAAA
>NC_029774.3:79523731-79525806 GCF_000817695.3 Arachis duranensis | reverse complement strand
TTGGGCCGCTAGTATACATAATCATATTAGCTATACATTAAAATTAGATACTAATATAAAATATTTATTAAAATATAAATATATATTAAAAATAAATTAAATAAAATATATATTCATATATAAATATATTAGTAATTAATTTTACGGTACAAAAATATATAAAACAAAATAGTAGCCATCAATAGTTATTTATTATTGGAATATGAATTAGTTTTACAATTTCAGAATATGTATACGAAAAATTGATTGCGGACGAAAACTTGGATATATATTTGCGTACAATTTATTCTTCAGATCAATTTACTTTCTGTGTATTTTGTTCCTGTTGTATATTCTGCATAAAAATTTTCTTAATTTATTGGTTAAAAATTAAGAATTTAAATGTTAGATAAAAATTATACTAAAACGATGCAAAAGATAATAAAAAATATTTAAAATTATTTATATTAAGTATTTTAATTATTAAAACATTAAATATAAAAAATTAATTTCTAATTACTTTATTTTTAAAGCATCAAATATAAAACAATTATTTAAAATTGAAAGCTTTGAACTTTTCAATATTATTGTATGTATTAGAAAAAATTTAAATATTTACATTAAGTAATATTAATAAGTATTCTTAGAGGTGAGAACATTTGTTAACCAGTCCTATAAAATTATTATTGATATAAAATCAGTAAAAATTGGTATTGAAAAGTCTTTATACATTTAGTCATTATTGGTTTCATGGATTTAGACATTTAGTAGTATTCGTTAGACATTAGCAGTGCTTGTTGTGACTTTGTGAGGGACAAAGCTATACCGTACCGGCGTACCAGGTCCAAGGTGAGCACACGTGTGCGTGTGAGTGATCGTGTGCAAGCGCGCAACAGCTAGCAAGAAACCAACCCTATGATATGATGTGGAAACTTCATCTCAATTCTCAAGGTCGTTTTCATTATTTTTTCCCAAAGTATCCCTACTTCTGACATAATAAAAATTAATCTGTGGTAAATTTAGATTTTTTTTAAGATTTTGAGGCATATTTATTAGACTTGGCATGCACGTGATGTTCTAAAACAATTGCGAATCTATATGTATCCATGTATTATAAGCATGCTTATAGGTACAAACTAACTTGAGCTAAAACTAACACCGATGATAATACAATAATCTCCTCCAATTCATTACAACAACATATATAATCATTATAAAAAAATTACTTAAGAGACGTTAAAAAAAAATATGAAATTATTTTATTTTATATTTTTAATTATTATTACAATAATTAAATAATATTAAATATAATAAATATTTAAAATTATACATATTAAATTAAATAAAATAACTTTAAATTGTTATTCTTTTGACATTATTATAATCATCATTATATGTCGAAGTGTTCTCATTGCTTTCAACTTATAGTACTAGAGAATAATAAATTAATTACATGATAAGAACTGAATACTATAATCTAAGTCAATATTTGTATAATAATAGAGAGACTAACTAGCTCATCACTTCATCATCATCAGGAGTTTAATATAATTATTAAATTATTTAATTTAGTACTAATTACTTTAAGAGTATGGTTTGACTTTGATAATGATCCATCTAGCTACTTTTCTACTAAATACGTACAGACGCTGCTGATGATTGTTTGTATTTGTAATAGATATGAGAATATTCTTGTCGGTTTAACTTCTTAATGCGAAACATCTGTATGTATATACACACAGACCCCATATACTAAACAACGTAATACAAGATACTTACTTAAACATGGCTTGATATCCAATCAAACGTGACAACTAGTTTCTTGTGCCAATAAACAGAATTTATTAAAAAGGCGAAGTCTACTCTTCATATACATAGCTCGAGTTACGTTGTGTACTTCTCTTACGAGCGATGATTGAATGAAAATGATTTAGTCAACCTCAGTTGTGTGGTCAAAATATTTTTGGGTTACGATGATCACGATAATATTATTATTTTATATTAATTATGTTAGATTTACATTAAAATAGTCATCAAAATTAATTATTAGTATAAAATAAAAGAAATGTTAGTTATTCTTTATCTTTAAACTTTTA
>NC_029774.3:79504657-79523726 GCF_000817695.3 Arachis duranensis | reverse complement strand
TTAATATTTAATTTTAGTGACTAATTTTAATGTCCAAATAACATTTCTAATTTTATATTCCATCAGTCTTTGAACTAGATTGGTATATCGCGTTACTCCTTTTTTTTTTTCCTTAGTAATATAGCCCAAGACAGCAAAGTATAGTATCACGTTGCATTTGACTATTTCTTTTGTTAGTTGGCAATAATAAATTATATAGGCAACTATTTATTAAATATGGCAAAAACATTTGTTTATGAAGAAATTTAATTTAAAAGGCTAATTTATTTATTTAGCCACACTTTAAATAAATATAACACTTTTATAAATATCAAAATCTAACTATATAATTAATCATCTAAAAAAAATATATTTTTATACAAAGATAATTATAAAATATCCACCAACTATATATTCCTGGTACTTAAATTAAAGGTTGATATGCAGTAAAATAGCGATTTTGGGATGCATGATGTGAGTTAGTTCTCGGTGTATAATTAGTACCATAATTTAAGTCCGTTCGAAAAATTAATTAAATATTGCGTAGAATAATTATGCATGCGTATGAGAATCGCGGTAAGTTTTGTATCTTTCTTAATTTGTATGCACAAGATAATATCCTCCTATATAGTATATCCCAGATTGCATAACAGAAGTTTTCTTGTTTCTTGTTGACAATTTCTGCGCATTTGAACCAATCATTCTGTGCTATGAATTTAATTAAGATGGAGAAATGTTGATGACAGTTCCTCGAAACAGTTAATTATTATGCGTGTGTTGTTAGCTAAAACTGATATATCCTACCAAACAAAGACGAGTGTTGCGTTGGGTCCCATCTGGCTCCTCAAGTTTAACCATAATTGCTGGTTGTGACAAATATAATTACTTATGTGTTTTTTTTTATTAGTTTAATTTTTTAGATAAATAATTTTAAGTATAAAACAACTAAAAATAATTTATGTAAAAATTCATACATAAAAAAAATCTACATTTATATTTCTTTTATCAATTTAATATTTTTTAACACCTCTCATAGATGCCTTCAAATATTTATATTTATATAAATATTGTCATAAAAATTATGTAAACGAGTTATTTATTTTGTTACTATTAATTCTTTATTATATTTTTTATTTGAATATAACTATAGTCTTTAACAATCTCCAATTTTCCAGGAGTCATCTATCTTTTGGAAGCCGAGATGTTAATAAGTTTTTTACTCAGAAAAAAATACAAAAATTTTTAAACGAGTTGGTTTGATATTTATGATCTGGGAGCGAAATATATTTCTCTTTTGTATATGCCAATTTTTAAAATACATCAAAAGTTTCATTTTGAATAAAATAAAAGGTACCGAAAAATAAAACATAAATTGAAATTAAATTTTTTGAATTTAAAATTATAGAAAATAAAGTGAATGACTTCAAATTAAAGAAAGTAACAAACGTCTTCAATACTGTTGAAAGACTTTGGAATGAAAATGACTGCATAATTTAAAGAAAAAAAGAAATTACTTTGCTGAATGAGAAATTACAAGAAATTGAAAAGAAAAATGTAAAGACATAAATTGGAAGACATGGAAAAAATTCTACAAAAATGAATTTAAAGGTACACTTAAAAATTTGTTAGGATGTGAATGTGCATGAATATTTTCTAAAGACAAATTCCAACCGGTTGCTTCTTTTGAGCTTCGTTAATTTATAGATCAATTCGACCAATCTTGTCCTACTGCCAGATGTCATCTCTGAGAAGTCCGAAAAAAAAAAATCATTTTTGCCAAGTGCAAAGCCAAATAACCGTCCTTGTGCAATACACCATTGATCTTGACACGACGTCTGTTAATCTCATTCTTTGACAAGTTATAGAAGATCGAGACCCCTTTCTATCAACACCTATTTTCCAAGCTAACATCCTTACCAGTTCGACCAACAATATTTCGATTCACAAAATTCTTCGGCTAATAAATTGCCCCTTAGGATTATTATTATCATTGAAATATTTATTAAAGATGAAATAATTGATCCTGATAAGATTTACCTTATATTCTGGATAAACAAATAGAGAAGAGAGAAAGTCCATTCACATGCTTGATAAACTATCTCTATTAGCACGATCCCATTAATTGTGCACATCCTGCGTGTAACTATTTAATTCTCTTTTCTCTGTCTCTTCTGCACTTCAATTTTTCAGAATGATATATTTAATTAAAACATCCTTCTCCTTTAAAATTCAAAAAGTTTTCAAAATCAGTTACCTTCAACAACAATAGTTCTCCTTTTCAGCTTCTTCTTCCACTATCATTATCATGAAGAACTTCAAGCTTCAAACTTTACTAATCTTGTAAGAACCGGAGTTTTCTCATAAAACTGTTTTAATAATAATAATAATAATAATAATAATTTTAAGTGCCCGAGATAGATTCAAAATTTAGAAGTTTTAATTTAAAAATATAAAGGTAAAATTTGATTTCAATAAATTTTTCTGAATTGAAAAATGTATCTTTTTTCGAAAAGTTTCTATAAAAATGTGTACTAGTGCTTAAGCTGGCAGTACCGGCTCTAGTGTGTCCAGTACCACGTATTTTGGAAAGTAAGATTTTGAAAATTGATTTATTATTTTGAAAGGATAAAAATAATTTAGAATTGAAAATCGGACACTAATCTTAAAGGTTTTGACCCAAAGTGGACTAAACGGACCAAAAACGCTTCGTGGTTGGACCAAGCCCAAGTTGGCCCCAAGCCCAACTCATATAAAGCAAAAAATGAGCCAAAGAAGCTCATTTTAACACCAAGTGAGAGAGAGAGAGAACTCGGATAGGGAGAAGAGAGGAGATGGAAGCCATTGTCACTATTCACCTCCTCCTTCAAAATTCCATAACTTTTGATCCGGAGCTCTGATTGACAAGCCGTTTGCGTCCACGCGAAACTCTCATCGAGCTCTTCATTTATATTTAAGAAAATCTGGTAAGATCTCTCAACTCACGCTCCAGTCTCCGGCACTAAGAGTTCTGCATTTTTGGGTTTGATTTTTGAGTAAGTTTTGCGATTTTGCTTGTTTAGGTGATCTCTAGTAGCAGGTAATTGTTGAATTTTACCCTTAATTGCGTTGGGCAAGGTAAGTCTCTTCAAACACTTGTGGTTTGATGTTTTGGTTAGCCATAGTATTGATTCTTGGTATGTTATGTGTATGGCTTGATAGTTGGTGAGTCTTGGAAGCATGTTTGGACTCAAAGTGGTGGTTTGTGCATATTGAGAATCGGCCAACGTATAGTTTCGGTTTCCTTTATATAGTATGTAATATTTCTGGACACTTAGACTAGTTGGCCCTAAGATAGGATTGAATGTGGTTGATGTATGAATAATTATAAGTGAATTGAGGTAAATTGTTGGTTGTATTGGATTATTGTGGTTGATGATGATTGTTGAAAATTATTGGTATTGATAAGTATTTATGATGATTTGTTATATTGACGAATAATGAGGATTATGAGAATTTATGGTGATGAGTTAATGTAAAATGTTTATGATGGTTTGGAATGAAGGATATTGATGATTATGATGTTTGATGACATATGTTGATGATGATTTTGGATTTTGAATTTTGTGATTGATGTTGTGTTAAGGTTGGTACTGGGTGACTAGTATGATAATGATGGGTGATAAGTGATGGACCTATGTATGAGAATTATTGATGCATAATGTTGTTGTGTAATGTTTGGTAGCTCAATGATTTGGTTGATGAATATGGTATGGAAATGATGAAAATGTGAGTTTGAGGTTGTGGAATGAATTGGAAGATATGTGAATATGGTTTAAGCACACTAGGACTTTTGGGAATGTGGAATAAGTAATTTTGGATTGAGAGTTGTGGCAAAATTGAGTTTTTAGTGTTTTTGGTAAAAACAAATTTTTGTGAACTTTAACGGATCGTAACTTGAGCCTCAGTTTTTGAAAGTTATTAAAATTTGTTTAGAATTACAGTCCATTGAGAACTCTTCAAATTGATATAAAGTTTGTAAAATTTGGACTTTTGTAGAGGAAGTTATGATCATTCAAAGTTTGATGTCAAAATCTGAAATTCTGCAAAGTTGCAGAATTTTGTGATTTCTGGTATGTGCGCACGCATAGCCTTGTGTGCACGCACACCCCTATGATTTTTCAAACCTGTGCACACGCACAGCCTTGTGCATACGTGATAAACCACTATTTTATAGTTTATATTGTGTTTAATTGAGTGGTTTTTATCAAATTCTTGCCCACTTATTCATATGATTTGCATGATTTTACAATTCCTTCCTAGTATAGTTCTATGGTTGAAAACTTGCTTCCTAGAGATCTTTTTATTGTGTATTTTAATTTTTCTTTATACCATTTGATGCCGTGATCTGTGTGTTAAGTGTTTCAGGCTTCATAGGGCAGGAATGACTTAGTGAATGGAGAGGAAGCTTGCAAAAAGGGAAGGAACACAAGAAATAAAGGAGACAACCAGCAAACAGTGACGCGCACGCTTGGCTGACGCGTGCGCGCAATTTGGACAAAATCACAGCGACACGTACGCGTGCTTGACGCGTACGTGTGGATTGGAGTTCGCGCAAACAACGCGAGTGCGTGCACACGTTGGAAGGTGCACTCTGTTGAGGGCGTTCGCACGCCCTGTGCATATGAACAGAGTTAAAGTTTTACTACTTGTGCGTATGCACACCTCTATGCGTACGCACACATTTTGAAAAGCCTCCTGGGCGTGCGCACGCACACCCCTATGCGTACGCACATGCCCTGTTTTTCAACTAAAATCTTGTTTTTAACTGTTTCACCTTCCCAATAGGCTTGTAAACTTCTATGACACCTATTTAAAACTTTTTGGCTTGTTTTTGGATGTTAAGCATAGACAAGGATTTGGGTGGAATTATTTGGGTTTTTCTTTGGAAAAGTTAGAGAACGGAGGTTTAGGTTTCTGGTGTATTGAGGATGAGTTTGGTTGAGAGAGAAGAAAGAGTAGTGGACTTAGTGATTACTAATAATGAATTGAGAAGCTGATGAACTTGAGAAATATGACTGTTTAAGGATGTTAATGGAAATTGATGATGGTTGTGATGAGTTGAGGACTCAAAAAGGGATGATGATCTTGTTAAATATGGAAAATGTGCCAGGCATTATATCCTTAGAATGATAATGTTTGAAGGAGAGTGTGCCAGGCACTATATTCTTGGAATGTTGAGAATTGGTAATTGAAAGTGATTTGAGATGAGAAATGGTGATGACTGGTGATGATTTGAGGTTGATGGACTTGTTGGATGTGGAAAGTATGGCAGGCACTATATCCTTGGAATGATAGTGTGCCAGGCACTATATCCTTGGAATGATTTATGAAAAAATATATGTTGTTGTCATTTTTCCTTCTCTGCCACAAGAGTGTGCCAGGCACTATATCCTCGGAATGAGCATGCAAGTATGCCAGGCACTATATCCTCGTAACGATAGTGTGCCAGGCACTATATCCTCGGAACAAAAGCGTGCCAAGCGCTATATCCTCGAACGTGGCAGAAAGGCGACATCCGAAAGGATGTGTCGGGTTAGCAATTATAGACCGACAAGTGATATCATGAGCCAATAGGATAGACATTCATCATGTGCATCTTCTATGTGTTTTGTTTGCTTTGCCTAATTGTATTTCTTGCCTAAATGAATAATATGCTTATTTGCTAGTTGTTCTACTTGCTATACATGTATATTACATGTGTTTTACTTGCTTGCATTATCTGTGATTGTCTGGTGCTAAGGAGGTTAGGTAGGCGGTGGCGATGGGATTGTATGGAGGTTAGGTTGGGAAAGGCTGTGGGATACAGTGGTGTGATTAGTATTAGTTAGAATTCCCCTATGTTTAGATGACCCGGTTTATGGTTTACGTTTCTCATTTACTTATTTCGTTAAGCTTGAATACCCGTATTCGATGTGAAGTTCTAGGATTGCCTTCGGCGTCCCAGAGCCTTACATCTTATATATTGGGACCTGTTACCATACTGAGAACCTCCGGTTCTCATACCATATGTTGTTGTTATTTTTCAGACGCAGGTTGCAAATCCACCTCGGTGAGATTGCGGATATGGTGACAGAGAGGAGTATGGTTCCTCCTTGGTTTATTTCTGTTATACTTTGTTGTAGTTACTCTCACATATCTTTGTATATTTATCTTTATGACCTTAGAGGCTTATTTGAGAGATAAGTTGTACAAGCTATTTTAACTTTAAAATTTTGTATGTTTGTATATAACTAGTCGGCTTAAACTCCGCAAGTTGCGCCTAGTTCCCTATGATTATTATATTCTTATATCTATATATGTTCCATTCTTTTGCATCTATACCTTGTATCTTATGCGTTAGCTTCGTGTGAACATTTCACGCTTTTGTAATTCTGTCTTTGAGCTTAATCCTTCAACGGGCTTCTAGAATATATTATTTCCTTCTATATATAAATATGTATAAGCCCTAGAATTATCGTAACCTTTGATTAACCTTTACTTTACGGCTAGAGGTAAGACTTAGGGTAATTAGGGTGTTACAAATCTTCTGCATTTTCCTGGAAAACCGTTTTATAAAGTAATTAGGGTCTCATTCTTGTAAGAACCCGAGCTTTTCACGTAAAACCGTTTTATAAAGTAATTTTAATGTCTAGAATAGATTCAAAATTTAGAAGTTTTAATTTGAAAAAAATGTGAAATTTGATTTCAGTGAATTTTTCTGAGTTGGAAAATGTATCTTTTCGAAAAGTTTCTGCGAAAATGCGTACTAGCGCTTAAGCCGGCAGTACCGGCTCTAGTCTGTCTAGTACTGCGTATTTTGGAAAATTGATTTATTGTTTTGAAAGGATAAAAATAATTTAGAATAAAAAACCGGACACTAATCTTAAAGGTTTTGACTCAAAGTGGGTCAAACGGGACAAAAACGCTAACGGGTTGGATCGAGCCCAAGGCCCAACATATATAAGCTTATTAAATGAGTTTTGAGCTTATTTCTAGCCCAAAAGAGAGAGAGAGAGAGCCACACGGTTTTGAGAGAAGAGAAGAGAAGAGAAGGGGTGGTGTTACTATTCACCTCCACCTTCCAGGAGCTATAACTTGAGTTATGGAGCTCTGATTGACGAGCCGTTTGCAGCCATGCGAAGCTCTCATCGAGCTCTATGTTTCTATCCAAGAAAACCTGGTAAGAACTCGAAGCTCAAGTCCCAATTTCGTGCCCTAGATTTCTGCATTTTTGAGGTTATGATTTTGAGTAGATTTTGTGGTTTTGTGATGAGCGGATAATTTATACGCTTTTTGGCATTGTTTTTAGGTAGTTTTTAGCATGATCTAGTTACTTTTAGGGATGTTTTCATTAGTTTTTATGCTAAATTCACATTTTTGGACTTTACTATGAGTTTGTGTGTTTTTCTGTGATTTCAGATATTTTCTGGCTGAAATTGAGGGACCTGAGCAAAACTCTGATAAAGAGGCTGACAAAGGACTGCTGATGCTGTTGGAATCTAACCTCCCTGTACTCAAAATGGATTTTCTGGAGCTACAGAACTCCAAATGGCGCGCTCTCAACGGCGTTGGAAAGTAGACATCTAGAGCTTTCCAGCAATATATAATAGTCCATACTTTATTCGTAATTAGACGACGTAAACTGGCGCTCAACGCTAGTTCCATACTGCATTCTGGAGTCAAACGCCAGAAACACGTCACGAACCAGAGTTGAACGCCCAAAACACGTTACAACTTGGCGTTCAACTCCAAGAGAAGCCTCAACTCGTGGATAGATCAAACTCAGCCCAAGCACACACCAAGTGGGCCCTGGAAGTGGATTTATGCATCAATTACTTACTTCTGTAAACCCTAGTAGCTAGTCTAGTATAAATAGAACTTTTTAACTTTGTATTAGATATCTTTTTTTGTATTATTCAATCTTCGAACGTTTAGTTCTTAGATCTGGGGGGCTGGCCATTCGGCCATGCCTGGACCTTTCACTTATGTATTTTCAACGGTGGAGTTTCTACACACCATAGATTAAGGGTGTGGAGCTCTGCTGTACCTCAAGTTTTAATGCAATTACTACTATTTTCTTTTCAAATCGACTTATTCTTATTCTAAGATATTCGTTGCACTTCAAATTGATGAATGTGATGATCTGTGACACTCATAATCATTCTCACCTATGAACGCGTGTGACTGACAACCACTTCCGTTCTACCTTAGACCGGGCGCATATCTCTTGGATTCCTTAATCAGAATCTTCGTGGTATAAGCTAGAATTGATGGCGGCATTCATGAAAATCCGGAAAGTCTAACCTTGTCTATGGTATTCCGAGTAGGATTCCGGAATTGAATGACTGTGACAAGCTTCAAACTCGCGATTGCTGGGCGTGATGACAAACGCAAAAGAATCAAGGGATCCTATTCCAACCTGATTGAGAACCGACAGATGATTAGCCGTGCTGTGACAGAGCATTTGGACCATTTTCACTGAGAGGATGGGATGTAGCCATTGACAACGGTGATGCCCTACATACAGCTTGCCATAGAAAGGAGTGATGAAAAACTAGAAGGAAGAAGTAGGAAAGCAGAGATTCAGAAGGAACACAGCACCTCCATACACCTATCTGAAATTTCCACCATTGAATTACATGAGTAACTTTATCTTTATTTTCTGTTTATTTTATTATCTTTATTTAAACCAATAATCTCTTAATCCAGTTAAATCCGCCTGACTAGGATTTACAAGATGACCATAGCTTGCTTCATACCAACAATCTCTGTGGGATCGACCCTTACTAACGTAAGGTATTACTTGGACGACCCAGTACACTTGCTGGTTAGTTGTGCGGAGTTGTGACAAAGTGAGATTCACGTTTGAGAGCACCAAATCTTTGGAGCCATTGTTGATGATCACAATTTCGTCCACCATTTTGCTTGTTTAAGTGATCTCTAGTAGCGGGTAATTGATGAATTTTAACCCGAATCTCATTGGATAAGGTAAGAAATCTCTTTATCCTTGTGGTTTGGTATAGTATGAGCTTTAGTTGTTGATGTATGGTTATGTTGTATGTATAAAGCTTGTTTTTGGAGTTGGTGGTGATTTTTGGTTTGGCTTTGATGGTTTGGAGCTTAGTGAAAGTTTGATTGGAATCAAGTTTGGTGTTTGAGCATATTGGGAATCGCCAAGGTATGGTTTCAGTTTCCTTTATGTAATATGTAATGTTTATGGACACTTAGGCTAGTTGACCCTAAGATAGGATTGAATGTTGTTGGTGTATGAATAATTATATGTGAATTGATGTTAATTCTGGGTAGTAGTGGATTATTGTGGTTGATGATGATTATGGGGAATTGTTGGTGTTAATGAGTATTGATGTTTGGTGATGTTGATGAGGTTGTTCGTATTTAATGATTGATGATCAATAATGATGTTGTTAGTATTTAATGATTATAAAGGTTGATAAGAAATGTGTGATTTATTGTTGTTGATGAGGGTTTGTTGATGTGGTTGATGATTGATGATAAATATTGATATTGTTGGTAATTGAAGGTGAGTGTTGGAATTGTTGATAAATGGCTATATTGATGTTGATAGTATGATGTGGAGTTTGATGTTGAAATTGATGATGATGATGGTTAGTAAGGATATTATTATGTTTTTGATAGTGAGAATTTATGATTATATATGTTGGAGTGGTTAATTGGAGTATGGCAAATGGTAAATTCTGATATGGGATAGAGTTAATGTGGTTTTGGTTGGGTTGGATCATGAAAGTTCGTAAATTGAGATTCTTGTGAGTTTTGGTAAAAGTTGGTTTTTGGTGAACTTTGTCTGATCATAGCTTATGCCTCGTGTTCATACCCTGGGTCAAGCTGTCCGACCCAGGATGTTCAACAGACAAAGCGACCGACCTCTTCAGATCAGGGCAACCCGACCTCTTTCCAAAGAGCTCGGCCAAGTCACCAGGAACACCCAAAGAAGGGCCCAAATAGAGGAACACGCCCCAAATCCTAAGGCAGCCCAAGCCTACATTGAAGATAAAAATGACCTCACTTGAAGATAAGATAAAGATAAGATAAGATAACTAACTTATCTTATCTAAGAAGGCCACCCTACGCCATTATAAATACACTGGAGCACCCAGGTATAACGCATACTCTGATTCTACTCAATACATGCTTAATACCCTTGCAACTTAAGCATCGGAGTCCCTTGTAGGTACCCCCACCCTCTGGGGACGAAGGATCAGCATCATCACCAAGTCCAATGAGTCGGATACAGCGACTCCGATCACTATCATCAGATCGGACTCCGCAGCTCCGACCAGCATAGAAAGATCTTGTTCGAGATCGACCTCTAGTTTCAGGTAACCCTCGGAACATTGGCGCCGTTGCCGAGGAACCCTGAAATCATCCCATCACCATGGCAGACGACCATGACCACGACCACACCTCAGACCTAGAAGAAAGAATGCCGCATAAAAACATGGACACTACACCAAAAGATACTCCCCAAATCAACAAAAAGAACTCCCCAAACGAGGGAGCCCTGGATGCGTTTCAAGATCGGTTAAAACAACTTGAGGAAGAAGCTCTACGCCAACGAGAAGCTGAGAAGGACCTGCAAAGAGAAATAAGGTGACGTCGGG
This sequence comes from Arachis duranensis, assembly GCF_000817695.3. Lineage (NCBI taxonomy): Eukaryota > Viridiplantae > Streptophyta > Magnoliopsida > Fabales > Fabaceae > Arachis > Arachis duranensis. The sequence goes on along the minus strand of NC_029774.3, from coordinate 79,513,089 downwards.
AATTGGAGAACAAACTCCTAAAACTTGAAGCCGATGTCAAGACTAAAGCCGACCGATCTACTCCTGAAGATAGCACCCGCAAGGAGCAAGATCCATTCACCAAGGAGATCATGAAGACAAGAATCCCAAAAGACTTTAAACTCCCAGACATGACCTTGTACAACGGCACTACGGATCCCAGCCATCATCTCAGCAACTTCTGGAGTAGAATGTATCTCACGGACGCCTTAGATGCAGTTCGTTGCAAAGCCTTTCCAATTACTTTAACAAAAACAACAATTAGATGGTTCGACAATCTCCATCCAAGATCCATCTCGATTTTCGAAGACATGGCCAAAAAGTTTCTGGCCAGATTCTCCATCCAAAAGGACAAAGCTAAACATGCGCCGAGCTTACTGGGAATCAGACAAGGAGAAAGGAAAACCCTGCGCAACTACATGGAGGGATTCAACAAGACATGCCTGGATATACAAAACCTGCCAACAGAAGCCGCTATCATGGGCCTCATTAATGGCCTGTGAGAAGGGCCTTTTAGTCAATCTATATCAAAGAAGTACCCTACATCTCTGAACGAGGGGCAAGAACGAGCGGAAAAGTACATCAACATGGAAGAAAACTCCCTATTAGGAGAGACCTCAAAGACCGGGTTCACCTCTCAGGATAAAGACAAAGATTCCAGAAAGAAAGAAGATCACCATGGAGAGAAAATCAAAAAGTACCACAATTACACCCCTCTTCGGGTGTCTCTTGTGGATGTCTACAGAGAGGTTTGCAACACAGAAAAAATACCACCAGCTCGACCACTCAAAGGCAAAAAAGGAGGAGGAAACCGGGCTGAATATTGTGAATACCATCGGATCCGCGGGCACTCCACCAATGAGTGTTTTGACTTAAAAAATTCATAAAAAAGCTCGTACGAGAAGGAAAGCTAGATCGATACCTGGCCACCCGTGATGATGAACAAAGGAAAAGAAGAAGAGAAGAAGACGTCGGACCAACAGCGCGATCATCCCGGACGCCAGAAAGACATGTCCACATGATACAGGGTGGATTCACCGGGGGAGGAATCTCCAAATCATCCCGTAAAAGACATCTCAAAGACGTATACCACGTCGCAGAAAAGAAGGAAACACCCGACATCCCGGCGATCACTTTTACCAAGGAAGACGCATCCAGCATCACGTCAGGGCATGACGATCCCATGGTCATCACTATTATACTGGAAAACACAAATCTTCACCGCACATTGATAGACCAGGGGAGCTTTGCCGATATCTTATTCAAAACCGCCTTCGACAAACTCGGCTTGGAAGAAAAAGAACTCAGAGCATATTCGGACAGCCTGTTCGGGTTAGGAGATATCCCGGTTCAACCAATGGGATACATCCCGCTCCACACAAGTTTTGGAAAGGGAAGTCAGTCAAGAATACTCAAAATAGATTACATCGTCGTTGACATAAGCTCAGCCTACAATGCTCTAATAGGTCGGGCAACGTTAAATCAACTCGGCGCAATAGTCTCGACTCCGCATCTATGCATGAAGTTCCCAACCGCAGAAGGAATAGCCACAGTAAAGGCAGATCAGAAGATGGCACGCTGCTGTTACAACGAAAGTCTAAACCTCAGAGGCAGAGGAGAAGAATTCCACACAATTGAGCTCGGTGGAGTTCGGAGGCAGGAGGAGCTCCGCCCACAACCTAAAGGAGAAATAGAGAAAATCCAAATCGGGAACACCCCGGACCAAACAACCAACACGACAACGCCGACCTCTTTGCGTGGAAGGCCGCAGTCATGCCAGGCATAGATCCCAAACTAATGTGCCAAAAGCTAGCAGTCTACCCAGGATCTTGGCCGGTACAACAAAGGCGCAGAAAGCTAGGACCAGAACGCTCTCAAGCAGTGGAAGAACAGGTACGAGCTCTACTAGAGGGAGGCTTCATAAGTGAAGTCAAATACCCGCTATGTCTTGCTAATCTCGTTTTGGTAAAAAAGTCAAATGGGAAGTGGAGAATGTGCACCGACTATACCGATCTCAACAAAGCTTGCCCGAAAGATCCTTATCCGCTCCCAAACATCGACGCACTGGTAGATGCCTCATCCGGATACAAATACCTCTCCTTTATGGACGTATACTCGGGATATAACTAAATCCCAATGTACCCACCCGACCAAGATTCGACCTCTAGATAAAGACCGAGCTCGAGCAGGGGCACTATTCATACCCTGGGTCGAGCTGTCTGACCCGGGATGTTCGACAGACAAAGCGACCGACCTCTTCAGATCAGGGCAACCCGGCCTCTTTCCAAAGAGCTCAGCCAAGTCACTAGGAAAGCCCAAAGAAGGGCCCAAATAGAGGAACATGCCCCAAATCCTAAGGCAGCCTAAGCCTACAGAGAGAAGGGCGGTTCCCTTGAAGATAAAGATGACCTCACTTGAAGATAAGATAAAGATAAGATAAGATAACTGTTCTGAGGGTTACCTGAAATTGTAGGTCGATCTCGAACGAGATCTTCTGTGATGGTCGGAAATGATGTGTCCGGCTGGTGAATAGCGGCCGGAGCTGGTGCGTCCGACTTGTTGGACTGAATGTGCTGCTGATCCTTTGTCACCGAAGGGTGGGGGGTACCTGCAAGGGACTCTGATGCTTAAGTTATCAAGGGGATTAAGCAGGTATTGAGTAGAATCAGAGTATGAGTTATACTTGGGTGCTCCAGTGTATTTATAATAGTGAGATGTGACCTTTTGGATAAGATAAGTTATTTATCTTATCTTATCTTTTATCTTTGAGTTGAGGTCAGCGTATCTTTCAACGGAACCGCCTTTATCTCTATAGGCTTAGGCCGCCTTAGGATTTGGGTTGTGCTCCTCTATTTGGGCCCTTTACTGAGCTCTTCTGTCGATTTGGCCGAGCTCTTTAAGAAGAGATCGGATAGTCTGACCTAAAGAGGTCGGTCGCTTTATCTCTAATCATCCCGGGTCGGATGGCTCGACCCAGGGTATGAACATCGCCCCTGCTTGAGCTCGGTTCTTCCTTTGGAGGTCGAGTCCTTGACTTCGGTCCTTCTTCAGTGAAGTCAAACTCAAGCATTTTGTCAATTCCTTTCTTTGTAGAGTCTTTTTTGAATGTAGAACGTTTTCCTCTAAAAGCGCGCGCTTTTGTATTAGCGCTTTTTTTTGGGAACGCAAGAGGTTTTAACATCTGCATTTAATTGGCATTAATTGCCCCCATTCTCTCTTGGCTTTATTTTGAATTTTCTCGATCAAAAACGGTTTTTCTTCTTCATTTCTTCTTCGTAACTTCTCCCTTTACTCTCTCGTTTTCTGTTTCTCTCATCTGCTCTCTGTCTTTTGTTTGCGCGTCTGCTTTCTTGTGTTGCGGCGTCACTTGGTGATTTTCTGGGCAGCCTTTGTTTCTATGCTTCCATTCTTTTCTTCGAAGCTTCTTTCGTCTCCAGGTTAGTCCCATTTCGTGTTTCCTCGTTTATTTTTGACTTTGCGATGGAGTTTTCCTTTTGATCTTCCTTTTGGAGAAAGTTTGGATCTTTCTGTTTTTATCGTGCTCGACTTGTTGCATGCTATGGTTTTTTCTCTTTGGTGCGAATCTCTTCTTTGTTTGCTTGAATCTTTTTCTTTTGCATGTTGCCGCCGTTTCTGCCTGTGCTTTTGCTGATGATTTTTTACTTGATTTCAAAAAAGTTTGCGCCTTTGCTGTTTTTCTTCTTGGTCCTTTTGGTGTTTTGATAAACTGTAGCAGTAGTGTTTTTCACTGTAGGAGCGATACTTTTTCTGATAAACTGTAGAAGGGTGGTGTTTTTGCGTTTTTTGCTTCTTTTGTTTCTTTCGGGATTTTATTTTCTTTTTGATGAGTGCCGGGATGTAGGCTGTAGAAATAACTTGAAAATCTTGCCTGTTTACTGCCTCCAAGGGATGCCCCCAGACTTTCTTATCTTGAATCTTGGGGTTTTCCCTTTCTGTTTGTCGAGATGTTTTGCTCTTCGTCCGGGATGTTTTGAAGTAGTCCACTCTTCTTTTCTTATTGTAGGATTTAGTTGGCCATGTCTTCTCGCAATAACGTTGTAGAGATGCCTTCCCGGATTCCTGAGGGCATGGCTGATTGGGTGGACTCAATGGTCCTTATGTATGTCTCCTTGGTTGATTCCGAGTTTTGCGCGCAGCTTAGGCAGTTTCGTAGGGTCTGTAGTAATCCAGGTGATGAGAAGAACTATGAACTTGTCCCTCCCTCCTCCGAAGAGAGAGTCTACTTCTCTACTCGGGTTGTTGACGATCGCCCTTTCTTCTATGTTTATGACTTTTTCTTTGGTCCGCTGGGTATTACCCTTCCTTTTACTCAATTTGAAACTGACCTGTTATGGTCTTGTAATGTTGCCCCCTCTCAATTTCACCCTAATTCCTGGGGTTTCATAAAGATTTTTCAATTGTTGTGCAATGGTTTTGGTATCCCTGCTTCCCAATCTCTCTTTTTCTATCTGTTTGTCTTGACTAAGCCCGGAGTGGTAAAAAAGAAGGCAGCTTGGGTCTTCTTTCGCTCTACCCAGGGAAAGAAGGTCTTTTCCATGTTTAACGAGTCATTCCGTGATTTTAAAAACTACTTTTTCAAGGTCCGAGCTGTTGAAGGAGCTCGGCCCTTCTTTCTGGATGAAAATGATGAGCCTGCTTTTCCCTTGGAATGGCAAAAGGATGTGAGGGTGTCCCGTTATACGTGGGAAATGTTGGATGAGGTTGAGCGAGCCTTTGTGACTGTCTTGGAAGAACACTGGGGGCAACCTCCCCATCTTGACACAAAGAAATTTTTAACCAATCCCTCTCTTCTTCAAACTGAGCTGGGTATTTTGTGTTTCCTTTCTTATCTGTTTATATTACTTGTAGCTGTCTTTCCGACTTGTCCGACTTGTAGCGTAACTTTCTGTTTTATTTGCAGAGGCAATGAAGAATAACGAATCTATGAAAGCTTTTAAGAGGGCGCAGAAGGCGACTGTTGCCAGAAATATTGCTGCCAAGGCGGCTGGGGACGGGTCCTCCCAAGTGCGCGAGAAGCCATCAGTGCCGAGTTCTCCCGGGGTGAAGAAGGTGAACCCAACACCTCGGGTCCGCTTGGTGGATCCTCATCCTACTTCTGCCACTCCATCTGCTGCCCCTCCAACTAAGAAGCAAAAGATGGCTGAGCCCTTTGACCTCAATGCCCCTGATTTCAATGCCATTGAGTTTGTAGATCAGCAAATCGGTCCCTATGGTACCCTCTCAATGGACGATGTGTCCATCCTTTATCATTTGGAATTTATGACCTGAAATCACGTACAGATGGCATTTATGGCAGCTGCTATATACCAGACTGCTCAAAATCTTCCTCTCCATGCTACCAAGGAATTTATGGAGGAGGCAAAGCAGGAGTTTAACCGGATGAAGAGGCCAAAGGAGGAGCTTGAATTAAAGGTGACCAAGTTGGAGAAGGATCTAGAGAATGAGAAGGCGAGTTCCCTTTCACTGGCGGCTTCTTTGAGGTTGGCCGAGGACACAGCCTTGATGCATAAGGAGAGTTACGTTACGACTTATCAGGAGGTGATGCGCCTGAGGGAGGAGTTGAATAATGCCCGGGAAGATTATTCTGAGCTCCAGGATCATCTCGTTGGCAGCGTGACTGCTGCTTACGAGAACTTGAAGGAGCAAGTTCGGGTCATTGCTCCCGAGGCCGATCTCACCCCTTTCAGCCTGGACAATGTTGTCAGGGATGGCAGGATTGTCCCTGATGACGATGGTGATGATGATGCAGATCCTCCTCCTGTGTCCTCTGCCAAAGTGTCGACCTCTTCTGTTCCTCCGGTTGCACCTGATTCGGATTGCCAGGTTCTGAACCGGGAGGATGGAACTATAGATGCCGTGCCTATTCAGACTCGTCCTCCTTCTCCTTATCCTGATGATGCCAAGAAGGCTCTTGATGCTTGATGATCTCTTTCTAGATGTTTATGTAGTTGGCCCGGCTTGTGGGCTTTTTAAAACTTTGTTTGTTTAATTGCTGATATTTCCTAGTTGCCTGTTTAGCAACTTTTATTTTGAAAAACAAAAGGTAGCTCGCTATCCCTTCACGGTAGGTTTTGGTAGCCTTCCGGGGCCTTATAACTTTTTTGGAGTAATAGAGGTAGTTTTTTGACTTGGCATCTTTTCAGTTTTCTACTGACGTTTGAAATCTTGTATCTCGACCTCCTCAGATTACTTTGTTTTATTGTTTGTAGCTTGGATCCTTTGAGGTTTTGACTTATGGGTCCAACTTGTTTTTTGGTGGTTCTTTTGCGCTGGTCCCCCTTTAAGTTATTTCTGTAATCCTCTTTCTTGGACCTTTGTCAGATCTCTTTCAGGGATTACTTTGATAACTTTTTAGTGGTAGGAGTCCGACTTGGTTATGTCGGTCTCCTTTAAGTTATTTTTTGTAGTCCTCTTTCTTGGATCTTTGTCAGATCTCTTTCTAGGACTACTTGTATAACTTTTTTAGTGGTAGGAGTTCGACTTGGTTATGTCGGTCTCCTTTAAGTTATTTTTTGTAGTCCTCTTTCTTGGATCTTTGTCAGATCTCTTTCAGGGACTACTTGTATAACTTTTTATTTTGGGTTGACTTTGTTATGTCAGGCCCTTCTAAGTTAAAGTAATCCTCTTTAATAGGGTTGGCCAGACCTCTTTCCAGGGTTTACTTATAACTTGGGTTGACTTGGTCCGACTTGTGAGCGTTGGCCAGCCTTTAAGTTATTATTTTAGCTATCCGTAAGGCCTCGTCAGGTTCTTTTTTGGATTGCTTTCGATAACTTCTCATATTATTCTGTGTTCACCTTTGCCGATTTGTAGAAAGTGGTTGGCATCTTTAGATCGTCCTTTGGTTGAATCACGTTTTCACCTTTATCGGACGATTTATCTTTATCGTGGTCGTGTTTTCACCTTTATCGGATGATTTATCTTTATCGTGGTCGTGCAGTGAAATTGTTTTTCACTTTCTGCCGACCTGTCGCTTTATAACCGGACGGTGAATACTTCAGATTAATGCGTCTTGGATTCTTTGTAGAATATCTAAATAAACTTTATTCAAAGAAAAAATGCAAATATATATATATATATGTGTGTGTGTGGGAATTTTCTTATCCCTTTAAGTCGGGCATGACTTGGATCTCAACATGGTGCCTTATTAAAAAACCTTTTCAGGGAAAAGAGCACATCCACTAATGAGATCCGTTGCCTTTTCTAGCTGTAGTACCTTCTTAGGTTGTAGGCGTGCCATGATCTGGGAAGCTCTCGTCCCTCGAGTTCGGACAGTTGGTAGTAGCCCTTCCCAAGCACTTCTATGACTTGGTAGGGTCCTTTCCAGTTTGCTGCTAGCTTTCCTTCTTTGGGCCGAGTTGTTCCAATGTCGTTTCGGATTAAGATGAGATTGTTCTCAGCGAAACTTCTTGGCACTACCCTTTGATTATATCTGGAAGCCATTCGACGTTTTAGAACTTCTTGTCTAATCCGAGCTCTTTCCTGGATTTCAGGTAGTAGGTCGAGTTCTTCCCTCTGAAGTTGAAAGTTTGCTCCCTCATTATAATGGACTACTATATGCGATCCTTCTTCAATTTCTACTGGAATCATTGCCTCAATTCCGTATGCTAATCGGAAAGGGGATTTCTTTGTGGTGGAATGTGGCGTCGTTCGATATGCCCATAGAACCTGTGGAAGCTCCTCTGCCCAGGCTCCCTTTGCATCTTGCAGTCTTCGTTTTAAGCCTGCCAATATGACTTTGTTGGCAGCTTCGGCCTGTCCATTGGCTTGTGGATGTTCGACAGAGGTATACTGGTGCTTTATATTCAAGTTGGCTACTAATTTTCTGAAGCCTGCGTCTGTGAATTGGGTGCCATTGTCTGTGGTTATAGAATATGGAACCCCGAACCTTGTGACAATGTTTCTATATAAGAATTTCCGGCTTCTCTGAGCGGTGGCATTGGCTAGGGGCTCTGCCTCAATCCACTTTGTAAAGTAATCTACCCCTACTATAAGGAATTTAACTTGTCCTGATCCCTGTGGGAAGGGGCCGAGAAGATCGAGTCCCCATTTTGCAAATGGCCAAGGCGAGGTCACGCTAATGAGCTCTTTTGGCGGGGCAATGTGAAAGTTGGCATGTTTCTGACATGGTGGACATGTCTTTACAAATTCTGTAGCTTCTTTCTGTAGAGTTGGCCAATAAAATCCCGCTCAGAGTACTTTTTTGGCGAGAGCTCGTGCTCCAAGATGAGTGCCACAAATACCGCCGTGTATTTCTTCTAGCAGTTCCCTTGTGTTGGAGGTTGGCACGCATTTTAGTAAAGGTGTTGAGATTCCTCTTTTGTACAGGATGTTGTTTATGATGGTGTACTACTGTGCCTCCCTTTTTAACCTCTTTGCCTCCTTTTCTTCTG